>NC_052131.2:51280955-51638345 GCF_016086655.4 Lepeophtheirus salmonis | reverse complement strand
AACTTTATTAAAAATAGCTAAATTTACGAACAATTCCATAAAAATATATATTTCAGAACAATAAAAAGTTGCATTTACAAGGTGCAAAAGTTAAATTACGCTGGCATTTTTGGCACGACATTTTGGACACTTAGGCAGCTGATTATTTCCATTAGATAGTTTTTCAAGTCTGCACTAGTTGAAAAAAAAAAAAATCAATGATGGAATTTGTAGTCTAAAATATTAGGAAGAATACGGATCCCTCCTTGGAATGTGCCCCGGATACGACAACATAGAAATTTCTCGAAAATTTGGTTTAAACGAAATTTTGTTCACAATGTTAGGAAAGAATTTGTGGCCTCCAAAGGAGGCAACAGAACTCACTCCCTGTCACACTTCGAAAAAATAAAAAGAAGTCTAAATGTGTCCAATTATATTTTGACGACTCCATCTTAAAAGTCTTTTGGCTTCAAAACTCCCCGTAATTATGGAAATCGCCGAATATAACAGTTGTGGGCAATTTCAAAAGACCACAGCTGTTCAAAGAAAGTTAGTTTTTATGGAAAACATTTTGAAATTTTGTTTTAAAAATCCACAGCTTTTAACGAAAAATTAAATTTATTTGAAAAATTAAAAAAATATATTTCGTATACAAAACTTTTTTCAAATATTCAACTTTTTGGAAAAAAACAATTCAAAAAATCCAGAAACAATTCAAAAAAAATCCAGAGTTATTCGCAGAAAAATTAAATTAAAGCTTTTTACAAAGAATTAAATTTATTTGAAAAAAATTGATAATATATATTTCATATACAAAACTTTTTTTTCAAATAATAAACTTTTTAGGAAAAAAAAAAATCAAAAGACTATACGCAGAAAAATTAAATCTTTTTTAAAAAATCTACAGCTTTTTACAAAATATTAAATTTATTTGAAACAATTTATATTAATATATTTTATATACCAAACTTTTTTTTTCAAATATTAAACTTTTTGGGAAAAAAAAATTCAAAAATCCATAGTTATTCGCAAAACAAATACATTTTTTGGAAATTAAATGGGCAAATTAAATTAAATTTTTTTTTGTAAATCAAGCAAAATAAACTTCGGACAATTTTTTTTTTTTAGGGGGTTTACAGCTCATTCAGCAGTCCTCTTGTGGATCCTATGAAGGTACTTAAATTCTTCTTCAGCCAAAGTCTACAAATTATTCCCCAGGGACGCAACTTTGGTAGCTTTAAAGCGGTTATTACATTGACCTAGGATGGACGACTCCCCCCTTCGTGTATAAAATTGAATTGACAAATGTCAAAGGCATTCAATATCCGTCTCCCTCTCCCTCCCTCCTTCTCCAGTATCATTCAGACAATCAATAGAATATAATAAATACATTTCAAGTTCTTTCTGACGTTGTTTGATGATGATACGCCCCCTTTTGTCATAGGATATAAACTTTTATTTTTTTGATTTTATGACAGCTTGCTGTCATAAACGTGAAAGGTATGGAAAAAAATTAATTAATTTTTTTTTTGTGTGTGAGTAAGGATTTCATTCCTATGTTGTTTTAATGAGAGAAGGAAAAATCAGAGTTGATTATTGCAGTTAGTTTTGACAGTCTTTAATTCATATATACATACATACAAAAAAAAATATGTTGAAAATATATATCAAAAAATAATCATGACACAGCTAAAAATAAAAAAAAAATCCTTCATAGTAAAGCAGAAAGGGCGGATTAGATTTGCCCATTGTTTTTGAAGAGGAAAAGAGACTATTCTATTCATTGTGGGTTTTTATAGGTCCTTCATTTCTTCTAGTGTTAGAGGGTATCGAACAAAGTGACTCGCATGTTCTTAAATTGAATGAACATGGAGCGAGTCAAGTATAATATCATTTGTTGACTTATAAACAGAAGAAGGTCAGGTAGGCCTATTGCAAGAATCTGCTCTCTAGGCTCAAGATGTCCAATGCAGGTCACACCATCATTTTTTCAGATGAGAAAATATTCATTATTGAACGATAAAGGAACTCTCGTAATGCACTCCACGTCCAAGAACAATGTCCTCTATGTCTACAAGCATGGACAGCCTGAAGGCAACAATGAAGAAGGATTGGGTGAGGATCTCGGCTGCAGATGAGGGCAGTCACATCAAATAAAATAATATATAAATGTCCAACAAATAATTATTGTCTTATTGCTCACATCTCTATTTAGCCTACAATTTTAGTAGGACTCCGGATTTATCTCAGCTAGGAACCAAATAGCTTGACTATTCTGTATATTACTAAATTTAAGTAGATTTTGATATGATTTTGGGCTGGGAGAACTTTTGAATTATCTCCGGATTTATCTCAGCTAGGAACCAAATAGCTTGATTATTCTGTATATTAATAAATTTAAGTAGATTTTTGATATGATTTGAGGCTGGGAGAATCAAGCTTAAATATAGCATATATAATTTTTGTTATATAACATTTATAAGAAATATTTTTTATTTTTCGTAGATCAAATGTTACCTCCCATTTCAGAAATATATATCCTTCACTACCTACAAAGTGAGGACTCAAAACTTACAGCAGCATAAATAAATTCAAAAAAAGTGATTTTTATGGAATCTATAAAATACAACACCAAACTAATTTGTGATATGTTTAAACACTATAAATAGCTATATTAAATATATCTTTTTTCACTAATAATAACAGTCTGAACATAACGTGGCACAAAACTTTCAGTCACATTTAGTTACACTTTCACTCATATTATTTTAAATTATGAGGTCATTACCCAAACAAACAACAGCCTAACCACAAAAGTAAACAAGTTTTTTGTGTAAAAATGTCAAAGCAAGAACAAAAAGATAACGCGTTTGGAATCTCTTCAGCACCTGTGTCAGTGCTAAGAAGGCTACTGAGATAGTTTGCATCTCCATCCAAAGTGCCTACACCATCAAAAACTCAATTACGAGTGTGATAAAATAAGTCCATTGGTTCGAATGTGCGAACTAGAAATAAAAGAAAATCTACAAGTAAGATATAAGATATGAGATAAGTGTAAATTTTTCAATCCAAATGAAACATTTATTCCTCAATTTCTGTTTATTTGTTTGCCGGAGTTTTTAAACAATCTATATTAATAACGTGAAATTTGCCTATATGTATATATAAATATCATTTTTTAGTGTATCTTTAATGTGAGTTGAGACCTCATTTTTAACAATGAAGGTAGTGTTCTAAAGAAACAAAAAACTCCTAGGCTCATCTTGCCATATTAAAAACAAAATATCTAACTGTTATTCTTAAAAATGATACAGTAACGATATTTTTATTTTCATAAAAGCGAAATATCTTTTAGACAAAGCTTTCAAGCTAACAAATGCGTATATGTACTCTTTGTTATAGATTAACTTGTATCTAAATGGTTGATTTTAATAAGAAAAATAATCCTAATAATTCACAAATGTATGTAGTATCAAAATCATAATTTTGACTTATTAAGGGGTATAATTATAATTTTATAAAATGAAATAATAAATATTATTAAAAGTATATATATACACAGGGTGCAGTTTTATATTAAGATTTTTTTAACCCGGTTTTTCTTGGGAACCCTAAATCGTACAGCTTTAAAAACCAGTTTATCAGATTCAGCAGAAAATTTTGTATAAGTTCTGTTTACAAAACGTTGAAAATGTCCTCCGAATAAGACCGTTTTGCAACGATCATTGTAGCCCTCTGTGCAGGACGTGCGCTCAAAGAGATCACTGACTTTCTCAAGTTGTCCTCTATCACCGTCTACAAAGTCGCAAAGGAGTTCAAGGAGTCTGGAGGGATGGGGAAACCAGTAAGGAAGAAGGCAGATCGATCTGCGTAAAAAAATTGGTTTTCAGACAATTTGGAGATGTTCTGGTTTTAGTAAATTTGGACCCCTAGCTCCATGGACTGCAATTCTTTGGACTATTTTGTGTGGGGTGTCTTGGATAGGGACTCCAACAAGCGTTCTCACAACAATTTGGTTTCTCTGAGAGTCTCCATTATTGAGGCTGTGAAGATTATGTATAAATCAATTATCAAGGCGCGCAGCAGGTTCCACGCCCGGTTGGAGGCCCTGATAGAGGCTGAGAATGGTTGGATTGAATGATTAGGTTCATGGAGGGTCCCTCTGCTTGTATATAAATGGATTTGTAAATATCTCTACTAATTTAAGAAATAAAAAGGATTAATTCCTGGTCTGAAAAAATTCTTAATTGTAAAACCGCGCCCTGTATATATGCGTTGTCCATTGAGAACATTCTTTGACAAAACCTTTTGATCAGATCAAGTCATGATTCATTTTTCTTGCATAGACATCTTTGTCTGTTCCTCTATGGTTTTCCTGTCTCCAACAAAGTTAGACAGACAATTTTATCGACTGATCTCCATTAAATAATTTTTGTTTTTTTTAAAGAATGCAAGTTGTGCAGAAATCATTTGAAAACTTTGACAAAAAAATAAAAGGCAAATAACTCTGTCATCTCCAATTTCATGAAAATGAAAAAAAGACTTATGATTATCGTGAAAGGAGATTCTTTGTATGGAGACCTTTTTATCATTCATATAACTACATCTCATAGAATAACAACTTTTCGATCAGATTACAAATACAGTCGGTTTCTACTTACGAACTTAATCGTTTCTGGAGTTAAGGGACTCAAAACCGTGGCATGACTAAATTACAAAAAACGTGATTTTTATAAAATCATGAATAACCAACACAAAACCAATTTGTGATATGTTTAAATACTATATTTTTTATCCAATGCATATCCTCTTTACAAGCAATAGCAGCCTCGACACATAGGTGAACAGAGAAGGATCATTTTTTTTTTTTTCAATCAACAATACTTTAATGCGTCGATGTCAAGATACATGGCTTTTGAATTGAAAATATCCAAGAACGATACATTAACATTCGATTTAGCGGTGGATATCATACGGTATTTTCCGGAAAACTCAATCAAATACACTAAAATTTTAAACCACATTATCAAGATATTCAATAGACATAAAAATAGGCAAATCCTTGTTACTTAGTTTTGGATTTCGATTTTTTTTTTGGTTATTTTATGTTTTTTTTTCTTTGTTCTTGGACTTTTTTGTAAGTCTTTTTTTAATGTTTATTCATTGTTTAGATTTTTAGTGTACTTTTGTAACTAAAGAGGTCTTTGAGAACTAATTTTAAACTACAATGTTTATTTATATTTTTGCAAAATGAAATTTCCCAATTTATTATAATGTATCTTTTTATATTTTATATTGTAAAATAAAGAACTTTATTTCATTACTTTTAAAATGACATACTTTTGAATATAGCGAAAAAAACAGCTTAAAAATACACGAGAGAAGATTTTTTCTTTAAAAAACAATATTACATAATTATAACTTGTAGATAAAAGATAAAAATAGCTTAAACCAACGACCCTAAGTAGAAGCAAGAACTACGCAACAATTTGACCAGCAGTTTTTCCTTTGCCCAAAAATTTCTTTAAAAGATTAACTTCCTCTTCTACCAACTTTATTGAGGCCTTCAATTTTGTTGCTGTTTTTATAGGAAGGAAGGATACCACTAATGGAAATGGATGTTTGAAATGTATCCTCTAAGAGCCCTAGAGGCATGCATGCTTTCAAACATTTGTAAAATAAATGAAAAGAAGTTTCCTACTCCAACCCACTTGAGACCTCTTGACGATGAAGGCAGTGTCCACGGCTACCCACCTGTCATGATAGTAGCTGGGTTCGAATGAGAGGTGTGGCAAATATTCTTCTCCAAGACGGCTACCAACTGCAAATTGCAGAGAGTTCAGGCCAGGGCTGGAGGAGGGCTACATTGATTCAGGCCAGAAGTCAGGTATATTGTTGATGGATAATTTTCGGTTCTTCTTGGCTAGATAAGGATGTAATGGACTTGGTGATGTTGTATGCAGTAGCAGATGGAGATGCCAACAGGCTTTGGAGGTTTTTTTTTGCCACAGATACCTATGGAGAGGAGATCACACACGCGTTGACTTTTTTTAATTTTTCTCCCACATTTTTAAACTTAGAGACATTGTATACAAACAAAATTTATTTATTTTTGTTTCAGCTGACGTTTGCTTGCGGATTATAGCATCGTAAATAAAAATGTCTAGGAGAAAATCGAATTAAATGCTTTAACAAATTTGTATACCCCGATCTGTATACCTACTGAAGTTAAAAGTTTTAAAACAAGGTGGCCAAACACGCATGTTGGCTTCATTAGATTCTTTATCAACTGTTAAACCTTTGTTTTAACGTTTTTTATTATACGAAGAATGACGTCACTTTACCGTTTTCTCTCATGACGTATACAACTTGTTCTTCTCTATACAGAATTCATTTTTCTTCATTTACTTTCAATTGAATTAATTAAAGATACATAATTAGTTATAGATACGAGTTGTAACCCGTTAGTCAGGGGTGTCTGCAGAGGGGCTGCTGCTTTGCCCCAAAATAAAGGAATTTTTGCTTTTTACTAGAAAATTTAATTTTTCAACTTTAAAAAAACAAAAACAATTTTTTATTGCAAAAGAGTTAATTTTTTCAATTAAATTTTTGAAATCAGCTATGGATTTTTAATTATTTCTTTTTTTTAAATTAAATTTTTGTGAATAGTTGTAGATTTTTGATTTTTTCCCCCAAAATGTAATGTATGGAATTTTTTTTTTTTTTAAAATTAAATTATTTTCAAAAAAATTTAATTTTTGGATATTTTTTTCCAAAAAAATCCAAAAGATCAAGCCCCACTCAAAAATATAATCTTGTAGACTTCCCTGTCAGTATTGTCCAAATAAAATAAAAAGAAATCAAAAATTACAATTTGAATTATGTATCGTAGGTGAGAGGGTTCACTGTAGGACACTATAATGAGCAGGCAAGAGTAGAAACCACTTACAAAGTACAACAAATTTGAATTATGTATCGTAGGTGAGAGGGTTCACTGTAGGACACTTTAATGAGCAGGCAAGAGTAGAAACCATTTACAAAGTACAACAATAAAAAGGAGTTGTCGATGTCTTTCAGATACCTTTTTTATATAACCAGAGTTGTAAAATGTAAGCATTTTTGGCACGTAAACAATAAAATCGAACCGAAATATGATAACACTGACATTTTTATGAATGTTTTTCAAGGGAAAGTAAATCAACAGTCATGATAAATTAGTTGGAAGCAGCTATTAAAAAAATGAAACAAAAGTAAGTTCCACTCCTTATGAAGTAAAACATATGCAGGAAAAAACTCTGTTGTCAATCATCAATTCTTCTCCGACTGGGCAAAAGAGTGGTGTGAATTCCTACTTGAGAAGGAGAAGTTAACACAACAATTCATATTGAAGAAAAAAAAGAGAGCACATGAATCGACTGTTTCTTTTTCTTTTCAAATTTATAAACCTAGTATTTTTGATTCAAAAATGACATCCCTACTCATGACTCAGGTTTGTAGAGAAAATTAATCAATTCATTGACGATTTTTTATTACTGAAATTTCGTCTTGGTGTCTAAAATTTGAGTCAGACTTTGATTGGATCGAGTGCACTTTAGTAGATATTCATGTACATCAAACAGGACCTAAAGCTTTAACAGTACTGAAAGCATGGGCAATGCCAGTAGTTTGAGAACGATGGGGAAAATAAATTTGCTTTATTTAATATCTACTCGTACGAAGGTGTCCAATAACATATCAACACATTCAATTTAAAGCTTCAACAAGATATAATTTATTAATTAACTATAGAATTTCAACAAATTCATACCATAAATAGATGTGTGTCTGAGGTCTCTTAATCATTAATGTAGCTGTCTTTAGCAGCAATAATGGTGTCCAGACGGAGGCAGAATCTTGCAGATATAGTCCTAGATCATGGGGTATCAGTGCTGGCTGACGGGTGCTTTGAAACCCTCGGTGTTTGGATGAAGAACACTGCAGGCTTTCTTTCGACATGCACCCAAAGGTGTAGTCAAGGGGCGGCATCAGGACAATAGGGCGGCCAGAAGTGTCCAAAAAGAGTTCGAAAGAGTACTGAAATGGAGGAGATGGATGGGGTTCGTTCATCGCTGGCGTCAAAAATGGTCTCTCCACTATCACACATCTCTTTCAAACCAAATTTTTTTATGGAGATAAAATTAGGTTTATTTATATAGTTGGAATCTCAAAATGCTCGTAAAAGAGAAATTACTGTATACGTGTGTCTTTTTCATTCTACTTTTTTTTTTTTTGATGTGCTGTTCTTCCACAAATAACAACAGTGAACTGAAAGCGTTTATTCACGACTTTTATTCTTCTTTAGAAAAGCAAAAAGAATGAAAAACGAAACTCAGCAGTAGATAAGTAAAATTTGATAGTCGTGTGAGATCAGAGCTTTGAGGAGATTGATAAGTAAGTAAATAAAAGGGTTGGGTGGGGAGAAAGGCAAACATGCGGAAGGGGAAATGAGTTTTTGACAACATGAAAGAAGAGACAAAACACCCCTTCAAAAAAAAAAAAACTCAAAAAAAGATTATTTTATTCTTGCTTAAGTCCTGAAATTTTTAAAAACTTTGTGATAATGAAATGAACTAAAAAAGGAAATTAATAATGACAGCCACGTACATGTCAAAAAATGGGGTTTTAATTGAAGTGTGGGGTTCGTCAACAGTAAAACAATTTTAAATATATATTATGAAAAGGATAATTCCCCAATGTATTTTTGAAAAGTTTATTTTATAAGTTTTTCACGCAAGTCATATTTTCTCTTTCCATCTCGAAATAAAGAAATAACGGCCTCGATGCGACGGCGAACAGATTGGCAGCTCTTAACCAATAAGACAGTGTCCATGGCGTACTAAGCTGTCATTATATAGGTATGAGTGCGTACCAAGCTGTCATGATATAGATAGGAGCGAATCCAAATTTGGATAAGACGTGCAAGAGGGATTTTTCTTTAAGATATCCCAAACTGCAAAGTCCAAGGAGGTGAGGTGAGGGCTGGAATGAGGGCTACATGGAGGCAGGCCAGAAGTCAGCCATATTGTTAATGCAGAAGTTTCATGTAATCCTGGTGGTATGTGGCTGTAATTGACTTTTTGATGTTATAAGCAGCCCAGATTGAGATGATAGTGGTCTCTGCTACCATATTTGTACAGACAATGGTGTGGAGGAGACGCACACACGTTTTCTTTTATGTTGTAGCTCTGATATTTTTACATTTAGAGACATGAGATTAAAAACCATACATGTTAATTTACTGTCATGATGGGAGCCCTCAGAGAATCTAAATTTGGATCAGAGGTGTGTCATACATTTTCCATCAAGACACCCCAAACTGCAAAGTTTCAGGGATTAAAGTGGCATGTTTTTAAGATACCATTTTTATATATAATAGAGCTGTAAATTGTAAGCATTTAAGTAAGCAATAAAATCAAAAAGAAATATGATAAACTGACATTTTTAGGAATGTGTTTTAAAGGAAAGTAACTTACCAGTCATGACGTTTTTGTTAGAATAGCTGTAAGCAGCTCTCAAAGGAATTAAATAAAAATAAACCCCACTCCGTATCAAGTAAAGAATAAGCAGGAAAAACTATCTTGTCGATCGTCAATTCTTCTCCGACTAGGGAAAATATTTGTGCAAATTCCAACTACAGAGGGAGAAGTTAACAGATCAATTCATAATGAAGAAAAAAAAGAAAGCACATATACCAACTGTTTTTTCTTTTCAAATTTATAAACCTAGTTTTTTTTGTTACAAAAATGACATCCCTACTTATGAATCAGATTAATCCATTGATTCACGATTTTTTTATTAGAGGACTGGAGGAAGGCCGGAAGTCAGCCATATTGTTGCTGTAGAAGTGTTGGTTATTTTTGGGTGTATGGGATGTAATGAGCTTCTAGATGTTATATTCCCTCTGGATCAAGATATCAGCAATGATACTGGCGTTTCTTTTTTTGCTATTTTTTCTCCGACATTTGTACATGAAAAAATTATGGCCTAAAAATTTTTAAAAATTGTTAATTTTTGTTTTAGCTGTTATTTGATTGTTTAGTGAAACCTTGTTGTTAAAAATAACAGGGATCGAACCATAATTATATGTTACTTTAAATTTTGAGTCCCCACTCTGTAAAGATAGTTTTTCAAAAAAGTGTTTGAATTTTTCATTGAACTTTCTATTTTTATGTTTGTTTAGTGTTCCTCTAAATGGGTGCCCTTAAGTTGCAGTGGCTAAATATAAGTAAATATTATAGTATTATTATAATGACTTTTTCTGACCTAATAATATTTCTTAAAGTACATGTACATTCTCTCAATTTTACGCAAACTGAGTTCAAGTGAATAATTTCTCCCCAACACATTGCTCATTGAGGTACGTTATTTCATTGAAAATTTTTAACAAATTTTATATCCGAAACCAGTGGTCGGCGAACAAGGGTAACTTATGCCAAATTGTGTAATTTTCAAGAAAATTAGTTATTGTGGGTATTATTTCCTAGTGTTAAATAAAATAAATAACATGCCACTGCAAGGGTGTCCACAGGGTGTTGGCTAGAAGGGCTGTATCCCCCCCCCCAATTTGTTTTTTGCTATTTACTATTATTTTTTTTTTGGTCAGAATGAAAAAATATGTGAAATGAAGAGTACAAATTTAATTTTTTATGAATAGAAATGGATTTTTGAAACTATCCATCATTAAATTTAGTATTTGAAATTTGTTTTCAAAAAATTTTATACTTGATATTTTTTTCCAAAAAATTTTACCATGAATTTTTGAGATTGTTTTCCAAAAATTTATTTTTTTTGTTAACAGCTGTGAATTTTTGAAATTTTTTCCTTCAAAATTAATTCTTTTGTGAATAACTATGGATTTAACAAAGTTTTTCATAAAAATTATTAGTATATTTCTTCTCAATAAAATTCCAAAAACCAAGCACGTGCACTAGTTTGGTATAAAATAAATTTACTACAAATTCTTTTGGAGTAAGGCTAAAAAAGCTTATCCCACCTCAGTCCTAAAATATATCCTGTTTACAACTACTTTAATCAAATATATCTCGACCCCTTTCCCTTACTAATGACAATGCCTTTGTTTGCAAATAACCTAATGTAATATATTGTCGATTAATTAACCATGTTGTTTTTGGTTTCTTTTCTTTTTACGTTCCAAAAATGCTTATAATTTACAATACTACTACTTAAATTAAATCTACTGAAGCCAACAGACGTGTTTCACCACTTTCTTTCATAGCTTTAGGGAGGAGACAAATGAGGGAAGAGTCAAATGACTTTAGAGCTAGTTCAAATAGTGATAAATAAGAGATATGGAAGAAAAGTGCTTACAACTTATAATTGTATTTACATAGACAGTTGTACATACAAAAAACTCTATTTGTTCCTGTTATTGACATGGGTGTGTTTGTGTGTGTCTCATCAACATCATCGTGGCAGGCACACACACACAAGCAGAGCCAGGGAGGTCCTTTCACTCATTCTGTCTCAAATATGTACACATGATTGTTTGTAGATATTTAGGACGTTCCATACTGTCCATTAGGCAGGTTCGTTTTTCAACTTTTTTCGAATATCGATTACACCACCTTTGGGCATAGTAAGAAAATCACCTATGCAAAATTTCATTGTCCGAAAATGTCATCTTAAGATGACACATTTAGTTTAGAGTTTGAAAGGAGACATTAGTTCTTTGCTTCTTTAATTCAGATTAAAGTAGAGCATTTATTATTATTTGACATTTATTAATTAGGATGGACATTATTCTAACCTATACAAAATAGTAGTAAGTTTTTCTAAAGCTATCCTATCGAGCATATGCAAATTTTAATCCTTCCTTTCAAAAAAGGTATGAAAGTGTTGCGCACTATACGCGGTTCATCAAATTTTAAAACTTTTTTTTGCTCAATTAGATAACTTTAGAGATAAAACTTTTTTATAACTTTTATAGGTTAGAGTAATATCTATGAAAACTTTTCAATACAAAATAATTAGAATTGTATTTCCAGTATATTCAATGACTAAGTAAAGAGTTTTTTCCTTTTTCAAAATTTGACCCATATGTGCAACCTAAAGATGACGTTGTTGGACAATGCAATTTGCAGAGGCATTCTGCACACCATATGACAACTTTTCCGTACAACCTATTATTTGTTGCAATTTCTCTTTCACGCAACATTTCTTCCAAAAAGAAACTCCCGTCTATCATTCTCATATTATTTCTTCACAAGTTTTAAAATGAGTAACATATTAGTATATATAATATTGTAATCCTACCTAGTATTTTATTCGATACTGTATTACGATATTATTTACTAATATTTTATTAAAAGGTTAGCTATACACCCACTCTTTGCTACATGTTATTTCTTAGGTCAAGTAGTTGCACAGTCCAACGACATTAAGTGCACACACATAAATTAGCGTCTACAGACAAACTTTGCTTTATTAATATAGATTTATGAGTATTAAAGGTAAATGTGAGCATTCAAACTGTAGAATATGCCAAAGAATAAGCCCTTTTAATGACTAATTTTCAATATACTAGTCAAAAAATTACACCATTAATATATCAATCATCCATAGAATATTCAATTATTGCATTATTATCAAGACTAATCTACTCTGTTACAATTTTTGGGATAAATTTTGTAGAAATGTACTTACACGAACTAATCATTCAAATTTACAAATATATTTATTCAATCAAAAATGGATTATGTAGTCTAATTCTTTTAATTTTTAACTCAAACTCTGTATATACTTCTATCAATAAAGTTATTCGGAGGTTATGTTTTTGCCTCAGTTTGTTTTTTAGCAGACAACAAGACAACTTAGGGACGGATTTTAGTAAAGTTTTGTAAAAAAATTAAATAGTATATGTTAACAGTCAATATTGATTGAATATTGGCATATTCAACCCATTACTTTTGGAACAAACTAAGATATGTATCTCAAAATAGTGGCTTTATTTAGGTATAAAATAGGGACTTAATAACTATTATAATAAAAACAAAGTAAAGGTCACAAAAACAGTAAAAAATGGTTACAAATTGCAAATATATGACCAACAACATTCAGCAAAAATGAATGGTACTATAAAGGCAAAGTGATTTTAGGCCGAGATTTGCATTTTACCTACTAATCATTCTAGTTTATAAATGTTGCATATATCCTTGTAGGGACAGCTACAACATTTGATGAGTTACATTCAATTACAATTTGTGGAAAAACTACTGTTTGGGACAACTTTATTATTATTTTTTTTAAATAGAAGACATATGAATGTAGGACAAATGGCGTTAAAACATAGAGTAGTTGAGTCAAATACAAAAAGGATTGTAACGGCATGGGGTTTCTCACCTACTCAAAATTTTCTTTTAAAGTTATGCATCATACTTTTAGGTTGCAACTTGTACAATAGAGGAGTTTAATTTTACAGTTTTTTCAAATTTCGATTAAGGATAGTGCAGAAAAGCTGTAATATGGTTATGTGGTCAATCAAATTATGAAAAGAGGCAAAACTATTCACATAGTTAATAGAAATTATAAATAAATTTGGTAGTCTTTTTTGTAAATGATAAAAAATGTTTGAATATAATTGCCCTATGGAACAAAAAATGAGAAAAAAGTAAGTAAAATTTGATAATTTGCGTTTATTTTCATAAAGGAAAGATCTACAGTTTCTTATGTTCTTCTATAATATCCATAATCTTCCTTCTATAATAATGTCTTCCATAATTAATCTAAGCAAAATAATGATTAATACAATATTTTAATCCTAATTGGCAAATAAGGAGCTTAAATCTCCTTTGAAATTTTGAACAAGATGTCCTACCTAAAGATGACCTTGTAAGACAATGTAATTAAGCAGAAGTAATTATTTTACCATTTGATAACTTTTCTGTACTTCCGGTAATCGAAGTTCGATAAAAGTTAAAAATCAAACCGGTCTATTTTACAATTTGTTTGTACAAGTTGCAACTTGAACACAAGAACACACGTACATTTGGGCGTATTAGTTTATGTTTATAATAATTGTTATTATAAATTATTTGCTTAAGTTCTTGTGTGTGTTTTGAGGAAAGAGAGAGAGAACCTCTCCCCCCTCTCCACAAAAAAAAAGAGTATTGGATTACGTTTTAAAACGACAAAGTAGGGAGTTGTTGAAATGGGGGAAAAAAAAAAAAATAGGTATGCACTACAGGGTCTAGCAGCATTGCTTATTGATTTGTCAAGTTTGAATATCTCAAAAGGTTTATTGTTCTCTCAAACTCATGATACACATTCAAAATTTATGTTTTGAAAGTCATATTATATTCAAAAACGTTTCCCAATCGTTCATAGACTGAATTTTAGTGATTTTTTCATTTTATCGTTTCTCATTAAAAAAAAATTCATTCAGAGGTTTTAGACGAATATTAATTGATAACCAGAGACAATATATCTGAAGTTAAAAGTGGGAGGTCTGTGACTGGCGTTGTGTCAGCCCTTATTTATTCGGTCCAGTTCAGTCTTAGGGCCATCAGTCTTTTGGGGACCGGTCCTTAAGACCACACGTCCTTGGGACCGGTCCTTAACTGTTGCTCCTTGGAATTTTTCATATAAATATCGATGGTTTATTAAGCCAAATAAGATATATTACATATGCAGTAAGATTACTGCACATATCTTGCAAAAAATATTCAATTTTTCATTATAATACGTACATATTATATTGTTACTTGGTTATTCAATCTATTATTATATAAGGGAATAATAAAAAGGTGGAGAAACGCCCTCATTGACGTCACAAGGGGTCGATTTTACGTTCTGTAAGGACAACGGTTCTCGGTCCTAAATAAATACCGAGACAACACTATCAATAAAACTAGAACGTACATATTTATATTATTTTCATAAAAGTAAGCTAAATAAAAAGATAGTTAGAACTATAGGACTGAAAGACCGATACATTGGTCCTTTGAACAATTGAATAGTAAGAAAGGTCGTACCTATAAAAATAAAATAAAAAGACTGAAAAGGATGGGGAGAAGACTGAGTAGGAGTTTATTTTTAGGACCGATCCAACGCTAGTAATTAGTAATAGTCAATTTAGCAAAGGCCTTAAAAATGTTGGTTTTTCCAGATTAAATCCAGTTCCAATGACTTGATTTGAAAAAATTGCATTAGTTTATATATGTATAACACTAAATCTAATGTCACTAATTTTAGCATACTAGCATCATTTTTGGTTGAGTTATTTGTGTATAAAAATTTTTGCAAATGTCAATGTATGAAAATGACTTGAAAAAATCTTTTTTTTTTTTTGTGTATAAAAATCGAACTATTTTTTGCCAATATTTATTTTCTACCAGGAACACACGTTCCTCACAACTCCAAAACGTGATAAAAACTGATTGCATTTCATAGAAAACTTTAGAATCTTGCCTCAAGAATGAAACCAAGCCCACTAAGCTACTGATTCTACAGCCGGATTTCTACCCATTATAAAAAAGGAGCTTTTGTTATCGCGCCCTGTAAATGAATTAAAATATTATTATAATATTTCCCTCTTACTAATGACATTTTAATGTAGAAAGTTTTCCATTTATAGCAGTGATTCATTTTCACTCCTTAAAATTATAAGTAATAATTTTTGCTCCCGCTTTTTACGCGCGCTTATTTTTAATCCTACATGATTAGTGCACATAAAGCAGCTACAATTCGCGGTAAAAGTACGTGAAAAAGTAGGTTTGTAATAATTAGAGTTTACATTTTTGTAATGAAAAAACTAGGTTTATAAATTAGAAAAGGAAAAACAGTTTGTGCGTGTGCTCTTTTTCTTATTTGTTTTGTTATATAATAGGGTGTTGTAATTTGTGTGCATTTATTAGCTGGCCCGGGTTTTTTTTTTTTTTTTGGTTTTTTGGATTTGGTTGTCTGAAGAATGAAGTTTCTTTTTCTTAGCTGGTATCTTTACTATTTAACTCAGTAATATTTTATGAATTGAATTACGCCCACCGTGATTCTACTACTACAGCCACACTTCCATGTATATTAAAATAAAAAAGATTGTTCCTCCACCCTGTTTGTAGCTCGTAAAAATAATTTGAGAAAGTGAGGCAGAAGCACGTAGAGGCTATTGTTTTCTTTGAAAAACAAAATAAAAACAATACAAGATTTAAATGACAGAGTCAGGTGTTAGTCGCAGGTAAAGGGAGGACCCCTACCCTTTCGTCATTGCAAATAATATTTAGATACTACCAACAATTGGGCAGATATTTTAATATGATGTAGAAATGCCAAAACTAAACGGTAAGTTATGAGTTCGTGAAAGGATGAAAATACAATTAGGGAAGGAGTCATATATTCTAATTCTAAAAAAATGTTGAACCAATCTAGCCCCCCTGTATATACCATCTGAAGTTTGGACATTTTCCTATTTGATTAAGATATAATAATCGTAGCATATATTTCCTACTCTAATTTTCTCAACCTTGTAAGTATAATCAATTACTTTTCTACAAATATATAATTATATTAGGATCATCAGTTGTTGTTTCAACAGCCCTTTAAAAAAATAATCATTTACATAAAATAAACCTATTTTTATAAACAATTATATTACAGTGTTGATAACTTTTTGGGGCTAACTCTGACGATCACCCTTTAAATCTTTTTTCTTTTCTAAAGTGAAGGATATATCTCATGAAATCTGTTTTAACAAAAAATATTTTCATATCCAAATACTTAAGAAATTCAACTTATATAATATTTAGATAAATATGTTAAAAATTATAATATATATTTTATTTATTATTGATCGGAAATAACATCTAAAGTTTCTTACTAAAGTCTTCCACCAAGTGGCCCGCTAAAATCTCTACACTTTGACCTTTAAAATTCAACCAGACATAATTTATTAATAAAGAATAGAATTTCAACAAAATTAATACTGTAAATAGATGTGTGTCTGACTTCTCATAATCATTCATGTGCTTGTCCTTAGCGGAAAATATGGGTTCAGGTGGCGCAGCGGAAGGTATGACACCCACTGCAGTTTAAAAATGTATTCTTTTTATAGCTGAAAATCTGAACTTAAATTCACATAAACATTCCTCTCCAAAAACGGTCAATGGTGATCACAATTTCAGATACTCAAGGCATTCATTTCAAGGATACAACTTCTTCTTGAATGAATCTTATAAGAAAAGTGCATTTATTAGCTCACAAATTAGGCAGAAATAGGAAAATAGAGATAGAAAAATAAAGAAACAGCTTGCTTTTGGATTGACAAGGTACAAAATATGTACTTAGCACCGAAGACATCAAAACTTGTTTTATCAATCCATGAATCTACATCAATATAGTATTAGGTACATGATGTAAGTCTTTGCCCCAGAAAAGGATGCAAAAAAGACTCTTAGAACTAATACAGAAGAGAAAATAAGTATTTGATCACTTGCTGATTTTATAGGTTTACTGACTGACAAAGAAAATGAAGATGTAGATTTGTCCTAAATTTTAAGTATATATGTATTTAATAGTTTTGTTTATTTTTTATGAAATTTAATTGCATAAGGTTTGTAGCTCATCAAAGTATATCCAGTGGCAATGCAGCACATTATATTAAAAGTTGGAAATCCCTAGTTCAGAGAAAGGAAAAGGTCGAATATAACCCCAAAGAACACCGTACTGACTGTCAAGTACAGAGGTGGAAACATTATGTTTTGGGGTTGTTTCTCTACTAAGAGAAAAAAACTAATTCAAAGCAAATTAACAAGAATGGTTAGGTCGTATAATGGGTCTTCCAGCACGGCCTGAAACATACAGCAAATGCAAGAAAGTAGAAATGAAGTGGTCTAGCCAGTCCTCGGATCTCAATCCCATAAAAAATCTTTATTGGTGCGCAAACTTACCATCAAATCAACAAGGGATCAAAGACTTGTTTCCTTTACTGTATACACCAAACATGAATCAGCATTAAGTTATAACATTAACAGCTGATTTTAAAATACAATTTATTTTTACACAGCCCAATGACAGTTGCAACAAACATGAACATGTTTTTTTCTTTTGCTGTGTGTGTAAGTTTAAAAATGCAGACCAACGAAAAGGAAAAAAAAACCCAAGAAGTTAATGAATCTGTTATCTTCTCCGCGTCTTGTGTCAGTGCTGAAAAGGCAAAGAGGCCACCGGCACTCCTCGCATCCATGTTTAAATTTGCTGCGAGCTACCATTATGACAGTGAGGTTTTATCCTTAATTATGAGTGTTCATTAGACAATCAAACGACAGGCAACTATTGTGAAATCTCCTTCACACCATGCCATTGCCGATAAGGCTGCAAAGACCACTAGAATCTCCATTTGGACAACATTAAAAAGTACGTTACAGCCACATTCAGCCAAGAAGTACCAAAAAACTTTTACAGTAACAATATGGCCCTCATTCCAGCCCTCAACTTCCCCTCCTAAACTTTGTAGTTTGGGGTGTGTTGGAAAAGAATGTCTGCCACACCTCTACTCCAAATTTGGATTCACTCCTATGTACCATCCTGACGGTGTAGTACGCCATGGACATTGTATTCATCGTCAAGAACTTCCAATCTGTTGGCCGGCGTGTTGAGGCTTGTAAAGGAAGACTTGGTAAATAAAAAATATAGTTCAATGTTATATTTAAACATATCGCAAATTGATTGTGAGCTGTCCTTTTCTAATTCCAAGTTTTGGGTCCTCATCAGCATCAAGATCAATGAAGGCTCTTTTTTTATGTTGTAGTACCGTAAAAACTAAATTATTAGAATAAACAAATAATATAAATAAAAAACAGGGAACACAACTTATTTTCCTTTTTTTTTCTCTCTCTCTTCTTTTACTTGATTGATGTAGCATCAAAGGAATGAGAAGAAGAGGCAGTCAGTTTTTCTTCTTTTACTCATACTACTATGAAGTCAGTTTCTTTTTCTTTTCTAATGATTTATCTTCGTTATATATGCTGTATATATAATATATATTATGAAATGATGAATAACTTCTATCCAGACCCGACGTTGATGTATTCCTTCTTCTCCTTCTTCTTCTCTCTTCTCCTTCTTATAATAATATTAAAGAAGAAGAAACGTGATTGTTATTGATGGATGATAAATCGCGATTGCCTTTAAAAAAAAAGGAAAAAAAAACTGTCAAAGTGTCAGTTAATAAAGAATGTTTGTACATACGTAGATATTTAAGCTGAGGATCTATGTACTTGCTTGCTGGGTGTGTTGTTTGAGTGGCTGGCAAGTGGATGGATCAAAAAGAAAGAAGAAAGAATTTAAAAACTACTGAGTAATGTGTTTTTACCACTTTGTTTCTAAATACAAACGAGGGGGGACTGAAAAGTTTCTTACCTCAACTTGATGATGGCAGCACTCCTAAATAAAAGATAGTCTCATTTACCAGCATCTGTTGACAGTTACTCAACCAAGTCTCAGCCATTTTGTGCAGTTTTTATGTAACAGAGGATTGAGTGAGTTTATGTGATCGTTTTTCTGAAAATGGATAAAATCGAGCATTCAGTAACAGGCAGATAATTTTTTTTTTTTTTTGGGGGGGGGGTTGAATATTTAAATAAAAAATCCAATAACTTGTAAAATTAAATTTCATTTATGAATTTTTTTCGAAATTTTTTTCAAAAAATCCATAGTTTTTTACAGAAAATTAATTTTTTTGGAAAAAAATTAAGCAAATTCAAAAAATCACAACTGTTTACATAAAAATTAAATTTTTTGGGAAAAAATTTCAAAAATTAAATATCAGATATTTTGAAAAAAAAATTCAATTATTAAATTTTTTGGACAAAAGATTCATATACTAAATTTTCTAGTAGAAAACAAAATTCCCTGAGTTACAGTTAAATATTTTTATTTGAAAGTGTAACTTTTAAATATATATTCAAATAATAACAAAAGTTGTTTAAAATCCAAGTCAATCCGAGTAATTTATCCAAAAAGATAAAGTGTTTCGTGAACAATTATTTTGCCAGGAAAAACGCCAAGTACTATTTGGACGTGTTATAGAGATTGGAACACGTCTTAAAGAAGTTTGACGAGTTCCAGGGAGACTATGTTGAAAAATTTGAAATAAATATTGAGAAAAAATGCCTTGTATCTTTGCTAGATTGCTTACTTTTCAGACCGTCCCCATATGTAGAAGGAAGGATGGGGGGAAAAACAATATTACTCACCAAACCAATGGGTCGGCTGTACCTGAAGTAAGCGTTCTTGATGTCATCCATTTAGTGACAGGCCTACTCAATAGGGGGATTGTTTTTTAACTTTTTTTCGACTTTAAATTACGGCTAGATCAGAAAAGTTGTGAGATGGGAAAAAAATAACCTATGCAAAATTGCATGGCCCCATAATGTAATTTTTAGGGAGTACATCTTGTTCAAAGTTGGAAAGGAGACAAGACTTTTATATTTTGTCAATAAGGATAAAAATAGAGCATTAATCATTACCTTATATTTTTAACTATGATAGACATCATTCTAATCTATAAAAATTATTTAAATATTAAAATATTTTTTAATGGTACCCTATGGAGCATACAGGGAAAATAGATTAAGCAAATTTTAATCTATACTTTCTGAAAATGTAAAAATGGAAGGCGTGCTGAACGTAGATCAACTAAATTCAATAATTTTTTTCTTTTTTTTTGTTCCATAGGACAATTTTTTAGAAAAACAACGATTTTTTAATAACTTTTTTAATGATTAAAAAACATTTTTTAACAAAATTATGATTAATTTACTATAATCACTAAGTAAAGAGATTGTATCTTTTTTTATATTTTAATGGAGATGTTCCTCCTTAAGCTGACCTTGTAGAACAATGAAACTTTGCATAGGTAATTTTCATACCAATTGACAACTTTTCCACACAAGCTATTATCGTTCGATTTATTGCCACAAAAGATATGTTCCATAAATTGTACATATACCTTCAAAAATATGAATAAAGACGTTTTAAAAAATATATATACACAAACTTTTATCTTCTTAAATCTAGTTTTATTGCTGCTAGATGATTTCATTCCTAGTAAAATTCCTTCCCTTTAAAATTCAGCCTCCGACATTTCATTCCCAGTCTGAAGAGAGATATTTGGTGACATCATGTGGTTTATGCTTCTAAACTACTTAGTAGTGTGTCTGTAGGGCTGGGAAGTTTGCGCTGGAGATAAGTGACGAGTCATTGATAACTAGTGATGGATGGGAGACGGATATAAATGATTTATGGCGTTTATAACTTGGGAAATAGAAGAAAAAAAAAAGAGTGATGTCGGGATTTACTTATATCTGCCAAAATATAAATATTATCCACGGATCGGGATTTCATTCTTACTCATTATTGATATTTATCATTACGTCATTTCTAATCCATAAACACCATAAATCATTCATATCCTTCTCCCATCGACCATTCATCACTATTCGTCTCTGATACAACTGCCTAGGCCTCCCTCTACAGCCTTAAACAAAAACTACAACATAGTGCAGAAGCATAAGCCGTTTGACGTCACTAAATATCCTTCTTGAAAGTGGGAATGAAATAATGTCCATGGATGAATTTAACAAGGAATGCATTAACAGAAAATGAAATTAGCGGTGACGAGTTTTATTATTAATCAGTCCCTAAAATGTGTTATGGCATCATTATAAAATCATATTTCCTTATTGTAATTACAGAATCAGATATTTTTCTCTAATAATCTTACTTTTATCGTCCCTAATCGATCAATAAAATTATAATTTTTCGATTTTATCCATTTTATCCGGACTTTTAGTAAATATAACTTTGATTTATTTCAAATGTAAATGTTTATTATTGCTATTCAGCTGTTAAGTCCTTTTTTATTCATAAATCTATTTGATGGAATTTCTTTAAGGTTTGTTGGAAATTTGTAGATTTTATATTGAACTAATATCAACTATTCTTCAATTTTGATTCAGTACATTCAAATTTTATGGTTTTATTACATAAACATGTCTTGAAATGAAACACCTTACTACTTAATTGAGGCCCGTGAGTACAAATGCAACCAAGAATAATTTATCTCAAATTTGACTTTGGACTACATTTGTATTCTTCAACGAATTTTCATAATTTTGTATCATTCATTCATTATTTGGCGAGAGCGTAAATTGCACTTAAAGTAGCCAAAATTAATTGTCACAATGAAAGAATTATAAACAGATATATTCTATGTATATGAAAGGTCATACAAGGCCCAACTTAAACCTCATAAATCAAATAAATATTTATGGGTATCTCAAGTCATCTCAAAAATTTCAACAAAAAAAAAGAAGCTTTTAATTGATGGAAATTGTCTGCGAAACATTGGGCTGTAAATTTGTATACATGTTGTAAAAATATATTAGTTTGACATGTCTTCTTTTTCTTGATATTTGTTCAAGATTGTTTTTTGTCAACTGATCACATATACCAAAAGATGACCACAGAATAAATTACAAGGCTGGTATAATCTGTAATAGGCCTATTAATGGTAAGTAATCCATAGTGACTCAGTCAGGCCCTACGCGTATAACTATATCGTAAATAATGCACTAAACTTAGGTTTGAGGACAAAGTAATTTCGTATCTGGGTTTGTATTTCTTATGGATCCCATGGAGATCCTACTTCAAATGCCTTTGAGGTAAACACCATCTGCTAATAAAATGTCAACTGTTTAGACTGATTTAAAGTCTCGATTGGATAAGTGTTCATATATTTATCTACCAAACCATAATTATTTGTATAAGGAAGGGTGTACAAACATGGATTAAAGAAGGTTATTTTTGGAAAAATATATATTCGTTTTTAGCACTTGAACTGAATAACAAAATATATCTACGCTTCGTTTTAATATATATATATATATATTTATATAAATAATGACAGACAAAAAAATTAATTAAATACAAAGTACCAAAATAGAAAAAGGATGGCCGAACCTCCCAAAAAAAAACTACGAACTGACATATTGACAAACAAAACAAAATAAATCATTGACCAAATGTGGTTGTACCAAAAAAAAAAAACCTACCATTAGAGTATATGAAATATACATTTTACACTAATTAACGATATCTTAGAGAATTCGTCATTGACCATTTCATGTACTAATGACTTGTTTTTTTTTTGTCATCATGAAAAATAACCCCCCTATAATAAAAAATTAGATACGACAAACCTCTTGAAAAATGTAAAACAAAATTGATTAAGCAATGTACGTGAAGGTATTTGTATAGGTAGACTAAGAAAAGAAGGAATGCCCCAAGTTTAATTGAATTGGGCCTCAGAAATAAAACAACTTTCTGGGATTTTTTCAATTGCAAAGGAAACTTGGTCAAATACCATAAATAAATTTGCATCTGGGAAATTTTTTTCTTCGATTTATTAGATATTAAAGACACTTGACAATAAGCCGTTTACAGTGTGATCCAAATAATTCGGAATAATATAAAACTTGAAAAATTGACTGGATTTTTTTTTTTAAGAACTTACTTAAATGTTCTTGAATTGGTTGACAGAGCTAACAAGAAAACCCAACTCACTATGTCTGCAGAGATTTCACTGTTGCTGACTGTTGGGATTGGATCAACACTCCCTGTTTTATTAACCTTCTCTTAGTGAACTGGGATATTTTTCACCCCGTGACTTATAAAAAGGATGATATGCAATTACTTTTTATCTTAACAGCGCTATGTTTAAGGTTAATTCATATACTTAGCGATTTGTAATTGAGTTTTAGAGAATTTAATTAGCTATTTTGCTGAAAAGTTGTTATTTTTGATTGATAGAAATCTAATTTCCCTTCATTTTCTTCAATTTAATGGTTTCACTATAAGAATTACAATAATATTTTTTGAAAACCCCAAACTCGCGTTTTTGAGAATATTTTAAAAGAAGTAGATATATATTTTCTCAATGACTCATATTTAAACAAGTAATTTTAGCCATTTAAATAATATTTACGAGTGAAAAATGAATGATGTAGATACAAAAATTAAACGACGTTATTATTATAAAAGGACATTTAGTTACTTATATAAAGTGATGCGCAAAATGTAGATAAAAATGGCTACTGCTATCAGTCTTTACAAAAGATTGTCATGCTGTTAACATCTCTATTTGAGGTATGAATTCTCGCTCTCTTTTGGTGTGATTTTTTGCAAATGTATAATAAAACATAGATATTTTTTAAATTTAATATTACATATTTAATTATATTATAAATACGGAAGATTATCCTCATTATACAGGGAGCGGGGATCAAATTATCGCCAAAATATTTTTCTACAAAAAACAACACAAAATATACATTTTTTAACTTTTTTATTAAAAATCAATACTATGACGAGCATGTAGGTATAGAGTAGCCGTTCATTTAATATAATCACTGTTGGCATCAATAACGGCCTCAATACGGCCTATGAACCGACCACAGGCTCTTCTGACCATCTCATTGTTTATGTTGCCGAATACCTCCTTGATGGAGTCCATCAGGCTGGCCTTGGTGCTATGGGGATGTCTGTTAGTATGTCTCTCGACATAGCCCCAGACAAAATAGTCCAAAGGATTGAGGTCGGGAGAGTTAGGAGGCCACAAATCCTTGGTTACGACGTCATTACAGTTCTCGGTTAACCACTGCATGGAGATTTTGGACACATGACAGGGTGCTGAGTCCTGTTGCCACACCCAGAGCCTGTCTCCGGCCTTCATGGACCTAGTAGGGTCATCGTCAACCATCTTCTTCACCTTGTCGACAAAGTCGGTGTCCCTGACCTTCCTGTCGGCGCCCTCCTCCTTGGGTGCCATCTTTATGGTGGTATCAACATCCCAGGTGTCCTCTAGCTTCTTACGGATACGCTGAACAGTCCGTAAATTCACTCCTAAGGTTGAAACAATCGTTGAATTGGAGATTTCACCTCCATTATTAACCAATGCCATGACTACGGCGGACCTCGAAAGCTCCTCGTTCCACTTATAGCTCTTTATCTCCTCATATGATGACGGCATGATGCTAACTGAACTACGTATCGTCAGCTGACGAAAATAGCTTTCCTATTTGGTAACGGGTTTTTTATTTGATAATGTCGTCTTCAAGTTATCAAGGTTTAAAGTAGGCGACAATTTGATCCCCGCTCCCTGTATATCATTTATACATTTTCTTCCTCAAAAACCATGTAATAGACAGCTGATGTCAACAAAACTCTTTAATCCTTAGTATTATTAGTCTCACTTTAGTCTTTTCCTCCTCCTATACGAAATGCCTACTTATATATATATATAGTAATATTCACCACTTCTAGGAGGTCACATAGACCAATATTTTTTTACAAACACTGATCACATAGTTTTTGTGCAATGCTCTTAATATATACAGGAGATCCACGTATAACGCCCAATCAACCACCACAGATTTTGCATAACACGGTGTTTGGAATTATTTCCTCATTCCCTGTACACATATAGTCCAGTATATTCACCTCAATTCACGTATTTTTATATTATGAATATAAATTATAAAAACTACAGTTTAGCTAAACAAGAATTTGTGTCCTTGTTGATAAGTTCGATCATTCTATGTCTATATATTCAAATAATAAAAATTATAACTTTACATACGGAGGAGTGTCCTATTAGTATACATGTTATTAAAACTTTTGGTTATTATTTTGTGTAAAAACTTGCAATTAAACGAATGTTGAATAAATATTGTTTAATTCCCCATTATTTAAATTATACAGTCCATTGAAATGCCCGGACTAAAAATCAAGTAAACATCTGACTAAGATTAAATTTTACAATTATTTGAAAAGTCTAGCATAACTTTTTTTAAATGATTTATTGTGAATAAAAAAATTTTATTGTCCTAATTTTAATTTAAAAAAAAGGAAAGATAGTAGAAAGTGGACTTTGACGAATAATTTATTTCTTTTTATTAGTTTTAGTTCTAATACTGTATAATGCAGACTTTTCTTGTTCCCCAAACACTATGAAATCCCAAGACCCCTTTTTCATAGATCTGATTTGGCTTAATAAACAATCCACATTTGTCGACAAAAAGTTCCAAGGTTCAACAGCTAAGGAGTAGTTCCAAGGATTGACATTCTTAAGAACCAATCCCAAGGAACAACGTTCTTTTCCAGGGGCCAACAGTCTGTCGTCCTCTGGATCAATAAAACTAGTCCTAAGACTGGAATGGACCGAATAAATAGGGACTGACATAAGACTAGTTATAGGAGGTTTTTAAAAATAGTGCTCTATGTCTCCAACAGTTCTGAAAAAGGATGGTACTCATTGGATGTGGTATTTTGATAAAAATATCACTCTATTTACTGTTGTTCAATCATTTTAGACTGTGTATAGGACAAATATGTCCATGTTGAAACTTGTGGCCATGTTCTGTAGGAGGTTGCCCCTAAATACAATCGTCTAAAGCAACGATTGTCTTGAGTAGTGTTGTGTATGTCCTGATTTATTGGGTCCATTACAGTCATAGGACCGGTCTTTAGAACTCTATATCATTGGAACGGGTCCTTAACTGTTGGTCTTTGAAATTTGTCATACAAATACCCATTTCACATTAAGCCTAATAAGATATATGAAATATATATTAAGATTATTGCACATATATTGCAAAAAATATGATTTTTTTGCAATATATGATAGGAACATATTATATGTTCGCTTGGTTATATAATTAATTATATCATATAACAGAATAATTAGAAAAAGGGAAACGCTCTCATGGGCGTCAGAAGGGATCGGTTTTACCTTCTTTAAGGACCGTCCCTGGACCGGTTTTAAGACTGGATTGAATCAATAATGACCAATCTAACATTATTTACTCCAGGATATCATCTAAAAAAATGCTGTATGACTCTGCAGTTATAAAAAAAGATTGGGGCTCTTTGTACAAAGGTGTTTATTAAAAAATATGGCTGTATTTCCTGTATTAAATGTTTAGGGATTGTACATAGGACGAATAAGCCCATATTGAAACTGGCTTTGGCGCATGTTATGTAGGAGTGTCACCTCCCTCCCTGCTACCATACTTATGATTATTATTGATTTACCAAACATGGAAAGTTCATCCGTCATGTTCCATACGATATGACTCAAAGATATTATTGTCTTCCTTCATTAAGTGATCACTCAAAAAGTAAGTCTCTTCTCCTGACAGTAGTGGGGGATGATAATAACATATTATCAAAAAGGACGACTTCTCTCTTTCTCTTCTTTAGGCCAAAAAAACAACGGATATAAGTAAGAAATTGAGTATATACATAAACACATATTGCTCGGATATTGTTCTTTGTTATGGGTTTTTTGTTGTTGGACGATGCCTCAAGGTGCATGCTCGATATATCATTTGTACATGTCTACATACGTCATACATTAATATACAGAATGATTGCATGAAAGTACACTTACAGAGTGCGGGAAGGAAATTGGTCACGGAGTGATGTTTGATTCTAAGAGTATTCTCAGAATTCGAAAATGTTGCTATGGGAATTGTTTGTTCTGAGTCATCATTCAATGGAAAAATATATATTTGTAACTGTGACTAAAACCACAGGGGTTCATTCTGGAAGCCTTGTGTTCATTATTGAAATAGTATATATTAAAATTTCATTTATTGTTCAAACAGTAGTTTTGAGCGGATTTTGATACTTTAAAACTTGCAAATACCAATGGCAATGTATCGTTTCAATCCCATTTGTTCTTAATTTGCTGTCATTAAATTAAGAAGGGTGTTAATCTGTGAAAATGAGTAGATTCAATTTTCTCTCAACTTTTCTAATGCCCACAAATTTTGGAAATATGTTGGTTAAAAATAAAACAATCAGCTGACAAATTAGCTGTTTTTCCTTTCACGTCATAATTTAGATTCTTTAGAATCAGACGCAAAATGAGTGAATATAAAAGAAACAAACCAACGGTTATCAGATTTTGTGGACGCTAAAATTTTCTTGGTCAAGAAGATATTCCTTTTCGACCAGATCCTATGCAAACCACTGAAATGACCGATTATTTACAAGATCATCCCAAGAAGTTAAAGGTAGAGGTTTGTCAGTTCTTATTTATTTGGTTTAGTTTAGTTCAGGCTTAGGACCGGCCCGTAAGACTGTCTGTACTTGAACTCATAAAAAAATGTGTGCCTTAATCAAGGATCAAACTTCATATGTTTTAGCACTGATATGCAGGACTGAACTGAACTGGACCACCCAGACTAAAATAGACTGCACTTTTTAGTACTAAGTAAGGAACAAAACAACAATAGTTAAAGGAACATTGAGAGAAAAGTATTCAGCTGTTAAAGTAATATATCTGAGTGTTGTAGCGACTGATGGCAAGGAGATTGACTCATATTTCTTTAGCACATGGAAATGTTGATGTTAAGGCATACTACAAGTTTTAAAGTTGACTATAAATGGATTAAGCATTGGAACTCATCTCATACATATACCTTTGGTACAAAAGCTTTGGCCTCCTTCTAGGGAAAGTGCTACCCTTCACATGATCTTAATCCTCTGGTCTACAGAGTGTGGAGTGATTAACAGGTACGGGTTGTTACGACCTCTCCCTGCAATTTGGACTCGTTAAAGGCAGGCATTATTTATCATTCTAACTTACACCAAGTCATGATGTGGCACAACCTGAATTTTTCTACTCGAGTATTTTTGAGTTAATAAAAAAAAACAATCTAGGAATTACGAGCATGTTAATTACTCGTTACTCACTCGAATACTCGTTCCTCTATTAAACTAACTTTTTTTTGCACAACTGATAACTTTGGGGTAATAAAGACAACAAAAATAAATCTATAGTTAATAAACTGGGGCTAACCGTTTAGCCAAATATTAGATATTTTTGGTAGATAATACACAACTGATATAGACTCAAAAATACGCTATTTAATCTTACCAAGATTAGAGTTGGATATGAACAAACTTGTGATTATTATTGTTGAAAAATTATAATTTCATTTTTTATAAAACCTTCTACGAAATATATGTTACTTTTAATGCATTTTTGGTGATATAAAAATCTACTCATAAGTTTTGATAAAGTTGAGTGTGGTACATAAAATATCAGCTGAAATTATATTTATAGCAATTTGTAATTTTAGATTAAAAAAAGGGAAATACAAAATGCAAAAGAACGATTTAAAAGCAAATAAATTAGTTAAATTCACTCAACCTGGATGAAAAATTGCCAAATTTGCTAATAATTTCAAAAAATATACGTTTTTATGTCAACAAAAAGTTGTATACTACAAATTTCTAGCGGAAATATCTATTTTTAATCATTTGAAGAAATTATAAATTAAATTTGAGGTCATTAAAATCCCAGTTCAGTAACGAAGGGTTAAAAGTAAATACTTTCATTTTAGACACACGAGCCGAGTTTTTTGTGTATTTTTGTTTTGTTTATTTCATAACACTCGAGAACAAATTCACGGGTTATTCTCGTGACACATCACTGCAATATATCATTAAACATTTTTGTTAGAAGAGTGTTATGAATAAAAAGTACTTAAATTCCTACATTGAATACTTTTTTTAAGATAGTTAAATTTAGAGGAAAATTTGCTCTGCACCCTGTATAAATATATATGTGTATATAGGAACCAAGAACCATTGTGAACTACAATAATAAAAATAACAACAAGACTAATAATAATGGTGAGGGAATCGTTGAATGATGATGAAAAATGACATCATGGATCCTATTAAGGATTATAATAGCAATTCAAATTAGAAATTTGTCAAAAATTGAACGTAGAAAAATATAAAGGACAATTTGATGGATTCGATGTTTTTCTATGTCTGATTACTTTTATGTAGTTAGTTCCTTCCAAAAAGAAAAATGTACAATAGTTTCACCCAGCTTTTTTGATATCACCCATCTTGGAAAATGCGTAAACAACCAATTGTTACTATAGTTTATGAACAAATGATGAACATTTACCGTGTATCACCTCACTTACAAAAATATTAATACTGTGTTTGGTTGTCTGTTGTTAAATTTGATCCTTCTTTTCCTCTGATAAGTGCTAAAACCCTTGACTGGTTGAATTTGAGTTAGTTCTTTTTGTAAAGGTGTGAACAACTACTATCTAATAAAAATTCAATTGTTGTCATTAATTGGCTATATAAAAAAACCCTGTTAACGTTGCAACCCCAAAAAATATCCTACTCGTCTAAATTCATAACTTTTCCAACTTTACAAAGAGTACCCAATTTTTGTGATCGATGTTTTCTTCGATTTATCCTCCCTAACTGATTTTGGAGGATATTTGGTTCCGTTTCTTCTTAATTTTAAAGTTTCAAAGTAAAATCTACGTCAACATATCCTGAGACAAAATGTAGGCAAAAAAAAACCATTTTTCATCAGTATAGAAAATCCTGAGGACTTAGAAATGCAAGTCGTAACTGATAATATAATTACTGTTCATGACCTGATCTGCACCCCAAAGTCCCTGTTAAATAATGGAAAATATCGTTTTCCCCTTACAAAATCTGCAAGACATCGTTTATATCCAGGGCCCTGACACTTATAGATGAGGATTTTTCCTTCATGTGCTGCTGATATATCGTACAAAATATGTCAAAACTTAATCAGAAAATTGAAACAGTCAGAGTCTTGGGCTAATACGATGGGGAATTCTTTCTGTGGAGTTGCGAAGCAAAAATATAACCTCTTAATTCCAGATTTCCACAGACTGCATTGTTTACTACGATCCCTGTAAATACATTGGATTTTTTTAAATAGTATTTGTCATGTGTTTGTAAAGTGCTCTTTAATGTCTATTTTTATTGAATTTTTTTATCTAATTATGGAGAGAGAAAACATTAATACCATAAAGGCAACAATTTTGTGGGGCTTGCTATAAGGTAAAGACGAAAAAATGCAAAAAAATCGGCCATTGCATTTCGCTCTTTTGAGTGCCAAAGCCCTTATTACTAATAAATTGGTATGTGGAGAACCAGTTCTTAGAGGAAACCAAAGAGCAATAGTTGTCTTCTCTGGAGGAAGATATAGTGCTTTGCATTGAAGATATCAAGTATAGAGGGTGATTCCTGGGACGAGACTATTGACATTGTCAAATATAAATTGTCAGATTCAACAAGATAAAGAACTACGATAAAAACAATTTTTCTTAGCTATGAAAACTGTCATCGAGGGTTACCAATGGGTTGATTTTTAAGTTGTATATTATTTAGTGTGTAATTGTTTTTAAAGACTTTTTGAGTGTCGGAATGCTTAGCTGTTTTTAGGCTGTAGATCTTGGTAAAGAGTACTAATTTTCAGCTAAAATGCTTATTTATGTTAATACAACACAATATATCACATGAATAAAGATACAAAAATCAATTTAACAAAATTATGTGGGGAAGTATGCAACAGCACTGGTGTTGTCCGCCATCTAGGAAATGTCCTGAACAACCAAGTTTCAAAAAGAAAAAAAACCTTCTATTAATTAAATTTATATCAAATGGTTAATAAATACTGCCGTATTTTTAAATGTCTAAATGTGTTCAACAAAAAAAGTACATTTACTGTCTATCAAATCCTAATGTGTAGTTATATTAAAATATATCATACCTTAATAAGTATTAAAAATATGTTATATAATCTTATTTACATTATTGTAGAGATAATAATTTTCGCAAATTCTATTGGGCATCTTCAAAATGAATTGATATATTGAAAAAAAAAGATTATTTATAACAAGACATTAACAGTTGAATAATTATTCATTATGGAACTTTTGGATTATAATTCATCCTACCTTTAAAAAGATCATTTAAAACGATGTTTCTGAATTAAATTAACACTCAAGTATATAACACATATACAGTCAAACCTGAATTAAAGTTTTAAACAGCCAGCAAAAGGGAAACTGAAGAAGTGACCGCTTAGTGTAGATGTATAGTGGATAAAGGATACACTACTTGATCACATTTATATCTGAGCATTTATGGGATAACATTTATTATCAGATACAGCGGGAAGGAAGGATCAAAAGTTGGGAAAAACAGGTGTTAGGTTTATTTACGTGTATTTTATTTATTAACTCGTCAAAAGAGATTCTATAGGCCAATAGCTGTCTTAGGTTTTTAATCAAAAGTCTATGTAAGTTAAAAAAAGAAACAGAAAATCAACATGTTAATCCTGACAATTTGAAGAATGTTTTGGAGGTGAAAAGAATAATGGTCATGACTTTTCAATAAATCAGCTACAATCAGCTCTGACAAGGGAAGAAGGAGAAAATGACATTTGCTGTAATTACTCCTACATCGATCCCCAATTCTACTCTGAGTCCAAAAAGGACTTACAATTATATTTTATGAGACCACACGAATGTTCAATCAGGTTTTGAATATGAAGACTACATGAAAACTAGATCAAACCACTAAGTGTGATGCCATTATTGAATGAGGTGATTGTTAGACCAGGTTTGACTGAAGGTATATATATATATTGAAATCGTAATTTAGATGAATTAAGAAAATTAACAAAATGCACATAGATGTGGAAATGGGCTACAAGAAAGTAAACTGGGCTTTTTCCATCCTTGGGAAGTTCACCTTCCTTTTTTTTACTCCAAGGCAAGTTCATTCTAGGATAATATCATCCCGAGACAATCTTATCACGAGGGAAAAATACTTAGTTAAAATAAATGCATTGTATAATTTCATTGTACAAATTCAAAAAGCTGATACAATTTGAGACAATCTTCGCAAGGAATAATAATTAATTAATTAAATAAGTAATATATCTATATGCAATTTATGTAAATAAAAAATATATTAAAGCAATTTTGTAAATTTCGGTAGTTTAGGGTTGAATAAAGTATTGCGTTAAGCAGAAGTTCTTATATAAACTGGGAAATTCTTTACTTGGATAATGAGTAGTATATTATTGAATTAGTAAATCTTTGAACTAAAAGAAGGAACAAAATATTACATCATAGTTGATTTTTTCATTAATATATATTCTAAATATATGTATTTTCGGAGATTAATTTTCCTCAAGATGAACTTGTGCAATTCTGTGTAAAAGATGAGCTTATAAATCAATCATTTGCAATAAAAATTTGCATATGTTCAAGTATTATTTTCATTGAACGAAAAACAATGAGCAAATACAAGCCGAGAGGCTCGTGACTCATTACTGAAACAGGTGTCCTCTTCAGCCATAAATACTCATTAATTTTTGAAGCACTTTCTAATAACAATTTAATTATAATTATTATTTATTAAAACTAATCATTGTAACTCTTCATAATGATCATAAAACTCTTTGCAATTTATTCAAGTACTTTGAGGGATCCTTCAGTAAGTAAATAATATAATTACAAAAAGCTTTTGATATAAGTTGTAAAGGCTTAACAAAGAAGGGAGACACTTGAGTAAGTTTATAAAATACTATTAATGAAAAATAAACACAATTTGGGAGATGTTTCTCTATTAATAAATTTGTAACTCATTATATAATTGTACAATCAATCAATTATAACCAACAGTAATTCCACTGTATTTATGGAAAAAGTTTGAGTTGTAAAAAATATGACCTGGGACTATATTAAAAGATATAGATAAGAATTAATCTGAAACCAAATCTACTTCCAAATATGATAAATGTGAGTTTGTAATTTGATTTGGCTACCTCATTTACTAATTTGATGCCCTGACTACAGCGCAATTTGGCTTTAAATTTGACGATGAGTAAATTTGGGATAATTTCCTAATGTATATCTCTAATGATGGGGAGGTCAGAATAAATCAATCAAAAAATGTCCTATGGAACGACGTAGCTCAGTGAATTACGCAAACGGGAGAAATTATTCTCTTGAACTCAATGTACGTAGGTTCGATTTCATGGTCTCTTATAGAGAAGTTAATATACTTAATTTACAGTGTGCGTCAGCGAATTGCAGAAAATACTTAGTCAAGTCCAATACCTCATAGAGATTTTTTTTTTGGGGGAGGGGGGGGGGTTTGTAGAAAAAAGCTCTCAAATTAAATTAGTTATTCACATCTTTAACTTTCAATTTTCAATCTATCCACCTTCTGCCTCAACCATGGCTTCAATTACACACCAGAAGGCATTTCAGACACTCCCTACATAGGTGCCCGGCATGGCAGCCCATTTCTTTTCAACAGCAGCTATAAGGCCGTTGATAACCGAGTGGGGGTTGATACAATCTCTACTATCCACATAACTCCAGATTCCATAATCTAGGAAAACACAGTAAGGTGATGATGGGGGCCAAAAGATGAATGGCCAGAAATTCCCCTATCCGGTCTGCTGATTTTTGTAAAAATCTGACGTTTCTTCCTTACCAATGAGGGTATACCAGGGTCACGTACCGCTCTTCCTACTGTTGCCTCCGATACACTCAACTCCCTGAAAGTTTTCACATTGACCTTGTTGGATTGTCCTTGATGGCGTCACTCAATTGCTCTAAAAACTCATCAGTGGTTTACTATGTTCTTCTTTCCATTCTCTGTCTTTCTCTACAGACTTTCCCCATCAGTGATCTTCGTATACACCTCATAAACAAGTATCTTTCTGCAAGGGGCAATATTACTAATGAAGTGCATTTGTATTCTGGTGCGGAGAAAGTAGGCAACTCATTGGCTTTTTGCTTCCATTTCAAACACTTGTTGTTGTCTGATTTGATCAAAACAAACAAATTTAGAAAGCTTAAATTCAAATCTTTAAAGCCTTAGCTTTATAAAATCTCGAAATTTTACTTTTTTTAAATAGAAAATAGGCTCTAAATATCTTTCACGTTGAGGAGAAGGCCTACAATGTCTGTCATTCAAACACAAAGAACCTCAAAGTATCTGGCTGTCAGCTCATGACCTCCATGATAGATAATTACATCCACAGCGGGTGTTAGACCTTTTGCCACCTCCTGGAAGTCATCATTGCCGCTAAGGGCGGTTATATTAATGATAAAGAGAGCTGAGACACACATCTATTTATAGTAATATTTTTGCTCAAATTCGATTGTTAATTAATTAATTAAACCTTATTGAATTTTATTATACAAAATGTTTATATTTTAATGGACCACTCGGTATACAAAAATATATGTAGAACGATCAGACTTAAAAAGTAGGATTTTAAAAAGAGTTAGACGGGGGGGGGGGAATTGACTAATTCAAAATGAAAAGTTGTCTGATCTTGACATAAACGAAAATTGACGTTTTCGTTATTTTTAATTTCTTCAAGTTGATGGCTTTCTTCAAAAACATAAATTTTTGATTCTAAAGAAAAGGAGGGAAAAAAACGAGAAAAGGAGAATAAAAAGAAACTTCTGCGTTCGAAACTCTGTCGTCATGATGTCAATGACAAAAGGTCTTGACTGTACAAACAATAACAAAAATAATAAGTAAAATAAGATCTAAGAAATGACAAAAAAAATCACTAATTTTTTTTTTTAAATCTTTGATTTATTTTGAAAGAATAAAGGATTTTTGAATGTGTGTATGTATTTGCATTTATTAACAACTTTTATTGTGTTTTGTTTATATTCATCTAACTAGGATTTTTATATAATATATACTTTTTTCCGTGGAAATTAATTAAAATTAACAAACAAAGTTTTTTAATTAACAATTCCAATTAATAAATTGTTGACGCCATCTTTGAAGGAAAACAAACATGTTTACTGACTAACAAATTTGCATAATATTCTTTATTTGTTTAAAGAGGAGAATCTTTAGATGATGGATAGTGAAGTCGTTCCCTATTTCAATCTGATTTTGATTTTTGGAGATAGATATGAGGGGTGTCTGCAAGACTATATTTTGGATGGGTGGCTTGGTGTTTGAAGAAAAAATCCTAAAAATGTATTTTTTTGAAGAAAAAAAATTAAGTTTTGATTTTTTGGAAAAAAAAATTGAAAAATTCACAGCTATTCTCAAAAAATTAATTTTTTTGATAAAACTTTTAGTAATCCACAACTGTTTAAATAAAGTTAAATGTTGTAGAAAAAATTCACAACTGTTCACCCCAAAAAAATTGAAAAATTAAATTTGAAATACTAAATTTTTTGGAGAAAAATTTAAAAATTCATAGTGTTTAAAAAAAAAAATCGAAAATAATAAATAAACAACTGAATTAAATTTTTGAAAAAAAATAAGTAAAAATTAAATTATATTTCAAATATGATTTTTTTTTTTTTTTTTTTTTAAAGTGACTGGGGATTCCAAACTTGCAGTAGCATGCCTAAGTTACGGAGAGATAAATCAAAGCCAAATTTGTAATATGTTTGAAACCTATATTTATTAGGTATACTCTTCCTTTACTAGCAATAACAGCTTCGACAGCGAATATATTGGCAGTTACTGACGATGAAGGCCGTGTCGATGGCGTACCACACTTTCACAATGTCAGCTAGAAACGAATCAAAAAATTGTATGAGAGGTACAACAGACATTATTCTCCAAAACACCATTAACTGCAAGCTCCAGGTGGTTGAGGTCAGGGCACGATGAATGCCACATGGAAGAAGGTAAAAAGTCAACCATTTAGTAGAATTTTGTTTTTTTTTTTTGGCTTTGATGGACTTCTTGATGTTGTAGGCATTCTGGATGCAGATGGTTACGGTCTTTGTAGCCTTCTCGACACTTTCACCTACGTAGAGAAGATCAAACACGTTTGCTCCGACATTTTTAAATTTATTTTTAATTTTTGGCGATTTATTTAATTGTAGAGGAGTCGAGGTGTTAAAGATCGACTGTAGTGCATATATTAAGAAAGGAAAAATATTAACCATGTCCAATTTAACCCTATAATACCCACTAGATGTATATTTTGGATTCAAAATTTTCAAATTTTGTGGAATTAAGATCATTCTAATTCTTGTATAAAAATTTTTTTATTATTTTTTTAAATCGATTAAAGATTGTTTAGTCTTTGGTTTGAAATTAAGATTGTTTTTCTGACGTATTTTTCTGATGTTATTTTTAAAAAAAATGAATGATTTTCCTTAACAAAGATTTTAGCTGTTAGATTTGTAATTTTTTTAAATAGACTGCACTTTTTTAATGAGACAATATATTTGCAATTCTTGAAGGTCATAAATAGGGAATTTAGCATTTCTTTCTGTTTCAGGATCTAATGCTTAATATTTACAATTGCATCATAAAAGCAATGTTGAAAAGATTGAATTTTTTATTTATTTTATAGATATATACAGTCCAATATTTCATTGACATATTTGAGTCAGTTTTAAGCTCATTATTCAAGCTACTGTGATGATTTGAGATACCAAAGTAAATTAAATATATTTTAGAACTTTTGTTTGATTTAAAGTACTTATACCTGCCCCAAATATGGTCGCCTTCAAATAAAATCTATCAATTTCTCCTTCTTTATTGTGATGATGAGTTTTGACCACTTTAAATGCAATTTGCGGTAGACACAAAGGTCTCATATGAATAATTTGTCTATAAAAATTGACTATAAATTAAACGTGTAAATATTAGGTTGGCGGAAAAAGTAATTTTGTATTTCCCGTACATTTTTCTTAGTTAACTATATTTAGTTCATCAATGGTCACATCAGATAATAAAATAAAGTGTTGTAAAGGTGCGAGTATATACTACAAATGTTTTTTGTATAGTATTGCGCTTGACCAGTTCATTTGTGAATTATCGTGCGTCAAGTATGGAGGTCTCAAAGGAAGAATTTCGCACATGTTCAATTTTTACTAGCTGCATTGGGAAAGTGAAAGAACCCAAAAAAAAATTGTGATGTATATTGAGCCAATACTTTTTCTGTTCGTGTTGTACAACAGTAGTTTGAGCAATTTCGTTCGGGTGTAGTCGAGGTGTAGGAAGCATTACGGACTGGCAGGCCTGTTGTCCAAATTGTTGATAAAATCATAGAAAATAAAAACCATCATGTTAGCATCGTACCGGAGCTGAACACCAATCATAAGCCCTTTTCAACCATTTGAAGAAGGCTGGATAAAAAAACAATTATAGGTGAGAAATCGTTTTGCATCAACACAACGTCAGGCTGCACATATATTTGATGACGCACCAGAAGCTCTGATAGCTAGGATGGGAAGTTCTAATGCATTCACCCTACCATCTGTACGTGGAACCAAGCGACTATCACCTGTTTCTGTCTATGACCATCGCGCCTAGTGTTATATATTTGCCCTCTAGTGAACCCTGTGAAAATTGACTGTCCCATTTTTTGGCATTTGGGACAAGGGCTTCAAGGAAAAGGACATTATGAACTTGGAATATCTTTACAAAAAGTCACCCAACAAAACGGAGCATACTTTTGCTTTAATCAAATGATTGTAACACTTTAGATAAAGCATTGAAATAAAGCCAAAAATACAAATGTACTTTTTTCCCCAACATATTATGTACTTTAGAAACCATTTATTTCAATAATTTAAAGATCATTCGAAAAATCAATGATCAAAATTGAGTAGATAATTGATCGATCCCACGTAACACCTGATAAAGGTACGCTAATTAAACTGCATTTAATTTGGAATATATCATATGAAAATAGGTAATAAATCAATTTAATTGAATAAAACTAATAACTAAATTAAAATGGCTGATATTATAACTATGAAAAATAAAGGTTATGAGACTTATAAATTGTACAATTTACGACTTATCTTTATATTGTCTTGACTATATTCCAGAATCCTTTTCTATGCCATATATTCGTCTGTGAAGATGTCTTAGAAAAAAACCATTACATCTTGCTTTTGTATTGACGAGCCACACATATATTTTACATGCTGATCATAAAAAATAACAAAGAGTCATATTTTTGTTTTAGAAAGGTGTCGAGAATCCTGGCTGATTGAAACGTCATAAAGACTATTGTATGAGTATCTTTATATATCCCTGAACTCTTGTGTTATTTTCTTTTTCCCTTCCTTTGAACAGAGTAATAACTTTAAGGGAGCAATGGTGTTCCTTCTTAAGCTCCTTGAAGAAGATTTATGATATACGAGTACATACAGAGTGTGGAAGGTAATTTTTCCACGGACTTTCATTTGATTTAAGCATAATCTGAGGTATGAAAAAAAAATACAACCATCTAAGAAGTAAGCTTTTTCTTTCATCCCTAAATTTAGATTGTTTGGAATCAGACAAAGAATTTAATAATTTGCATCGTGCATGAAGATATTCTTGTCAAAAAGTACAATTAATTGCAGGATCATATATTTATGTTAAGAAGACCTTCAGAACAGTACATCCAGCCGCTCTGGTCATATGATTAGGCATCGTAGTGTTTAATGACTCAAGATCGACCCGTATTTCTTCAATCACTAGGAAAAAGTGGATGCCTTACCCTATAACAAGGTTTTGAAGTGTAATGTCTTGATAAAGTTGAAGGCTAGCTATCTTGTAGCAAGTTATATAGGGATTCGGGATGAGGTTCCATCTCATGCCTACCCCAAGGACCAAAAGTTTTAGCTACATAACTTTTTCTCATTCTAGGGTAGATCCTTCTTGGGCCATCCTCCCGTGATCGCAATCCTTTGAACTAAAGGGAGTGTAATGTATTGTAGACATAGTTCTTTCAGTCCTCTCAGCGTATTGTGAACAAGTTAAAGGAAAGCATCATGAAGCAAAGAGTTGAACTAAATGTACATAGGAATACGTCATGATGACCTTCACTAAAGGATTTTTCCCGTGTGGAGAATTTGATTGTTTGAAAGGGTGGTAAAATGAAGTGATGGTAGTCTGTATAAAGCTAAACATTTCAAAAAAAAAAAAGAGTATTTATATAAAAAGTACTTGTATTTTTACAGGAAGGAGACTTTAAATCCGGAACAAGTTTCGACCTCAATGTCTTGGTAATCCTAATACTTAAATTTATGGAAGTATGCTCATGAGAATCAACTGACAAGTTTGTATAAGAAAAAATGTAATATCTTTGAGATGGCATCGAAAACAATCGCCCTACTGTCATGATAGTATGCCTCCGTAATGGACGCACTCAAAAGGATGTAAATTACTCCGTAGATAATTATGTTAGAGGGCTGAAATTGATGTTAATAGATGTGGTGTCATGCTAGAATTTTATATTCTTATAGTTTGTCCAAATCAAGACATTGGAAACGGATTTATTCCGGAAAAACGCACATTTTTACGACCTTTAAGTTTTAAGCAAAGGAAATTTGTTCTTCAAGCTACCTGGATCGAAACCCTTTGCACTATTATATGTGAGCCGTCTTGAAAAGAGAGTCCAATAAACGTCCATGTAACACTGTCGACTCCTCAGGACCAGTTTGGAGGCTGTGGTTGAAGGTTGAGGTAGTTGATTTGGTAGGGTTGACTTGACTATGAACCCCGTCATGTAAAGGCAAAGGATTTGTGAATTGCTGAATTAATTAGGGGAAATAAATTGTAATATACGTTATTCAGATTACAAATTTCCACCCTGTATATGTTTTAAGCTTTATTATTGGGAAAGAATATTTAACTCACCCAGTATACACTTTGTTAAAAAACAGGACAAAAGTGAATAAAGAAACGGTAGTTGCTGGTTTTTTTTAAAAGAAAAAAACAAAAAAAAAGTTTTTTATTATGTTATTCATGAATTTTTTTAGATTTTTTTTCTTTCTTACTTTACTCATCTCATTTTCTTTGAGTGAGTAAGAAATGAAGTCGTACATAACATATGTTAATGAGAACGCAAAAAGAGAGAAAGAAAGATTTATATGAGGATGGTGGAGGGTTCTGAAAGAGAGGAAGTTCTTAATTATAGTGGGATCACGAACATAAAACATAAAAAGATAATAGGAAGTAAATGAGGGGGTGAAACCATTTCATCAATGAGGCAGTTATAAGTTATTATTCCTCAATTCATTGTTCATCATGGGGATATGAATCAATTTGCCAATGAAGCCCTTGTATTCTATTCTCTGCAGTAGTAGAAAGTGAAGACCCAAAAATTGTAATTGAACTCAATCAGAGGTTTTATGATACAAACAAACGATAGCTGAACCAAGGATAAACAAGCTTTGCTTTCATTCCATGTATCTAAGTGTAAAATGTCGAAGCAACAATGGAAAAGGAAAGTAGTCTGCGATCTACTCGGTACTAATGCCAGTTCCAAGAAACCTAGAGAGACCTCTTGCATCTCCATTTGGACTGCGGACAACATCCCCATTAGAGTCCTATACTACAGTCATGAAGAATTCAATTTTTTTCCCTCTCCAATCAGTGTTCTTAATATTGATTGGTTGTATACGAATTAGTTCTTATACAGCTGTGAACAATTATTGACTATTAGTGAATAAGGATTCCATGGTTGGAAGTATTGGCTTAGTATCAACTGATTTTGGGGCTTTTTCTGTTTCTTTTAGAAGGAGATGTTGCAAGGTACACAAAGGTAATGGCTCGTACAATGTTATTATAATAATAATTACACACTCTATTATCACAAACCTTCTCCTCCATTGCAAGACTCCTTTAAATGAGTCTCTAAAGTTCTTTTGAACTCTTTTTTGATATTATTGGCCTCCCCCCCCTACAGGCTTGATGCCAACCCTCTCGACTACACCATTTGTATACACGTCGACAGTAATGTCTGTAGTGTCTCTCATTCAAACACCGAGGCTCTCAAAGCCACTATCCGCCAGCACAGGGACACCATGGCCGAGGGCGATATCTGCTGCGGATGCCAGGCCTTCCACTGCACCCAGTAAGCCATCATTGTCCCTAACAGTGGCTTCATTAATGATTAAAAGAGCTCAGACACACATCTATTTCAAGTGTTAATTTTGTTGAAATTCTATTGTTGATTAATAAATTATATCTTGTTGAAGTTTAAAATTCAAAGTGTTCATATTTCAATGAACCACTCGGTCGGTAACGACGTGTTCATTGTTAATATAACAATCATTTTAAAAAAAACAACTAATAATTATGTTCTTTAGTAATGAAATATGGTTATTCAATGTTTCCGTTTTCAGTAATTACTAATGTCGAAACATGGAATAACTAGATAACTTTCTGTAGATTTATTTATCCTGTAAAATACCTTGTTTGAGGCTGGCATGGAAATTGAGCGAAAAATAAGCATGGTTATTTTTGAACGCCTCAACACTTACAAAAATAAAGCAATTGAACAGCGTTTATTCGTCGTTCAAATCTTACCCATTTTCTTTTTTTTTTAGAAAACATATTTTACCCGAGGACCAAAGCTACAACCACGTGGCAAACGACGTCCAATGATTTTTTTTTCTAATATAAATGGCTTTATAATAATCTTTTTATCAACTAGGTGCGTTGACGGTCACATGAATATTACCTACTTCGTAATATTTAACGCAATCTTGATGAGTTCACCGTTAAATTGAGTTAATATAAGAAAATCTGCAAAAAAGAAGAAAAATTGTAAACGTCCTAAGATAAAAAGATATTATCTATGGTGAATCAAAAGGGACATCTTGTGAGGAATAAAGCTTTTCGTAGGGAAATGAATTTGGCGTAAACTAATATACAACTGAATGGAAATATTTCAGATCATGAACAGATGATCGGAAACAAGTTTAATCGATCCAAGCCTGTTATGAGGTCATTGTTTAGTATTTACAAAAAAAATGTACCTCTCAACATATATATTTATTTATTTAGTGGGTTGACCCAAAGATCTAACATCATCCTGGATGTCAATGTGTGTGGTAAATGCTTCAAATAAATATCAAGACAAGGAATCGTTTGTTTATTTAGTTTTTTTTTTTTTTTCATAGAGGGGTAAAATGTTTGCCTTATCATCGCCGGCTTTTCCGCTCTATGCACGTCATATTGAATAAGACATAAAATTAAGAGCAAAGTTGGACCCTTGGGTGGTCCATGGCATGTCATCAACGTCACTTTATTTATTATTCATTCTTCCAAAAGTAAAAAAAAAGAATGGCTTCAAATGCTATGCATATTTGTTATACTGTTCCGTTTTTTGTATTAAATATTTTGCCCCCCCCACACACACACAAAGACCTTTTCTACTGGAGACAATCAAAAACTAATATTGGCAAAATTGGAAGGTATATCCAGCTATTTTAATTTAGGGAGGAGAGGCTGTACTTTTGAGGTCGAAATTGGCTATTTAAAGGCTTGTATCACCTTTTTAAATGTGATTTATGAGTCAAAAATGTACTTTATACATTTTTTACTATTTGGTTTATCAGTAAAATATATTCCATAACTTGCTTTAAATAATTAAAGGAATTTAAGATATTTTTCAATGATTTGCAGTTTCCTTGGTTTAACAATATTTATAGAGAAGTAATATATTAAAGGGACCCCTTCTTCAGTTTCTCTTCCTTAAGTGCTTCATACAGGTTTGAGTAAATACATATTGTGTTATACAAAAAAGGGTTAAAACATCATGAGGGTAGATAAAAATCATATTTTTTAATAGTTTTTTAAAATTCCGACAAGAATATATGGGTTTTTTTTCCCCGAAACTGTCATTTTTATTCCTGTATTCTTCAAGAGCGAACAATAAGTATAAAGTAATCAGTAGTGAGTAAATGACGGAGAGAGACTTTGAGGACTTGTTGGAGAGTTATAATTATAACTCCTTGCTGAACTCAGAGTAGAATTGAGGACACTGACATACGAGTAATGCTTGCCTATGTTGTTGTTCCTTCTCACTCCCATTACAGCTGCTTGTAGCTGATTCAATAAAACGTTATGGCAGCTAAGCTTCAAAAGAAGCAAAATTAAGCGTGCTAATGAAGTAGCTAAGCGGCTCAGCTGTTCAGACGGCTTATAGGATCCCCTGCAAGCAGCTGGTAGACGAAGGAAATAAACAAATATCCCACTTCTTATATGGCAAAGGACATATTTGATGGAATTTCTCATATATCGAACCTCAATTCTACTTTGACTCCAGAAAGGAGTTACACATTTAATTCCACAACCTAACCACATTGTTATTATCCGTCTTTCTCGAGGGCACACACCAGTTATTACTTTATACTTAGATGTTTCCTCCTCAATAAATAAATAATAATCATAATAACCTTGGAAACTAAAAAACATTGTTCAGATTACCAACTATAAATAGCACCTCCGTTGTCTAAGACATGTTTATCCAACCCTGATATTAAATGTAAGCCTTTGTTGCACTCCGAGTAGAATTGAAGATCTACAATGGAGTCATTCCAGCCTATGTGTCCTTCCTTGGTAATTTTCATCAAACTTGATGAGATCTTATCTGCGCTCCTTCCAAATATTATTCAAATTATCAGGATTACCACGGTCATTTTCCGTTTTTTTTATTTGTACATACCGACAATACATGTTGCACAATGCATTACATGTCCGTATCAAGATTGGCAGACCCGCTATTAGCTATTGCAGGGTCGTATACAAAACAAATTGGGCGGGACCCCAACCTGTAATAACAAAGATAATAATTAAAAAAACTGAGTCCAAGACTGCTTTTAGCGTGAGTGGCCTTGAGGAAACTGCTGGGATTGTAGTGGTCTAAGGACAGAGTCTTGATATTGGACTTTAAACTGATTCCATCCCACGTCCCGTCCCAAGTCTCAATTTTTAAAGGTACCTCTACAGTGGATTGTTAGAATTTCGGATGGACATATGAGTAATTCTAGCCTTTATGTTTTAGCTATATACGGAGTAGGATTCCTGTTTGGGATTTTTGTTTCTCTCACGGCAGCTTGTAGCTGATCTTTTTCCAAAAATTCTACAAATTTTCAGGATGACAGCGTTCATTTTCAGTTTTTTTTATATTTACTCACCGACAAGACATATTTTCTACTTCACTACTCCTAAATGACGGAGAGTTGTGGAGTTATAACTGTAAGTTCCTGTTGTACAAAAATCAGAGTATATTTAAGGATCGACAATGGTGTAATTCTCCTCTTTCTAATTGCTAGATACGGAGTGATATTTGAGTTTATTTCCTTCTATTTACATCTGCTAACAGCTAATTTAATGAAACCTTATGACAGCTAAACTGCTCTTCTACCAAACATTCTTTCAATGGTCAGGGTCACCAGGAGACAACCGCAGGATTATATATATATATATATTTTTAGAAGAGGGGGAAGGGATTTTTGTTTTTTTAAAGCTATTTATAAAATCCACAAATTTAATTTTTGTAATCAAATTTCAAAAATTGAGTTTTAAATAGTAAACTTTTTCGGATAAATTACAAAAGTCTACAACTATACAAGAAAATCTAAATTTTTTGGAAAAAAATTTCTAAAATATATTGCTATTTACAAACACTACAATTATTAAACAAATATTTGAAATAATCAATTTTTTTGGAAAAAAATTCAAGAATTTATCGCTATTTAAACTAAATTTAATTTTTTGAAAAATATATATTCAAACCTTATAATTTTTGCTTTTATAAACAATTTCCTCGAATTACCTTCTTTTTTTTTTTTTTTTAAAGAAATACTTAAAAACAATTATCCTTATTTCCCCATAAAATCCCCAAAAAACAGTGTGTGCTACAGCCCCTCCAGCCCAACCACTGCAGACACCCCTGGGTTACCATCATTGATCAGCTGAAAAGATGAATGGCAATTCCATTAAGAAGCCCAACAGATAGATAAATTAACTTTGGCATCATCAGATTAGATCAAAGTCATAAACTTTTGTATTTAATTCTATGAACAAGGTTTTAATTGTTTTATTTTTTTGTTAAATTAATATTGTTGGAGTGTAAATTATCTACGTTATGTACAATTGTAAAAAATTTAAAAGTTAAAAGATGACGAAGAATAAAAAAGATAAGAAAATAACAAAATATAATTTTTTTACAACGGATTCACACCAATGACTAAAACGACATGTACATTAGGGTGAAGCTAATGTGAGACAATTTTATTTATATTTTGACAAATAGTCCGTAACCTTTTTTTTATACATTGTATAAGCCTTACAAACATATTTGTGCAAATTTGTTGATACATATTGATATATTCTTACAAACAACGATCCTATGAAATTTTGAAGAAAAAAAATGAAAAACTATTTACAACTCATAAATCATGAGTGGGGTGAAAATTGGTCCATCGAATGAGAAATAAATAAATTAGTTGTTTTTTTTACATTTATACCTTTATATCGGTACATGGATTGAAAATGATTAAGTCCGAGATTGCTGTCAGTATCGAAATTTTGGTTCAAATCGGTCAAGTAAAAATTACTGAAGGCTAAAACCAAAAAAAGTGTTCATTAGGGTTCTAGGACACTTTGCCGAAAATTTATTGCCGAAAATACACCTTGCTGAATGACCCCTTTGCCAAACTGACACATTGCCCTAAAAAATAATATCATATATAAAGGGTTTTCCAAGAAGGGGTGTTATTTTGGTATTCAAAGCAAAATTGCATTTTTTGAGATACGTTTACGTTTATTTCAATGTAGAGGGAAAGGTTTGCCATCAATAAATGAAAACAATATGAGCCAAATGGCCACCACAGCTATGCTAACAGGACTGTATCCTTTTTTTGAAAATGTCCATCACCAAATTGCAAAGTGGTTGTTGTATGCCCTTAATAGCTTCACGAATTCCATCTTTAAGGCGTTGATCACAAGATCTCATTGGCCAGTTACGATCAACTCTACGAGAGATAACATGGTCTGGAAACTTTTCCCGTTGACGAAAGATGGTTTTTTGTTTGTGTGACACGTAGCGCCATCTTTTTGAAAGTAAACACTGTCCAGATCAATTCCATCCAATTTCGGCAATAAAAAATCATTAATTATCTGTCGATAGCGCAATCCATTCACCGTAACAGTTGCTCCAGGCTCCAAGATCTTGTGATTTAACATCTTGCGACTTCTTCCTTTGGGGCCACGTGAAAGATAAGGTCTACACCAACAGCCACGGGTCGATTCAAGACCTATTTTTTGATTGAATAATTTTTTTCCCCCATTTTTCCATTGTATTTATTTTTTTTATATCGATAATTATCTAAAAAAATATATATTATTATACATTTTGGGGAAGGCTATAGATTACTACTTTAAGTGAGAATGAATAATGGGCTGCAATTAAATAATGGGTGAAATAAAAAGTTCTACGTGTGTCTGTACTTTATTTCTGACAATAAAATTAACATAGTTCGGATTAACCAATTTAGATTTCTCCAAACATTTTCCTTAAGTTCCTGGGTAATAGAATAAGTGCCCATATGCCGGTCCAAATCGATGATTTCCAGGGTTTCATTGACATTTTCGACGTCCATATTACCAGAACGGAATCGTTTGAACCACTACTTTGCTGTAGCTTCCGATAATTGTATTGGGTCTATAAACAATACTAACTTATTTGGCCGCCTCATCCCCCTTTTCACCTTGGTGGTCATATTGATACCGAAGAATGTATCAAATTGGTTCTTTTTTCTCTACTTCTATTTTGGAACGCTCTAACACAAAAGTGGCTTTACCCAACACAAGGCTGTAAATGAACTTTTTAAGTGTACGCTTAATCTTTAAGCAAAACCAAGCTTTATTTTATTCTATTTATTAATTTTGAGATATAGCTTACTTAAGACATTTAGCGAAAAACGGTCAAAACTTTTTCCTTAATCTATTATTGAGAGGGCCCCAATGCAGTTCTTGGGCCAGGGGTTGGATACCCCTTTACTAGACAATGACAAACACATCGTGATAATTATAGACTCAGAAACCACCTGTGGATAAAGGAGTGTCGATCAATACTTGAGCAGATACATAAGGGCTCCAAAAATTCGATATGAACCATTGGTTCATATACATTGTGATTGATTGATTGACTCCTTCTCTTATTTAGACATTTATTCTCCTTCTAATTTATCAATATATTGGGTGGTTGTTGTGTGAAACCGTTCTAATAGGGGTTCTACCCAACTGTTAGTAATTAATAAACACTTAGTTATTCAAATTTATTGCAAATTTGTAAACATTTTATGCTTTAAAGTAGAAGTTACATAAATGGGGGACAAATTAGCGGGCTGGAGGGGCTGTAGTCTCAAAAATCCAAAAATTTCTTTAAACAAACTTGTTTTTTGTAAACAATTTTGGATTTTTGAAATTTTTCAAAAAAATTTATTACATAATTTTTTTTTTTTTAAAACTTGATATCTACAATTTAATTTTTGGAGCATAGCTCTGGATTTTTGAATTTTTTGGAATAGGAGTGGATTTTAGAAATTTATTTCCAAATTAGTTAATATTCTAAATATAATTTTTTTTCAAAAATTCAAAAACCAAGCCCCTTTACAATATAATCCTGCAGACGTCCCTGATTAGGCTTAGTAATTTAAAAAAAAATAAAAGAAATTTAATTTTTTTCAATTTTTTACCTAATAATTTAAATTTAATTTTTGAATTTTCCAAAAAAAATCCTAAAACCAAGGCCCCCCCCCCCTAAAAGCCTGCGAATCGCTGAATACGTTGTGCATACACAACAACTAATGAAGAAATTATCTAGATAAATTAATTGAATTTGAATCACCCTAACGTACAAACATTGTTAACGAGTAATGCAAGGAAAAAGTAGTTCACGTTTTTTCTTACATTTTATTAACTTTTGGAAGTGTGTAACATTAATTACTTTAGTCATTATGATATCTACACATCTTAATGAAGTAGTGAAAATATTGTATGATACTTATGAAGACAAAAAAAGTCATTAAGATTTGAAGATATGTTTGCTATCTCTTTTTGTATGTATATATGCAAGGGATCTGACTACCACGAGGTTACATTCATATACACATATATATAGTAAAAAAATGAATCGAAATGACGGTAATTATTAGTGATGGGTTTCGGTTTGGAAATCCTAAACCGGTCTAAGACCGGGTTTTTTTTTTCCAAAATATTTAATTTCAAATATTTTTTTTTTTTGAAAATTAAAAGCTTTTCTCAAAAAAAATCAATTTTAGAAAAATAAAATAAAATATTAAAATTTGTAACTAAAAATTTTAAATAATACATTTTATGGACAAAAATTTCAAAAATCTACCGTTATAGACAGAAAATTAATCTTTTTGAAAAATGAATTGAAGAAAAATGAAATGAAAAGTAAGTGAAGTCACGTAGCATAAAAACTTTTTTCCATCTCTCTCAATAACTCACCTTTTCTTGTTTTAATCACAGAGAAACAAGGCTTTGTATTTTTATAAAATATTTGTTTGTTTATCCTCCTTTCAAAATGGCGGAATTCTGGAATGCTGACGTCACGTATAAGCCCCCTATTCATCATCCAATGTTTGTGTCTAATGCGATGGGAGGAGTAGGAACGACCAACATTCAAATCTGGTCCAATATTTGTACGATGTATGTATTTGTTACAAATTTATGATTATAACAGAAATGTCAATAAAGGCAGTAAGAACCATTACAAGCAAAAACATGCATTCAGCGGCCCTTCAAAAAAGAATGAGCGAGGGATCAAGAAAAAGTCTTAACATACAACTACAACGCCATGACTAACAAGGAAAAAAAGGACTATAAATTCTTCAAGAGAAGAATGAGGAAAAATGTTTTGTTTTCTTTTTTTTCTCTGTCAAATCTCTTGCCAAAAAAGAAGAAGAACAAAATGCTACAAGAAAGAATAAGAAATATGACTAATAAAAATGACAATTAGGTGTTAATAACCAAAGCAGAAGAAGACAAAAAAAAGGACTTCTTCGAAACCGTCTCGAACAACAAAGGACATTGTCGTTCAAAGTACAACAACGTTATAAATTGTCAACTTCTTATTTGACAGGGGTTTTTCTTTTCCCCTCCCTTCTTCCATTGTATGATGAAGAAGAACATCTTAAGGGGTTATATAATAAAAAAACAAGACAAGACAGAAATGACAAAAAAGAAACGTTCAACAAGTTTCTATGTATGTAAGGGGGAAAATAGAATTTAAAAATAGGGGACAATTGGCGTCGAAAAAAATCTTTTTAAAAACTAGGAGAATGATTTATATAGGATATACATGCTCCTTAATCACGACCACCTTAGCTAAGACTTTAATGGATCGATTCAAGATGTAAAAAATACTATGTTTGATGGAGGGAAATATTTTGAGGGATCGATATCAAGATAAAAACAGTACTTTGAAGATATTGAAATCTAGACAAGACAAAGACTTAGAAAGATTAAAGCGAAAAAATTGAGGGACTTTGAAGGATTGACATTAATGAAAGGCTAAGATTAGAAAACGCAATAAAAACTTTGAGGGGAATTGGACCATAACAAGACTAACTATTTTATCATTTTAAACTTAGACTAAACCCAAACTTGCGAGGAGTGGCATCAAAATAAGTTTAAGTATTTAACTTTGATAAGACGAAGACGTGAGAGGAAGGGGACCAAAACGAGACTAATGATTTTAATAGTTTAACCCTAGACAAGACTACAATACAAAGCTAAGGCTTTTAGAGACTCACATCAAGGCAAGATTAGGGGAGGGAAACCAAAATTTTGAAGGATAGGACCAATATAACACCAAGGATATAAGTCGTTTAAACCTTAAACAATACCAAAACTAGATTAGAACAGGAACAAAACAAGACAAAAGATTCTAGTAATTTAGACTTAGGTAAAACTAAGAGTTGAGGAGAACGAGACTTATAATTTAAAGGCCTGAGATGAATACAAGACTAAGGCTTTAAAGGATTAAAAACATTACCATGACCATTGGTTATAGAAACTTATAATTAGGGTAACTTAGACCAATAACTTGGAGGGGTGAGATCAAGACATCACGAATACTTTTAAAAGACCAAAAGCTTTCTACAGCAAGCCAAAATAAGGTTTTTATAGGACTGAGACATTGAAGGATCATAACCGAAAAGGAAAAATGTCATATGACTTTTATTCTTGGTCTTGACCACAAAGACTCAAAACGAGATCATTATTGATAAAAGTGGGTCTCCATGACATAACTGAGCTCGAAAACTACATTACTAGTTTGAAATTAACAAATTAAAAGAAAAAAACCGTTATTTTTATTCTTCGTTAATTCAGAAATTGTGCTGTTAAATAAAATGAGTCTTCAACTTTTTTATAGTTATTATTCTGTTTTGAATATGAAGGATACATTTTTGAGTGATGACGCAAATATTATATCAATAAAATATATTTTTATTTCTACAAAACTTATTTTATCCAAAAATGACTGTATTTTATTTAAAAAAATTACTTTTTAACATTAGCTACTAAATCACCAACGAAGTATTAACAAATTTACATTTGGAGTTGTCGTCGATTGATTGCAGTTCATTTTGTTTTTAAATTAGACAATAAAAAATGTATAATTGGACATAAAATATCGACTTTATCTCAAATAGTCAAATCGATTTTACTTGAAATTCTTAAAATCAATAGATATCCAAATCAAAGAATATTAATCAGTTTTTAACGTAGCTCAATGGACAATGCATTCAGGAGAAATTAATCTTTTGAACTAAATGTGCGTAGATTCGAGCTTCAGTTACTATTAGAGAAGGAAATATACTTCAAGCATATGGACAGTGATGTAAATTCTGTGGAATTTTTAGCTAACCCTTTTTTTGGAATTGATGATCTGAAAAAGTAATTTTTTTTTGCTATGAAAGCTGTGAATATTATTTAACTCTGAAGTAGTGAACTTCCTTTCCTAAATAAATTAACTTATATTCAATACCTGATTGTACATTCGTTTGTTCACAAATAAGGCAGAGAGTAACTTGAATGATTTGTTGCATAGTTATAATTGTAAGTCCTTGTTGAGGTAGGAGTAGAATTGAGGATTGATATCGGAGTAATTGCTGCCAATTTCTTTTCTTTTTTTATTTTCGCCCTCGTCTCTTGTAACAGCTGATTGTAGCTGATCTCCCTCAAAACCTTTTATAAATTATCATGGTTACCGTATGGATTTTCTTTTTTTTCTTTTTTGACATGCACATTATACATTCGATTTTAATCACTATGTATTAACTTCAAAAGACAATTCCTAGTTTAGACGAAGCAGATTTAATACTGAAATATTTATGTACTTATACTTAATCATTGCAACGTCATCTGACCAATTAAAAGAACAAACAAAAATCCACTAACAAAAATTTCAGGAACAATTTCTGATATAAAAATAATCAAGCATGCAAATAAACTGTATTAAAATAATCAAAGAAGATTGGGGGAAGGTCAAGGGAGGTCACATACCTATGAATGACCAATAATGTTTCACCTGACTTTATCAGGGACATAAAAGTTTTTATTATTCCCCCTAATTTAAGGTCAGGTACTTATTTACAACAGACAAGAGAGGCTCATATTATTCAACAACGTATTCATCAACGACATTCAAGCCCCAAAAATCATAATAGTATGTAATTTTAGCATGTAACTTTGATGAAATGTCTAGACAGTATATGCAGCAACATACTCAAGACGTTGATAACTTTTTCTAGGAAATGGGTCTATTAACTTGATTATTAAATGGTTATAAATCATGTCTTATTTCACACTCAAGAGTCAAAATGTTTTGATAGCCCATCAAAGAAAGGTAATTCCAGGAATATATGCCTGAGTAAAATAAGCGGGCTGTCAAAATTGAGCATAATGTTGTATTTCAAAGAAATAATGAAAAAAATATAATCGGTAAAATATAAAAGAAGATTAAAAATCATAAGAGAGAATGACTAATTTTTGCACAAGGAGCCCCATATCCGGTCTCTTAATAGGATCGTACTCCCAACAACTCTGAAGGATATCTGTTAGCTCTGTAGGCACTTTGGCAGACAGTCGTGGAACATGATTCCATTTCTTCAAATTTACGACGGTCTTCAAATCAATTTCTCCAAAAGGTGGCAGGCGTGTAAAGACTTGCCATAGAAGGATTCCAAAGGAATAGACATCGGATGGAGGAGAAATAAATTTTGCAAGTTTGTATAAAAGTAACTCTGGGGCCATCCATTCCGGAGTTCCACTAAGGGTGTGTAGACCTACAAAGTAATGATATACAACGTTAGTAAAATGAATTAAAGTTAATAGGTTATAAAAATGAGTGACCGGTAAGTTTTCCCTGCGGAAGTTTAGCCCTGAAAACTTTCAGCTTCATATTAAAAAAAAAAAAAAATATTGGGCTTAACAAAGAAAACACGTTTTTTTTTTAAACTTTAAAATCGGCTTTTTATCAATTCTTTATTTTTATTCGCTTTTTAGAGAGGAGTCCCTATAAAACTTTCTGAGCCATTCTGTAGCTTGAATTTCCCATCACAAAGCAGTGTCAAATTGAAACACGAAATGGTTTTTTAATCCATACTTTTAAAAATATCAAAAGTAGCATATAGCATAATAACTCACAAACTAAATAACATACTGTCATGAATTTTTGATAACTGTTTTTGGATGGTTGGTGCACACTCTTCTATGTGTGAAGCACGGCACTTTTTCGCCCATGTGTTATACATTATTGAGTAAATATATCTTTGTGCTTATTTTTTCGCTCTTCAAAGGAACCTTCCTTCACTTGAAGTCCTTTCTAATTCATTTTGTACGTGGAGTAACTTCAAATGAGGGCATTTTAATAAAATTTGAATGTATAGACTTCATATTAAGTCAAAAAAATGTACTTATTAGTATGAATTCGAACCGTTTTTTACCGGTGTACTTTAGCTAAGAGGAGAGACGCAGGTAGTACATAAACAAATAAATTTGAATTAACACAGCAATTGCTGTGTTAATTCAAATCCGACTCTGAGTAATAACTACATAAACCTAAAAAGGAAAACAAAGGTCACCTTACTCTTGAAGGAGTTGAAACACAACTCTGTGTGGTTGTTCTATTTTTCTTTAACAAAATCTGCAAGGTATAACGGTAATAAAAAATTGGTTCGAACTCATTATAAAAAAGATGCAATATATCTGTTTGAAATTTTCTACTTTAAATGTACTAAAAATAAATGAAATGCCATCATTTTACAATAATGAATGGAGAAATACATTCAAATGACTTTAAATAGAGGGAGGCCCATTTTAACCATTAAATTAATTTTGAGAAGGTATATTTTTGCCTTAATTTATATATGAGGGCAAAAATTCCCCTGCAAAACATTTTAGAACCATAAAACCTACGTTCAATGGGACTCACGTCCCTCTTCCATCTTTGGGCAAAGCCCAAATCACACAACTTGGCACGAATGACGACTGTATTCCGATTGCTTGGTTTTTGAAGGAGAACATTGCTGGACTTGACGTCCAAATGAACAATTTTCATGACTTGATGCAGATACTGAAGAGCTTCCCCTACTTGTATGGCGATGCGAATAGACGTTTTTTTATCCAAAACATTCGCACTCTCAAAGAGATAATAGTCCAGGGCTCCAAGATTCATATACTCGTATATCAAGGAGAAGCTATAAGGATTTTGTCCCAGGAGGGGAACAATATGGGGGTGATTTAGACCTGATGCCATGTGGTACTCTTTAATAAAGGCATCCTTTCCCTGAAAGATGACATTTTATAATAAAATAAAGTGTGTTGTATATTTTTTAATGTTTATTAGGAATCCGTAGATACTTGAAATAGGGAAATAAACATGTGTTAATGACTCATTTTAACAAAAAAGACGTACATTTATAAGATAAAAATATCGAATGTAACTTGAAATGAGGTTTAGCAAAAAGTGAGTTTAATTAAAGCTTAACCATAGAGCGCTCTACAGAAAGTAAATGTTTCCTGACTCTGAGCATAAAAATGATATTATGCTAGTAAAATCATTCTTTCCTTCTTGAGGAGAGAACATCAAAGTATTGATTAATTACATCTGATTGTACTCATGAAAAATGAAAAGTAACTCTGAGGATTTGATATGGAGTTAGCTTCCATATTATTGGAGCAAAATTTGTCGGTTTGTCGACACATCAAAAATCTGAGCAAATCAGGGTATTACAACTTATATATGAAAGTTACATTTAATACCATTCAATTATGCATAATGATATCTGTCTCTCTAAAGAAACTTCGTCCACACAGGGCCAGAAACTTTTGCAGGTCCAGGAACCATTGTGCATATTCAAGCATTCCCATTGTCCGGATTCTGGCTTTCTACTTTTTATTTAAATTCTCTAGATGAATGCAGATGCCCCAGGAATAAATTACACCTTCCATTAAGACAGTGCACCAGGGCATCAGGCCAAAAAAGTGCATGATGTCTTGGCCACAAAAAGTCCTCACTTTTAAAGAACACATTTTTGTTCTGCAAACAGCCCAAACCTGAACCCATGTCATTTCTATCACAGGGAGAGTCGTACATAGGAATGTGCAACATAACATTCGTCTGTTGAGACCCTGTAAAAGCACCTGTGCAATGGAAAAGCTGGATGCTCACAATGTCGCCTGGGCCTACCAAAAGATTCTGGCACCCTGTGGCTTAGGTTATTAAGAGACAAACCACACTATGAATAATTGAATATGTAGCTTTCGTATAATAAAAAAATATCGTTCTAACCCATATAGTTCGTTCGTTATGAGCCTATAAATATTTTTCCAATTTATCTGGACCACCCATTAAATTCAAAAATGGGATGTACATTGTTTTAAATATATAGCCCTACCGTACAACGTGGATCCTCTTCTTCATGCTCTGTCAAAAACTTTTTTATAACCGACTTAATGCCACGAAACCTTCCAATAAAAACACTAGAGTATCGCCCCAGCTCCAATAAAGAATCCACTTCCGCCTCGTCCGAACACGTACTCAACGACTGAAATGAATTTTGTAAATGGGTGGGATGCTCGTCGCTAAAGAGTCGTTCAAAGTCAGTCAATGAAACATTATGCAAATTGGCGTTAGAGGATCTTGCCATCTTGGATTTCACTTCGTAGTGAGCTTTGTTCATTATTTATTGGAGAAGACAATTCAATTGCATTTCATTTCGTTAATAGGTGACTAATGTTTTCATTTTTTAATTCAATTTTATCAGTTGAGTCGGTGTTAGAGTGTGTGGGTGTGAAATGGGTAAAAAAAAACTAACAAGAGAGATAAGTTATTATTGTAGCGTCTTAAATATAAGAAAATGATTTATTGCTTTCCCAGTTTATTTTAATTAAATAATTTGTCTTTGAATGGAGAATGGAGCTACTGCAGTAAGTGACAGCACAATGTGTTCTTTTTGTTATTGTTGTTGCAAGATAATTTGTCAATACCTACATATATGTCCATAGCTTACCTTGCGGAGCAATAGAGAGTGAGGATACTGGGCAAAAGCAAAGGAAATTCTTTAACGTCGCGACAACAGACGAGAGAGAAAAAATCCTTCACCAAAACAATCAAAAACGTAGTTTTCACCGCTATTAACTCTAAGAATTTGATAGCATTAGTTTACCAGTATTTAAAATAAATAAATAATTAGGTCTTTCAATCTATAAATGATAATGTCTTTGATTCATTTCCTGAATCAAACCATATACCGACTGATCCATTGTAATTTGAACACTTACAATAATTAATGACGGTTGAGTTATTGATATTAAGTCATATTTTGATATATTAAAGCATAAACAATTAGTTACAAAACAAAACAAACCTGACATCTCCAGCTTAAGTACAAGTTGAGATAATGAGACTTGAACGTGATTCGTTTCAATGTAAGTGTTAAGTGGTGGTTTTTTATTTATTTTGAAAGCCATTTGACGGAGTTTAACTCAGATATAGCGAAAATTTGTGTATTTTATTCCCGAAAAATATCAACTATGAGCCCTCAAGGTAGTGTCGCCTTCAGTTATAATGTAATTTATAACGTCAATGGCAACCTTTAACAGTATTACCAATTTTTGTTATTTTTTGAGGAGGAATTTTGGTCATATGGTCATGAAAATTTATAAGTATGGTTATATTCATTAGTAAAAATATGAAATAAAACTATGAGCCCACAAGTTGGGGTTATTTTGAATCATAATTTCGTGCAAACAATTTTTAAGTTTTAACTGAGTGTTGAACAAAATGTCAGAGCATCAATGAAATATTTTTAAAAGTATTCAGAGCGGAAAGGAGTTTATTTTAGAGACCTTCTTTTATTTGTTGGATTGGGCTCTTCTATGACAATCCTCGTAGCCAAACCCCAACCAAAAAAATCAAAAAAACACACTTTATAGGTGGTTTCAACATTTTCGGAGTGGCCATATGAGCAGAAGTGACACTGAGCGTTCTGGACGCCCTATTGTGGTTATTACTCAGAAATCATTGATAAAATCCATGTTATGATGATGGATGACAGAAGAGTGAATGTGCGTGAGACTGCTAGACATATGGGCATCTCGATTTGGAACCCCATTTCCATTAATTTTGCGACCACAACTGCTTAGATGTGAGCTGGTACATTGTCGTGATGGAGCAGGACATTTTTGTTGGGCCAATCGTGGACGTATTTCTTGCAGCTCGTTTTTCAAACGGTTCCATAACGATGAATAATATGCACTTGTAGTAATTTTAACCTCTTGCGGATAATCAATGCGGATTCTTCCTTGCAAAACCAAAAGACAGTCGCCATAATCTTTACGGTCATTCATCGATTTAACCAAATGCCAAACAAAAAGGAATAAACTGATCTAGCGGGAAAATTGTTGCGTGTTCTTCCAAGAGATGCTACTAACTAAACATAACATCAATACACGCCAGTAGTGTCATCTATTGGACTTTGTACGGACTTTTCAAACGATTCTTGTATATACTCATTTCTGGGAACGTAATTCTTGTTTTAGATTTTTAGTCAAAAAAGTATACAAAAATTATTGCTACCTATATTGGTACAGAAACCGCTAAAAATAATATTGATATCTTTACAACACCAATAAGAAACCATTTGTAACAGAGGGGTAATGTTGGGCATATGGATGAGTGTGGTGAGAGGTTTAGAGCGAGATATATGGTCTATTGATTAACGTTAATTTTCAAAAATCAGACTCCTATTATATTATGATTTTGGAAGATGGAAGATGACGTGTTTGGCTTGTAGGAATGAGAATCTTCTATAAATTTAAAATAACCCTAGAGGAGAGTTAATATATATTTATATTTTTTTTGCATTTCACTAATAATATAAATGATATTTAACAAAGAGTGGCGGGAAACTATAAATTATTTATTATAGGGACATTAGGGTGGACCTTATTTTTTAAACTAGAGAAGTGTTGAGCTCGGAGTGTTGCAAATTTTTCCTTTTAGGTAACAAACATTTTTTATAAACAGTTTTGAATAATATTTAAAGGTAGCTCAACGACTCCGATGTTTTGAAATTTTACGATTTTTTTCAAAAATGAGTGTTTTAACCTAAATATCCTCTAATTACATCTTGTTACAACAAATCTTATAGTACAAGAAATCTAGCTGAATAAATTTGCAACCGAAAACATTTAATATTTTTTTCTAACAACCTTTGATTCTCATTGGTCAACAAGAGCAAAAATTCCTATAATTAACATTTTTTTGCTAAATGTAACATTTCTGAATGTATGGAAGCAAATCTTCCTTTACACGACTATAAATAATTCCTTAACTTGGTCAAAATCAAAGCAACTGTTTCAATGTATGTACCTACAAGAGACCTTTCTTGAGACAGATGGAATGGTTGAGATGACAACCGACAAGTTCTTGATTCCATCTTACATTAAAAAATTATTAATTATGTAGCTGAGCGTAGAGTAGCCGTCATTAAAGAAAATAGTGATCTACTAACATGTGATGAATCACAGCTGTTATTCCTCATCCAAGTAGTCAAAGATCACCAAAGCTTATATGTCCTTGATTAAAGGAAAAATGCTCATTTAAAACTTTAATTGAAAAACATATATGTAATAGAAATTAATGGAAATGTATTACCTTCAATTTAAAATTAAGATTAATACTAAATTAGCAAAATATATCAGTTTAATGATTGAAAAAAATGAATTAATTTTTCTTCACGTTTTGATATTTTTTATGTCAAACCCATAATTAAATTTGTTTACAATATTATTTTTCCACAAAAACCAGCCCATAATAGTTCTAAACTACGACTATTACAAAGGTTTTGTATACATCAGATGAATTTAGGTTATAAAGGCTTTTTTATCGAAAAAGGTGAGTAAAAGGTCAAACTTTTAGTAATTTAGCCTCAAAATATATTTCAAAGCTGTTCAAAATTTATATATAAAAGTCTTTCACCTAAAAGGAATAACTTGCTACCTTCCGAGCTCAACATATCTCAAATTTCAAAAATAAGCTCCACCTTAAAGGAACATGTTATCAAAACAATGAGTTGTGCAAAGAATGAAGGAAAAATAAAACCACATACTACAACCGTTTTTCCTTTTTTAATTTCAAAACAGTTATTTTTACTATACTTTTTTCTCAAATTTACAAGTAGTATAAATTTACCGATAGTTATTCAGTTCTACTTAGGATTGAAGACTGGAGTCTCCTCTAGTTCAGTCTCGCTCCGGTCCAGTTTAGTCCTGAGTATCAGTTTTAAAATATATAATGTTCAGTCTTTCATGACAACGTGCAACTTTATTCTTTTTTTTTATCAGTTCAAGAAATGACAGTCCAAAAGACTAATAGGAACAGTCACAAGACTGGACTGGATCGAAAAAATGTGGACAATCACAAAACTATTTAGCGATAAGGGAGAACAAAGTTCAAGGTAAGAAAGTTGCCCCTGCTAGTTTAAGTAGAATCTCTGTCTACAGGAAATCAAATTCAGCTGCTTAGATAGTGTTCCTTTATTGTTTTCCCTTGTGACGTAATTAATTTTTTCATCTCGTAAAAAGAAATGATCTAATATTGAATTCCATGAGGTTGCATATTTAGGTAAAGAGTTATATTCCAGCGACCCCTCAACGCTTCTATGAAATAATTTTATATATGGACATATCTTGATCACATGATCGTCGTTTCCCTATTTTGGTGAAGAACAACGATATTTGAAGAAATCTAATAATATACCGGTAGTTGCATAAATACGCGGACTAATTTTTAAACGCTTATATCTTGAGGTTCCGTGAACAGAAATAAAAAAAATTTCAGCACAAGGAACTCAGTATATCTTTTGGCTTTGTTTTTTTTTTTTCTTACTCACATCAAACAAAGTCATTTACGATGAATGGCAAGGCCAAACGTCATATGATTGCCACTCCCCTCGCGCCGGTAGGTCTGTCAAAGAGATAATCAAGGACATCGGACAATCCAGGACTACTGTGTTCAAGGTCCAGAAGCTTGTCAAGGAGGGAAAAGATCTGAAGGAAGGTGTTCGGACCGACAGAGCACGGAAAATCAATGTGGATGAGGTGAAGGAGGCCTTCACTAAAACATTTGGGCACTTCAATCACCTTGAATCCCTTTGACTGCAGTGTGTGGTGGCAAATTGAGAAGAAGGCCTGTGCTACCCACCACCCGAATTTGGACTCATTGAAGGCCAGGGTCAATGAGCAATGGGCAGCCATGGAAGACCATGCGCAGGCGCTTGGAGGGTGTCACAGCAGCTGATGGCGTTTATATTCAGTAATTATATTAAATTTTATACCAGAATAAATTCTTTATTATATAATTCTCAAAAAAATACGTCATACGAATTGTATTACACATTTAATGATTTGCCACAAATAGTCCACGTATTTATGCAACTACCGGTATATACTATACATACAATGCTCATAACTTAAGTACCAAAAAACAAAATAAAAATAAAAAGTCATTTCCTCACCGTTAAATAACCGAAAGAAAATATCAAGAAAAAAAAAACTATGCAACATATAAACATAACAAATACATCATTCAATATCCACCCACAAATCTAGCGGCATTTAGGCGGCACCATCATCCATATTATTAGGCATTAACAATACCTGTTTTAATTTGTGTATTTATATTAATAGAAGAATAAAAAAAAACACCCATAAAATGAACTATGGGTATTATTCATCGATAATTAACCTGAATCATTGCTTGCTTAATCTAGAAATTATGAGTAATAATTTAAGTAGAGGAGAAGGAGAGGAAATCAATGATAAAAAACCTTATATACTTATATTTGAACAATTGTTCAATGAAGCAAGGACAATCTTGTTGTCGGCTTTCATGAATGACCCCCCCCCAGAAAAAAAAAAAAAAATGTATATCTTTCAAATAATATCTTGCTTTAAAATATGGAAGTCTTGTATATACCCATTTACTACTCTCTACTCTTAATGGATCCATAAAATAATATGACTATGAGTAGGAAAAAATTAGTACATCAACATAAAATCAAGCTATTGCAAACGGAAATTATTAAACACTCGGTAAGTTTTTAATCAAAGTTTAATGTATTTATTAAGACTGGTAACTATTGTTGTGTCGATCCAAATTTATTCGCTTCATTCAAATCTTAGGACTGGTGTTAAGTGGGTAAAAAGAGCCTTGTAAGTATGGAAAGGCTGCTTTGTAGCAGTGTACACAGGGGTGAGCTGGAAGGGATGTAGCCCCCCTCCCCCAAATGCAAATTTTCAAACAATTTAATTCTTTTAAAATGAAATTTTGTGTGAGAAGTTATTGATTTTTGAAATTTTTATCCAAAAAATTTTATATTTATCATTTAATTTGCGAAATTGTTCTCTCAAAAATTTAATTTTTGGTTGATAACTATGGAATTTTCAACATATATTTTTTTGTGAATAACTGTAGATTATTTATATTATTTTTGGAAAAAATTTATAATTTAAAATTTTTTTCCAATAAATTTAATTTTTTTGTTGATAGATATGGACTTCCAAAATTTTTGTAAACAGCCATAGATTTTTGATTTTATTTTCGAAAAAAATTATAATTTACATTATTTTTTACAATTTTTTTTTTTTAAAGAGCTATGGGCTATAGGAAATTTTTTCCAAAAAAATTATTTTTGTGAATAGCTGTGGATTTTAAAGTATTTTCGAAAAAAATTATACTTCGAAATTTTTTTCCAAAAAAATACTTAAAAATTTTTTTTTCCAAAAAAATTTTTTTTTTTTTCTCACAAGTCTGAACTTTTTTGTTAACTGGTGTGGATTTTCCAAAAAATTCCAATAAACCAAGCCCTCCTCCCCCTGTAGACCCCCAATGTTTTTTAAACTAGCAATAAAAGAAACCCATATCCTCCGTTGCCCGACTATTTTTAGCAAGTCTGTTGAGTTATAGTAAACTCTTTTTGACATTTTTGGCCCCTTACAGCCCTGATGCCAGCCCCCTCGACTACACCTTTTGGGTGCATGTCAAAGGGAAGACTTGCAGTGTCCATCATTCAAACACCAAGGCCATCAAAGACACTATCACTCAGCACTAGGATATCATGATAAAGGACTACATCCGCAGTGGGTACCTGGTCTACGGCCGCAGCCTGGAAGCTATCATTGCCTCTAAGTGAGGCTACATTAATGATTAAGAGAGCTCATACACACATCTATCTATAGTATTAGTTAATTTGTAGAAATTATAATTATTAATAAATTATTTCTTGTTGAAGATTACATTTAAAATTATTCAAATTTAAATGGACCACTCGGTATTTGAATTATTAGACAAAATTTACCTCTTTAAAATCCTTTCAAATATAATATATATATTCAGAGTTTGTATATGTTTCTTATGGGTGCATACAACGTTGTGCCAAGGAGGCTAAAACTTTATTACGGTGCCTGTTTTGAACTTGGTCAGTCTAAAACAGGGGTGCTCTATAAATACGTTTTGAATTGATGGAAAATCAAAAAAGTTATGTGAAAAAAAAGGAATTGGTGAAAATTTTGAAATGGAATATTGGAATTGCAGATAAAATAAAGTATTTAAAATTTGTCTGGATATTCGTTTGAATATAAATTTGACAAATAAAAATTGATACTTAATTGAAATATTAGTCATTTTCCTTAATAATTCTTCATTTTTTTCTCTATTTTCCATCAAACGTCTATTTTCAATTATTAACAAAAAATGCCTCAAATCATGCAATTTGAGCATATCCTCCCTCCTTTGCCCAAACAACACCAGGGTACCCTTTGTTAGTCTTCTTTAATTAGCTAAAAATACACAATTGTGAGCAAGGACCTTTAAGCGCAAATTGTGAGCTCTGGAATATGTTAATCCGATATGTTTTTGAATTCAAATGGAAGATAATTAATTCGTTTTTCATTATATAAGGCCCTCTAGTTTGTTTTTTCTATTGACATGACTCATATATGGTCATTGTTTTGACTTTGAATAATTGCAATATGTGCAATTAAATTATTACTTTTAAGAAATCGTCAATGGATGTTTTTATATTTTTTTCTTCACAGAGATAAATCTTTTTTTTTTTTTTTTTTTTTGATTATTACAACAATATATATTATTATCCTATTACTTGATCATGACGATGAATTTGTTGATAAAGATCAGTCCTTGAGAAGGAGAGAAATGATTTGATCTTTTTTCTTTTTTCATCTTATTTCCCTTCTCCGTTTCTTCAGTTTTTTTTTGCTCTATCATTCTCTGTCCATTATTTAATGATAATTTATATATCTTTAACGTAATTTATCATAAAATTGAAGTCGTGAACGAGGGATTAGACAGAATCAAGGGATCTGATGCTTAAGTTTCTCCATAAGTGCCTTTGTAGATAGTATAAATACATAATATGTTTGTAGATTAATATATCCTTCGAAGGGTTTTTGTTCCATAATTTTATCTGGAAGAATGGTGCTGGAAATGGTGTGGGATAGTCTAGGGATCCTTGGTTCCCCACTTTTGAAGAATACAAACTATTTCTTTACTACAGAGTCAAGTACTAACATTAAAGCAAACTGTGACATCATCCAGATCCTGAATAAATGTATTATGGTGATTATACTTTTAGTTTTATTTAATAGCTAAATTGTAATTGATATTATTAATGTCAATGTCATCCAATCACGACCAAACCAATGGATGGATTTGGCTGAAATTTGACATGTAAGTTCTTATGGCTCCAGAATTGGGTTTGGTTACACTTTTTGGAATTTCGCGGCCATAGCGGCCTTTAAATAGTATTTTTAAGCATTTCACCTCTAAAACCTAAGGACTGGGGTGTATTTTAGAGATGAGAAGATTTCCTTGATGCTCAGGAAGAGGCAGTGGAAAAAATCAACTTGCCTTGGCCTTAGAAGATCACCTGCACAACTCATTGGCTGGGATGTATTATAGATTATCAGAAGGTTTCCTTGGTGCCTAGAAACGCTACGTCGCTAAAGTTTAAACTGTATTTACAACCTGAGATCCAGGGTGTATTTTGTGATAGTAGGAGGTTTCTCAGATGCTCAAGCAAGCCGCTGTGAGACTGCAAGTTCGGCGCCTGACCTAGAATAAAGCAACTACTTCCTCAATGAGTAAAAGAAAAGTGCTTATAGAATGCCTAGATATTTGTATGATCATACTCATAAAACAGACTTGAGAATCATTCTTAAAATTTTGTCATCTTTATTTTTTGGTTTTATATTAAGCAGGAGAGTTTTATTTCAATGTTTTAATGTCCCGGACAACACCAGGCAAACTTACTCTAGTCTATATTTTATATGAAAACGTCTCTGTGTGTGTGTGTATGTCCTTCATTCACAGCCGCACTAAATAATTGGTTTTGGTGAATTGTTTCATGAAGGTACTTATGGCTCCAAAAACTGTTCTGGTAATTTTCTTTTGCAGTCTTTGGCGTCATTGGCGCCTTTAAATATAATTTTTAGCACTTGAACAGTACCATCTGAGGGCTAGGGCGTATTTTGGGATTATTTGATGCTCAAGGGAGTGGTGGTGTAAGAATAATTTAACCTGCCTTAGGGACCAAGGATGCTACAGCTTGTGGGGTGTATTGGAACATATTAGAAAGAGTTATTGGCGCTTATAAATACAGCGTCAGTGCTGTTTAAACTACTTTGAGGCCCAGTACTTCACCTGTACAACTCGACAGCCGGAGTGTGTCTTGGAATATAAAGGTCGGGGGTTCGTAATGCTCATAGAAGCAGCAGTGCATATATTTAACTTGACTCAGGCCCAGGATTTCCTCTGCACAACCGATGAGAAGGGTTCCTTTGTGCTTAGAAACAAGGCAGGGGTAGATTTTGAATTGTTTTTTTTTGCCTAGCACTTCGCCTGTACTACTAGCTAAGAATCGGGGTGTATTTTGGATAGCTAGGAGGTTTCCTTGATGCTTAGGGCAGCGTCTGCGAGACTGCGAGTTTGGCGTCGGACTCAGAATAAACCAACTACTTCCTCATGTCTTAACATGGAGCCAGAAGAACAACAGGGTGGGTGTTTAACCTCTAACAGAGCAACCACTTCCTCATTGCGTGCCATAAAGACAGAGGAACAGCGAGGTTATCGTTTTGCCAAGAAAAGAACGACAATATGCAGCGATAACAATTCATAACACTTGACGGTCTTAATTTCTTAATGTCCCTGGCAACGACGGGCAAACTTACTCTATCTTTTTGTAAAAAGTGTACAAATATTTTTTGTTTTTTATTAAGCAGAAGAGTTTTTTATTAATTTTAAATTTTTAACAACTCGTAGAGATAAAAGACCAACAAGTTTCAGGTCAGGGGAGTTGATGGGTAACGTTTGGGGATATTGCCCTTCAGCCACCTTCTTGGCCTTGTAAGTGGGCTTGCCATGGGCTTCCATTTGCCTTTTGGGTTACAAGTTATTTAAACCTTATTTTTTGATTATTTAAAAAATATCTACATATATGGAATTATTTCTAAAGTAACCTCTTGAGTCCACGATTTGCTGCAATCCCCGGTTATATTTCATAATGTTAATATCAGTCAAAGTACCAAGTGGTCCATTAAAATCTAAACAGTTTCAATTTAAAACTTCAACAAGATATAATTAACTATTTAACTAGAGAATTTCAACAAAATTAATACCATAAATATATGTGTGTCTGAGTTATATAAATCATTAATGTAGCTCTTTGAGCGGCGGCAATATTGGTTTCCAGGCGGTGGCAGAAGGCTGACTGTCTTGTTGAGGGCCTTGATACTGCAGTTCTTCCCCTTGACATGCACACAAAGGCAGAGACTTGGCATCAGGGCTGTAGGGAGGCTAAAAGTTTCAAAAAAGAGTTCAAAATAACTCAAAAGTTTCATTCAAAAGAGTTTTGCAACGGAAGAGATGGGTTCTTTTATTGAAAGTGTCAAAAGTGGCCTCTCCACTCTCACTAGCTCTTTCCACCCACTTTTTTGATAGCTCTCTGTAAGGTCTGGTGTGAAATCCTGAGATCTCCCGATGGACCCTCGATAACTTGAGGGGATTGGCCTGGGCAGTTTTACAACTCTTCTTGTCACACTTTGATCTTTTGACAGAGCCCTTATTCCTCTCCAACGTTTCAGACTTGCTGACGGTGTAGACGTTGGTCCTGCGGACGCCCACTGCTTGGAGTTCGCTAATGGAAATACACCAATCACATTCCAGTGTCATTTTGTTGTTTTCTAGGTAAGCTAGAGAGCTCAGGTTTGATTTGTCAGAAATTGTTTATACTTTAATATATCGAAATATGAATTAATTTCATTCACTCAACCTTTATTTATTATTGAAGTAGTAAGTGTTTATACTTCAATCGACCGCCCGTAATGAAAAAAAAATAGAGGAAAGACCCCCAATAAACGGGTTTTCCTTTATTAAACGCTATACTTAGTTTTTTTCTATACATATATCCCTTCTTTACTATTATGTAATCAGTCCAACTCTATTTGACAAATAAAATTGATATTTATTAAAAAAAAAGTATTTTTTGAAAATCGAATGCACATTGTATTTGGAGTTATAAAATAACGGTTTCTTATTATCAGAGCTGGTATGTAAGAAGTTTACATCGATGCCATAACTTCTGAAAGAAATTACCATTACTTTTTTCATCTTCATCATGTACCAAAGTTGTGAATTCTGATGGATTAATGAAGTGTTACTTATCATTTTCTAGCGTGAGGCAGTATTCACAAATTACTGCTTATAACTACATATCAAAAGAAGTTTTGCCTTCTTTCTTCTGATTGGATGAAGAATAAAAGAAGAGATGAAGCACCCACCTACCTACACTCCAGTCTCAAAAATCATCATTAATCATTTCAAATAATAAGGGCTTCAATAAAAGAATATAAATGATATATAAGTTCCAAATAACAATAAGCGTTCATAGTTCTAGCTACAAGGTATATCCCTCTATCTATTCTAATATATTTTCCTTACACTTATAACGCAGTATAATTACGTCATCTGATTGTATATTTTACTCATAGAGTAACTCCAAGCAGTTGGGCATATCAAGGACCAGGGTTTACGCCTTCCCCTTCAGCAAGTCCGAAACGTTGGAGTGGAAGAAGGGATCTGTCAATAAGGCAAAAAGGCCCAGAGGAGTGGAAGAAAACAGCACAGACCAATCCCCTTAAGTCCATTAGTGTACATGGAAGAGATCATGGTCTGTTAGTCGGTCAGCCAGCAGTGGGAGGCCATGACAAAGGACTACATCCAGAGTGGATGTCAAGCCTTCTGCATCCACCTGGAAGCCATCATTGCCACTAAGGTGGCACAGTAATGATTGAGAGAGCTTAGAACCATATTTATGTATAGTATTAATTTTGTCGAAATTCTATTGTTAGTTTATAAATTATATCTTGTTGAAGTTTAAGCTTCAAAGTTTTCGGTTTTTAACGACCCACTTGGTTTAGTAAGGAGATGTTAGGATAGAATTACTCTGATATCGATCCTTAATTCTGCTATGAGTCTGATAAGGATTTACGCCTATTGGGAGTAATTTAAACATGCTAAATGTACAGAAACCGACCATTTACATGGTAATTTTGACAGTTTAACTAATTTTTTGAAGGAGAGCAGCTTAGTTGTCAAAAAGTTTCATTATACTAGAAAGGAAAGAGGTAATATCTCATTCCATATCTTATAAGGACCTAGGCATGAATTACTCTAATTTAGATCCTCAATTTTACTCTAAGTCATAAAGGGTGATTCAAAACGAGCGGTTTTTTCCAGTAGGGTTTTTGTGACAGGCGCGCGCAAGTTCTGTCAAATTCATACGTCATTTTTACTCGGTATTGTTTTACAATTCTTCATGAAAAGATATACGCCACAACAACCTGTACAAATTGTTCAATTGTACTATGAAAATCAGCGTTCTGTGAAAGTAGTTTTCGCAAATTACGCCCAACTTATTGTCCACATAATCGGCCTTCAGAATCCACAATTCGCAGAATAATCGAAAAATTTGAAGGGGCAGCAACTTGCTGGGATATCCCTTCGTCTGGTAGGCCACGTACAGCTCGCAGCGTAGAAAATATTGCGGGCGTAGCCGAGAGTGTAGCCGAAGATCGGGAAGAATCGATTCGCCATGGTTATCACGTTATCAAGCCATGGTAACAGACTTTTAGGTACCTCAAATTGAAGCACATGGTCTCCACGATATTTGGTTCCAACAAGACGGTACCAATTGCCACACAGCGCGCGTAACAATGGACTTATTAGGATATCATTTTGGTGAGCAATTAATTTCACGTTTTGGCCCTCTGAATTGGCCACCAAGATGGTGTGATATCACACCTTTGGACTTTTTTCTTTGGGGCTACGTAAAAGGAAAAGGCTATGTGTATAAACCAGAGACGTTTGAAGCATTAGAAGCAAATATTGAGTGAGTTATTTGTGAAATTCCGATCACAATGCTTGAACGCGTCATGGAAAATTGGCGGGAAAGAATGGATCATTTAAAAGCCAGTTGCGGCCAACATATGAAGGGGATTATTTTCTAGAAATAATTGTAAAGGATTGTTTTTTCTGTTCTTAATAAAGTTTTGACAATAATATAATATTTGATGTGTTTTATTTCTACAATCCAAAAACACCTCGTTTTGAATCACCCGTTACAAGGAGTTACAATAATAACTCGCCAACAAATCCTTAGGATTCCTTTACCGCCTTTTATGATCATACACAAATGTTCAATCCGGTTTTGGATATATCGATGATAGATTGAATGCATTAGAGAAGGAAGTTGACTCCTCAAGAATTAAATAGTAATAACAGGAGCTAAGGAAAAGAAAATACATTCATTAAACAGCCGAGCTAAAAAATTACGACGGATTTTCAACTCATAACATAACTTCCCAAAAACTATTAAACAAAGTTTCTAAAAATGCAATAAATTAGATAAATACGTCCACATATAATGGGTGTCAGAAAAGTTTACCTTTCAAAAATAGGCCTTATTTTATTTAATATCAATTATTAGGGATGTTTATATGCTGATAACCTGCAAGAATCCAAGATATCAATGCTTTTAATTATGATTAATCTCTATTAAGGGTATTCACATGAGGTCAGCATTGATGATGTCAGCCATTTGGGGGCCTTTACGCCCAAATTTTGTAGCAATAAACAGCTGAAGGAAAGTAGTGAACTATGGTGAAATTTGGACCAACAAATAAAAGGAATTCATATTATTGTCTACTAAAAATCTATCGCTCTATTCCCTAGTTTTATTATATATAAATCCCTAAAATGTTTTGAACATATGCTGTTACATCGTTATATTATCTTAATTCTATATTGTAAATAAAAATTAACTATTATTATGGTTAAGAATGAAGCTTTTTGTACTCAATATGTCACTTTTTCTTCTCCTTAACCCATTTCCAAAATATATAACATACAAATTAAGCACTTTTTAGCGACTTTTAGTATGTATTACTTTGATTATATTTAGATATCACTGTTTATCATTGGGATCAAGAAGTATTCAATGCAAGTATTTAGTCATTTTTATTCTCCAACCCGTTTGATGAAGTTAAAACAATATTTTTTGGAAATGGGTCCACTTTTAGCAGAAAAAATATCAAGTTTGAGTCCTCAAGTTGATTTCTCTTTCAACTATGTAGCAATTTATGACGTCATATACTGTTGAAAATATAAAGATATTTCCAAATGGAAGTATAAGATTTAAATCCAGTCAAACTCACTCTACGGGTGTGTTTCAAAATCTGAGTTACTACTACGTTCAAGATTTTGGTTCAAGAATCATGTATACTCAACTTGTGCACAAAAACGAATTATGGAAACTTCTTATGCCTACAAGGAAAAGTACTTGAAGACAATTTTTTCGAAGAGTAGCAAATAAAATTACAACAATAATTTGTGTGTGTGTGACCTTTAATCTGGCTGCAAAGTTATCCATACGTAATTACAGATTTCCCCCTTCTCTCTAATGGCTTACTGTACGACCAAATGATCTGAGCCTAAAATATTTGTCCACAAACCATGATACTATACCATAGATCCTTCATTTATTAATTTCCTATATCTAAATATATAACGTCAATTCCTACCAGACGCTACATCAGTGATTCAAGACCTTTTCATTCATGCAGAGCCCCTAAAAGATGTAGATTCCACTTTTATCAATATTTTGGTGGTCTTATTTTAGGAAAAATATTGATTGATTACTTTGATTACCAAGGCAAGGATTCTCAACAGGCAGCCCAAGTTAGGCTAGAATGTGTATTTCATACGCTCCACAAAAATTATTTAATTACAATAATATGCATTACTTGCTTATTTTTTTCGCATGAAAATTAATTTATTATTTGCACAATGGTATGGTAATTGTTAATGTGTAATCCAATCCTGAGAAAATGCAATTTAAAGGTAAAAAATCACCATACTCTAGGAGTTTTGTTTGAATTAGAATAATGCTCCGGGTATTGAATTGTTTTTACGCCATATTAATTCAATTGAAGCATTAAGAGTGAGTTATAATTATTACAGTTGATATCATTAAAGGATCTTTTTAAAGCATTCATTTTCATACATTTATCATAAATGAAATACAGTATATGTAAAAAATATGAATTATGTACTTGAATTTATACATTAGATGTTGATATTTGTTTGTTAAATTGTGTTTTTTATAGCAAAATGGACATACAATATCCAATAATCTTCCATACTTCCATCAATTGGGCCTACCTGTGCTAAATAATATCCTCCTTCTTGATCAAACGCCTTTGCCTTTATATTAAATTATTATTCACTACCAAAAATTTGATCCAACGATTGATTTCAGTGTTCCCTAGTTTGATTTTATATTTATATTACGATCAGTGGAGTTCTTTGGGGCACAATAAAAATTAATGGTGACTTCTCCAGCAGAGCTCTCCTTCCTTTGCCAGATCTTACTTGTTTGAATATCCCATACGTTCCTCTATCCACAATGAGGAACTTTTTTTAAATAATTTTTACCATGTCGGATAGTGGGACATTCAAAAATTCATGACAAATGTAAAATTATAGCCATTGTTTCATTAGTGCGGCCGTTACAGTTATCAATTCATCTCATTTTGTCTAACACTATGAGATAAATTAGTAAAATCCATTACCTAGACAGTGCACCACAAAGCCCCGTTTTGGAATAATTGAGCTAGACAAATGGTATCAAATGTTCATCATGACAACGTTAGTCCGAAGAAAAATACCAATGTCCCTAAAACATCACTACTTCTGCTATAATTCAAACTATAACCACTTTTATCGGGAGGGTAGTTGAAATCTGTACACATACAGGGAGCGGGGATCAAATTCTCGCCTACTTTAAACCTTGATAACTTGAAGACGACATTATCAAATAAAAAACCGGTTTCCAAATAGGAAAGCTATTCTCGTCAGCTAACGATACGTAGTTCAGTTAGCATCATGCCGTCATCATATGAAGAGATAAAGAGCTATAAGTGGAACGAGGAGCTTTCGAGGTCCGCCGTACTCATGGCATTGGTTAATAATGGAGGTGAAATCTCCAATTCAACGATTGCTTCAACTTTAGGAGTGAATTTACGGACTGTTCAGCGTATCCGTAAGAAGCTAGAGGACACCTGGGATGTGGATGCCACCTTAAAGAGGGCACCCAAGGAGGAGGGCGCAGACAGGAAGGTCAGGGACACCGACTTTGTCGACAAGGTGAAGAAGATGGATGACGATGACCCTACTAGGTCCATGAAGGCCGGAGACAGGCTCTGGGTGTGGCAACAGGACTCAGCACCCTGCCATGTGTCCAAAATCTCCATGCAGTGGTTAACCGAGAACTGTAATGACGTCGTCACCAAGGATTTGTGGCCTCCTAACTCTCCCGACTTTAATCTTTTGGACTATTTTGTCTGGGCTATGTCGAGAGACATACCAACAGACATCCCCATAGCACCAAGGCCAGCCTGATGGACTCCATCAAGGAGGTATTCGGCAACATGGACAATGAGATGGTCATTTGGGCCTGCCACCGGTTCAGAGGCCGTTATTGATGCCAACGGTGATTATATCGAATTAATGGCTACTCTATACCTATATGCTCGTCATAGTTTTGATTTTCAATAAAAAAGTTAAAAATGTATATTTTGTGTTGTTTTTTGTAGCAAAATATGGATACCCTGTTGCAAAAAAAAAAAAAAAAAAAATAACACTAGTAATCGAAAAATGGACTAACTAAAAGAAATCGAAATCTCTACTCTACTTCACAGCGCAGAACACACTCCAACAGAGATTCAAAACTTGAGTTAGTCAAGCAGGTAGACTATTTACAACGTCAAAAAGGCCATTAATGACGGTATTAACATCGAGACTAGATCAACAAGATGGTACGCAGAGAAAAGGTTTCACAGTCCTTTTTGGAAACAAAAATTATATTCTGTCCGAAAACAATGTAGCCATGTTACTCGCCGGTCACCAATCAACTATGCTTTTTCGTCTGGCTGTCTACCAAGACCAGGACTTGTCAGACAAGGACAACGAACTTCGAAACTTTAAAGGCTTCCATTGATAAGCATAGGAACTCCATGAGCCCAATTATAATATTACTACCTGCTTCCAGCGACATATCAATGCCATTATCCAAATCGATAGAGACACCATTGAAAATTAGAAATGGGTTCAACAAATCTGGTAAAATCTGTAAAAATTTTAGGAAATGTAGCTCCTATAGTTTCTCAAGTGCAACTTGTAGTTTTCTATTACACACCCGGTTCGTATACAACGTATATAAATTAATGATAAAATCAATGTTACTTGACAAATTTACAAATGAAAGAGGCAAAGGCACGCCTCCATTTCAATCTGTTACATAAAAATGGATGGTAGTATACAATTCATTGAATGTCCATGCTATTTTGTACACACAATAATAAATACATAAAACAGACAAAAGTCGCAAAAAATACCAAATCATTTTGTAATATGCTTTTTCTTTTTGCAATCATTAAATGCAAATATATGTATACATATAAAATGAATGTAAAATCAGCTAGGAGTCGTGCAATTGCGCTATCATTGTTATTATTTGATCCGTCAGGGATTGACAGTGATTGTCGTTTTCATGTTCTTTACAAAATACTTGGTGGTGAAGAATGACAGTGAATAAAAGAAATAAGGAAAATTAAAGTAGTTCAAGGAATGTTAAGTCATTAGAGTAAAAAAAAAAAATTTTTTTTTTTTAGACCACCAACCAGGTGCTTCCCTTCAGTCACCATCTTTCAATTTGCTGCTCCTTCTTCTTTTTGTAATGCGTCTAAAGACGTTTCTTAATTATATATTTTGTTACCTTACTATACATACCTTGCAACCTCTCCCCGAAAATTAAACAGAAAAAAGGCACAAAATCCGAGAGTAGTTAGCAAATTCGTCCAACCATGAAATTATTATTCATTAATAGTTGATAATTTTTCACAAAGCAATGTAAATAACACTCATTGGAGGAAAAGAAGAAGACACATGAACAGCTGACAACCAAATACAGAATAGATTACTGCGTTAGTGAGGTACTGTCGTGTATAATTGTCACGCCATACGACAGTTTATGTACATAGATGTGGTTCAAAGCACTAATCTAGATGACTAGAGATGCTACGTTTGATAGAGATAATATCCTTCCTTTTTTCTATTTTTTTTAACTAGGATTCAATATCAAGGAATACTCTAAGCTTTTTGAAAGACCTGATATCCTTGGGATCTTTTTTATGATCTCTAAAATTTCGAGTACTTAAAGTCGTTTCGGATCTTTTCAGATAATAAAAGTTTACATTAACTGTACCCGGGTAATTTGAATCCGGCTCAAATACCTGTCCTATGTTTATGTTCAAGTCGTATCTCAAGTCTTTACCTACACCCCTACGTCTTTGTCAAGTATATTTAGTCCACAGATATGAATAACTTTCGAGTCAAAGTGGAGTCACGAGACGGATATTGTATTTAGACCAAAAGTGCCCGGGTAAGGTATTAGTATACTTGAATTTTCCTAAAATATCCGAACCAGCTTATTGTACTCAAAATTTTACAGATCTTACAAAGTGTATATTATTGTTTCTTTCTCAACCTTATTTAGGGATGTACAACTTGTAAAATATTTATATAACTCAAGTTCCCCCGATCCAGCACAAATCATTTTGAAATTCAATGCCAGGGCCGTCCACAGGATTTTATTTGGTAGGGGGTCTCGGTTTTTAAAAATTAAATTTAAAAAAAAAAATCTCAAAATATTAATTTTTTCAAATTTAAAATCCATAGTTATTTACAAAAAAAAATTCAAAATTCCATATCTATTTTCAATAATTTTTGTGAAATATAATATATTAATAGTACATTTTCTACTGAAATTTTCTTTATTGGGTGCAGGAATAAAGCCCCTCCAGCCAACGGATGTGGACATGTAAAATATTCTTTCAAAATCCTCATTTTGAAAACCAATGGTTCAATAGATAGGACGGGTCTTGGATAAGGGGGCCCTATTTAACCCTCTGCTTTGAGCACCCTAATTATTTTGGTGGTGTGCTATCGATAGCTTTATAAATACAACACCATACTGAAATGTGTATGGACCGAAGTCCACCATTTCCAAACCTTGAGAACAAAATTTGAAGGCATTTACCAAGTTGAGGGCAATGTATCGAGCTTTTGTACCAAAAAAAATTATTTTTGCTGAACAGAAAAATTTGCTTGCCCACCCTGTATATATGTGTCAAAAGATCTAAGTCTAAAATACCAATTGGACCTTTTTTCACACTTTCGGTATTATACTTCAGACATTTTTTATCATTTGTAGAAAATTATGCAAACTGGCATGGAGTTTGAGCTCTCTTCACTCCAGATTTGCAAGAATAAAACAAAGATACATTCACATTAATAAAAGTCCTTCTGCATGCTCCATTTTCAGTAAGTTTTGTTTAAAGTATTGATAAAAGATCAAACAATTCTATGGAAAATACAAATTTATTATCTCAAAAAGAAATATTTCTTTGTGTGTTAATTGTACTCATATAGTATATAAGTAAGCCTACAGGTCTTATAAATCAATTATAATCACTTTGTTTTTTTACAATACTCAATGTTAAATACGTAGTTTTTATTCGAAAACTATAGTTGTCAAACATCCTTATAAAAGTACTTTGTGGCTTTTATAAGTATTCTTTAAAATTTTCTAGAAATACTTTAATAAGTTGTGCAATACCAAGCCTTTGCATTAATCATGTTCTATGCTGTAAAGTACAAATATACACGCTGGTGTACGGATAGATATTGAGTAAAGATGTGAAAATTTTCCTAATCCTCGCAAGCGTAAATTTTAAACCGGCAAAATATTAGTGCTGTACTTATTGATATTTTCTTATTTTAAAAGGTCAAAGTTCATATTCTCAGGGGTTTTTTTTTTTTACGCTGACTGGAATTTCAACCATCTTCACAACCCTGATGATTAATTACCTATGTCAGGTCAGGTGGAAGTTAAGAGAAAACCTAATGTGAATGGGAGCATCTACAATATGATCAAGATTACTCACAATCTACAGGGTAGGGAAGTAAAACGTCAAATCGAGAGATAGATTTAGAAATAAGTCAATAATTTTAGATTTTCAATAATGTGCAAAAAAATAATGTTACCAAAATATGTAAATAAGGTTTTTGCAAATTTTTTAAAACTCAATTTGGCCAACTTTATTATCAACCATAGCCTTTACACATTGCTTGAGGGCCATTCAGGAGTTAATGACAAACTCATCTAGTAGGTTGCCCTATGCAACCACTATGGAGGACTTCAGCCTCATACAGCCAAGAAGAACCAACACTTCTAAGGCAACATGTGACCTTCTTTCGACCCTGACCTCCAACCCCTGGACTTTGCAGTTTGGGGAGTCTTGGGGAAAAATATCTTGCGCACCTCTCATGGAAAATTTGGATTACTCTGAGATGTCATACTCAAAGTGTTCGCTGTCGAGGCTGTTATGGCTTGTGAAGGAGGACATATTTACAAAAGATATCATAAATTGAGTTCAGTTTTCACATTTTTAGTAATTTGTTTATGCCATCGAGGGTAACCATGTGGACTTTGGGGTTTATATTTACATTAGATATTGAAAATGCAAGAAATTTACAACTCAATCAATAAATAAATATCATTAAATCCAGACCATCCGTTTTGTATCCTCCGTGTAAAATTATAAGCTAACAAAAGGATTTTTTGATATGAAAGGCCTTAACGACTCTTTGTTATAATAGCACTTTTCTAGTGAGTAAATGAATTTATTGTTTAATGGTTGGTTGGTATAATGATGGTACATGTACATCATGTAACAATACCTGTGTAGTAGGAATGAATTATGTCATTGTATTTTAATTAATAATATCAATTTAAAAAAAAATGAAACGATATCTACAACTCGGATGGTACAATTTGTCATGGTTTTTTGGTTTTGCTAGTCTTTTTTTCTTTTTTTTCACAGACGCATACACTTTATAATCTACCAAAAGAGGAAATATTAAAGTGGAAAAACATATGTACCTCTGTAGGCTTCAACCGTGTACATTTATTCCTCTCCCTGTCTATTATTTCATATAAATATGCTACATGTTGTCATTACGTTTGTAATAAAATAATTACGTGATCATCATAAATTACCTCTTTTTTCCTTTATTTTAGACGTTAGGACTTATATGAACGCATTAATCGTATATAGAGACCGACTGATATATATCAGCAGGTCGATTACAGTATACATATATAGTCTGACATAATCATCACAAAAGGTGTGTATAATATGTCCTGGAAAGTTGACAGAGTAGCTTTTCCTAGTTGGTAATATGAACAGGTTTTTTTAAATTTCTAAAGGTATTATAATTACCGAGTGGTCCACAGTCAGAATTATAAACTTCAACAGCATATAATTTATTAATTAAATATAGCATTTCAACAAAATGTATACTATAAATATATGTGTGTGGGACCTCTTAATCATTAATATAGCCACACGTAGCGGCACTGATGGCTTTCAGGTAGTGGCAGAAGGCCGGGCAACCGCTGCGGATGTAGTCATCTGTCATGGATTCCCAGTGCTAGCTGAAAGTGGCTATGAGGGTAGCTGTGTTTGGATGACGGACACTACAGGCCGTCCCCTTGACGTCTAGTAGAGGAGGTTTGCATCAGGCAGTAAAGGGGGAAAAAGTGTCAAAAAATATTTACAACGAAATAAAGAAAATCATTCAAAAGAGTCTTGCAACGGAAGAGATGAGTTCTTTTATTGCAAGTGCCAAAAGTGGCCTCTCCACTCTCACAAGGCTCTTTCCACCCACTTTTTTTAAAGCTCTCTAGTCAGTCGCCCTCACATGGGCCCTCTTTGAGGCAATTGGCCTGGTCTGTTTTATTTCAATCCTTTGGATCTAGTTTCACCTTTTAACAAAGCTCTTCGGAAAAGTTGTCATGCAGTCATTGCCAAATTTCAGTTTCCTAAACAAGCACATCTACTTCAAAGTTTGAAACTAGACAAAAGTTATTTATTTCGTCAATAAAGATTAAAATATCTGCATTAGTCATTATTTTGCAATTATTAATTATGATTAACATTATTTTCACCCAGAAAAAATACTTAAAAAGTGTTTTCTTAAAGCTACCCTTTCAAGCAAATAAAGATAATAATACTTAAAAATGTTGCATGTTTTTTTTCCTGAGAAGGAATAGAAAGGATGCAGGCTATAGTCAAATCATCAAATTTTCCTCACATTTTTCTCAATTTTTGTTTCTTAGGAAAATTTGAAAAAAAATCTTTTAGACACTCTTTATAGGTTTAAAAATCTCTATTAAAATTATTTTATGCAAAATAACTAAAATCGTCTTAGTATCAAAATTCACGAAGTAAAGAGTTTTTCTTTTTCAATAATTCGATAGTGATGTGCTATCTAGAGATGAACTCATAGGACAATGCAATTTTGCATAAGAAATTTTCATACCATATGAAATCTTTTCCACAATATCCATAATCAACATTGGAAATAAGTTGAAAATCAAACTACTCATTTATAAATCCTTACTTTTTTTTTTTTTTTTGTAAATTTTTTTAAACTGTCTCATGATAAAACTTCAGTTTTGAGACAATGTTAAGATTGCAAACTTCTTAAACCCCCACAGGCTCTTTATCTGGAGAGTCAGGAAGGAACTGGAAGAGTCCGGAGATGACAGAGAGACATTCCAGGCCAAGCTCAAAAGAAAACGTTTACTTGGTTGTCTGAAGTTTTTTTAAATTTTGTTGGACCCAATGTTTAAATTCCTAGCTATCTGGATCTCAAATACATGAGCTTTTTTGTGTGGGGAGCAGTTGAGTGACAAACCAACAAATCCTCCTCCAATATACAATCCGACCTGATGTCCAGGATAGGGAAGGAATGCCGGAATATGACAAAGGAGACTGTCATCATGACTTGCTCCCGTTTCTTAGGTTGAGTCGAGGGTTTTTAACGCAAAAGTCGATTATATTGAACATAATATTTTATTTTTTTCAGCTTTCAAGTGACATTGGTTTTTATTAATATCAGCGGATGAGTTTAGTATTAAATTCATTTAAAAATATAATCTTGTTTGCTTAGATCGCACCTTCTAAGGTCTAGCTAGAATTATTCGCATCACAATGTATATTAAAATGTTGGGAATTATATAATAGTGACGTCATCAGTTTACATTGTAATTATTTTTCGTCTAAAAATATTCTAAAGTATACTTTTCTAAATTTCAAACCCAAATTGTATATTTTTTAACTTATGAAAACTGTTCCTAGCTGCATTTGACGGATAGCAAAGATCAATTTGTGTAAAAACTATTTACAGATACAATCTCTAATTAGATTTAAAAAAATAGACGACCATATGTTAAGTACAAAGTTGTAATAAAAAAGATGAAATAAGGAATTCAAAACCACGAAATAGAATCATCATCATAACATTGAATAATTTTGTAGTGTCTAGACATTTTCGTCACTTTAAAAGATCTCATTTTGAGTTCATAAAAAATGTATATTAAACGTACCTTTATGTAAATATATAAAGAGGACTTTTATGAAAATCATATTATTAGCTTACATATCTAGGTAAGTACAAGGACTTCTCCTTTAAGAACTCGGAAAATCCGGCATTTGATTATTGAGTAATATATGTTTCATTTAAATAAATATACATATGAATTAAATTAAACATTGGACATTCACTAAACTAGAATTGACACTATGTAGGTACATAAAACCTCCACTTGAAATCAAATATCTCAAAATATATCAGCTTAAATATATCGTCACTATCAAGGAATGAAAAATTGAACATTTAAATTTTAATGTTTTTTTTAACCATTTCCAGATCTTTTAAATCAAATAAAAGTTCTAAACTATTACTAAAAGTATTAAGTATTTTTTTAAATTTTACCAATTCTGGCATAAGCAAAGTCAAATTAAATAGTGGTATCTTGATCTCCTCAAGACCACTGTCGTCCCATAGATGAACCAGATCGTGGCTGGATATCCGTATTCGTTCCTACAGGACTCTCCGTCGGAGCACTGTCCTAAAGATTGTTTCTAGCAAAATATTCTAATTTTCTTGGACGTCGAGACTTGTCCTTCAGCTCCCATGACATTAATATCTGGGACTTTTACATCTAGGGGGATTTAGAAGACAAAATCTGTACTTAGTCCCACCCCTCTGGGAAGGCGTTGAAGGCCAACATCGTACGTGAGGTCAAAAACCTGGATCCATCTCACGCCAGAAACGCATGTATCAGCTTCAAGTAAAGAATCGAGCGCGTAGTAAGCAGCTGACGGGAGCTGAATCAAATAAAATGTTATTTAACTACTTATATTGTTAAATATAGATTGTAGATCTTGACCATGTTACTTTTGTCATTGCTCTTAATAAAGTCAACCCTTGAACAGAGTTATTTACTCAAATATGCTATAAAATATTAGGTTTTATATACATATGGGAATTTTCTCTTTGACTTAAATTTGGTTAAAGATTCATTTTATGTTGACGCATTACATATATTCAAGTAGTGTGTGAGTAAACCTTTACCCCATTAGGGGGGTTGTGTATGTAAGTTTTTATGGAAGTGGTTGCTGTTCTTGGCTAGGATGATGGACTGGTTTGATTAATTTTATCAACCCTATTTCCTTTTTTATTAGTTTACTTTGTTTGAATCTTTGTCCACTTGTTGGCTTCTCAAAGCTGAAGGACACAATTACAAGAAGGATCAGGAGTCCCAGTCCAGCTGGGAAAAGAACATCAAGGAAGACCCCACCAAATTGATGAATCCCCTAGACGACGACTTCTCTGTGGCTGTTAGGACCGTGAGGAGGGCTGTGATGGGCGACTTGTATAATTCCCGTACACAAGGATCCAACGTCACCTTCAGACAGTGGTCATGAAAGCCAAGAAGCTCGAGATGTAAAGAGATGTGGCTCCGATAGTCGCTAGATTGGAACTCGCTGGACTTTGTTGCATTTTGGAGAGGGAAACCAACATAACGCCCTTCCCTTGCTTAGAAGTTTTGTAAAACTTAATTTTTTTATTATTAGTGAAAATAAAAAAATATTAAAGTATTTTTAAAGAAAACTTTCGAGCCACACGTTTTGCTCCCTAACCCAGCATGTAAGCTGATTGGAAAAAGAAATGTTTTATTATTTACTTAATTTAACTCCTAGATATTTACTTACAGGATCCCCTTATTTCCCGGAGGCCACTCAACGACAATTTTCCGAGCTAAGAGAACCCCTAGTAGATACTTAACATATTTAGGTATAGTCTAAGATATTAACCATGAAGAATTGTTTGAAGCACATAAAACTTTCTGTTGAAAATAAGACGAATCTTTATTTAACGTCCGTCAATAAAACTAAAAAAAAAAACCAATTCAAAGAGATCAACTGATAACTTAATTCACATAAATTTCCATTTTATTACATTATAAAGGTTCTCTATCTCATCAAATCTTTATCTATATGCGTCTACATATGAAATAATAGTTAAAAAAAAGTGTCAAGTAAGATCATTTCATTCATAAAGTTATTTGTTTCAGTGAGTAGAAGGGGGCAGACATCTTTTATTTGGTTAGTTGAGGGGAATTTTGATTGGATAGACAATGGTTCATAAAAATATAGACATCTGATCCGCTAACACAAAATAAATTCGTATCACAATTGAGTATGGATAATATACAGCCCCTAAGATTCATACCGTCAACTATTTTGAAAGGAATGCCTACATTTAGGGATCCGTGAAGAAGATTATTCGCGATCCTGGTCGTGGGGCCCCACATGTTGAGGTACATTTCCGTGACCCTTACAGATACAAGACCCATCAGGGGTTTTTTGTCAACGCCGAGGGAATGGATACCAGTCAATTCGGAAAGAAGGTACAACTGTCTTTTGGCAATGCCATACCCATCGGTTTGTATGCGTGAGGATACCGTCATCTCCAGACTGGAGACAGTGGCCGTATCGCCTGTGGGAACCACGCATTGTTGTCGCCTACAGCCCTGATACTAAACGTACCATTGTCAAACTTCCTCCTGGGACAAAGAGAATGATCCCTTCCACTAACCCTGCCATGTTTAGTATTAATGCTGAAGGAAACAGAGGTCCTCACACAACCAAGAAGTCCCTGATAAGGTACTAGTTTCGAGGACCCGTGCGTGGTTCAGGACTCGAATCAAGGCTGTCATTGTATGGAGGCTAAGTTGAGTAAATAATATATGTTTGTAAAAAGGCTTTTCTTTCGAGATCCCGAGTCTGCCTCTTAGTGTTTTTTTATTTATACAATTTAATGTTAATTTAAAGTAGATAGATCAAAAGATTATGCCTTTATGTCATGTTTGAAAGGTGGAAAATTTTGCGTTGTATTGCAAGACCAAAAAAAGTCTCTTATCTTTGCTCACTAGTCAAATTCCTTTAATGTTTCCATCGAGTCCAGTCTGAGTACAAGGAAACTAAAGGATAGTTTAAAAATTACATTATATGTAGATTAAAAAATGAGTTGACGTTCGAGTCCATGCCAAATCTCGATTCTTTGATTATGTGATGAATTTGAGTCTCGAGTTTAAGTCCCCACATTTTTTATTCTTCAACTGATTATGGTAATTTCCATCACCAAATTATTCTTATGAGCATATTTGAAAGTGCTGTAAATTGCACTTAAAGTAGCAAAATTGTTGCGTTATAATGATTTTTTTAAAATTTGATGGATTCTATTTGAAAGGACCATATGTAGAACTCTTATTCGTCTCATTAATAAATAAAAAGTTATAAAGTATAATTAAAATTTATAGGTATATCAACTCATTACTGACATTTCTATACAAAACATAAAGTTGAACAATATACTTTATTCATTGAGTATCCACTATTTATTTATTTTTAACCAAATTTTTACGTTTTTTCTATGTGTAGAATAGTTATAAAATGAAAGATAGAATGGAGTTAAAATAAATATTTTACTTAATTATAATTCTGATAACATAAAATAAATAGATCAAGCAAAAAATAAATATTTTTTATTTCTTTACGACACCATTACGCGAATGTTTTAAGTAAATAGCCTTCTTTATTTCATCACCATCCTACTCTAAAAAAATAATTGCCCATTTTTCATGTCAATATGAACAGTATTTGCTCGTTTGCGTAACCTGTTACTCTTATTTTGTTTATTCCCAAAAACAGAACCTCCAAGTATAAAGTAATAAATAATTGACTATGGAGTCATTCTTGCTATATAAAGAGTATTTACGCGCGTTTTAAGCAAAAAAAATCAATCAAAATTGTAACATAAATTAGTTCTAACTCTTACTAGCAATTAATGAACCGTCTGGTAAATCAAAAAAAAAAAATGGAAGAACTTAGATTAAAAAGATTACCTTTGTTTTTTGTTTTTTTTTATCTCATCGCTATTTCTAGCAAATATAATTAAGCAGCATGACAGCTAAGCTTCTCTTCTACGAACCATTTTCTAATCTATTCGGATCAGGGTAGTAAGCATTCGCAAACTTGAAGTGAGCTTAAAAAAAACATATGAGAGAATGTCATACAAAGTAGTTACTACCAAATGGTCCATTAAAATCGAGACACTCTGAAATTCAAACTTTAACAAGATATAATTTATTCATTAACATTTGACTTTCAACAAAATGAATACAATAAATAGATGTGTGTTTGAGCTCTTTTTAACTTTAATGTAGGCGCCAGTAGGGGCCATGATGACTTCCAGGCCACGGTGGCGAGCCTGGCACCCCCTGTGGTTGTAGTTCTCTGTCTTGGCGATGTAGTGCTGGATGACAGTGGCTTTCAAGGATCGGTTTTTGGACACTACAGACCTTCCCCCTAAACATGAAAACAAAAGGCTTAGTCAAGAGGGTTGGCATCAGGGGTGCAGGGGGGCCAAGAGTTGCAAAAAAAAAGTTCAAAGGATCATAAAAGACTCATTCGAGAGACTTTTGCAAAGAGGGAGATGAGTTTCTTTCGTTCCTGTTGTCAAAGGTGGCCTCACCGTAAAGTTGCAAATTTCATATAACGCGGATTTATCTTTTTTCCAATAGATGCGATAAGTGGTATTGTATTAGATTTTTTTAATACTCCAGATGGTTTTGTCCACTTAAAAATCCTTATCTATTCATAGATGCGCATCTCCCTTTTAAAGAAATGATTTTTTACATATTATACATCAATAATATGTGGTTATTTGTTTAAGAAGCCCGTTTTTGACAGGTTCAAGAGAACCAAATCTTTCTGACAGTTGTAATATTTGAGATAACCTTGTCAACTGTTCCTTCATTTATAAATATTTTTGAAGGACAGAAATGCAAAAAAAAAAATATATATATATATATATCTTTCTGTCATTTATGGCTCAATAATTTTGATTATTCTTCTTCTTCTCTAAATAATCTCATATTCTTTTAACAAAACAGAGTTCCTCTGATTGTGCTTCATCTTGTCAAAAATCATTCCTGATTGTTCAAGACGCACTCACTCGTACAGAAACACACACTCACGCACCAAACTCAGTCATCATTTCAAATCAATTACATGATCTCATCATCATCCAGCATGATTAATAAAGAAGAAGACATCTTCTTCAAGAAACAGAAGGACAAAAGAGAAAATAACCAAAGTTTATTTAAAGTGTATGTGAGTAATTTGTTTATTTTCTGTTTATCATTGTTTTATTAAGGAACACGCGTACCAAGTGTCACTTAGAACACGTCATGACACTTCTTCCGTTTATCCAATTGGACAAAGTTGGATATTTAGATGTTATGCTAGGAAAAAAAGACGGTGATTGCAGTAAAAAAAAATTATGTTGTCGATATTTACAAATATCTTCTACAAAAAAAAAAAAAGAAGGTGAAGACAAAATATCTTTTATATAACAATCAAGAGGTGAAACGTTTGTTAGGACATACTTGTTACTTGCAGCCTGATGTTTTTACAATAGAATTTGCAATTTGTGTTCATTGAAAACATACAGGGTTGATCTTATTTAGTGGTGCCCATAAAATTATTTCCAATCCAGATTGAGATTGTTCGAACAACTAGACATATAATCTCTGAACAGTGCATGCTGAAACAGTACGCAAAATCAAAAAGATTGTAAATTTCCTCAGGACCAACTAAAGTTCGGCTAAGTTTTACTCTTTTCTGGTAATTCTTTTTTTAACCTTTGATACTAATGAGAATAAGCAGAATAGCCTCTACACCACAACCAAATTCTGCCCTCCCATTATTGCGGAGAGGAAGGAGGGCTGAATGCAGATGCTTAAATCGAATTTCTATATAAAAATATCCTACCTTGGGCCAGAGAAACGTTCAGGCCCCTCCTCTCCAGACGCGACCCCCTGGAACTAAATCTATCGAAGCACTTCTGGAGGAAGTTAGGCTTCCATCAAGAAAGATTGGACCAAGCTCGAGTCCTATTACATAGTCAAGGACTCAAAAGAAATCATTAGACATTGTATTGAGGAAATTTTACGAGCTGAGGGATCGCATACTGAATTAAAGCTTTTGCATAGTACTATTTTGAAATGATTTTTGTTAAATAAATGTCCTCACAAAACCTATCGTTTAATTTTGACTCTTGCTAATTTACTTAGTGGCTACAGTTTTATAAGAATACCGTGTCTATGGTCAAGACTGATGGGCTTAAGTAAAATATGTATGAGGAGAGCCTATACATAAACATTCCGTATTGAACGTTTTAAGATTCTTCTTAATTACCATAAACATCATGGAGTCTGGATGATTTTCTTATCCAATGAAGAATTTACGGAATGTATACTAACTTCAGCAATAAATAATTTATAATCGCAATATAAGACAGTTTGATGTATAAAACAAGTAGTTTATACATAAGATATTTTAATAATTGGGGTCGTATCTTGATTGCTTGTTCTAAAATGTGTCGTTGTATTTAAACAGTTGGCAACCATTGATCTCTAATATCAATTTTATTAAGGTGTTAGACTATTATAGAACTATACAACAGCATTTTCGACCCCCTGCTAAAACCTACATTTATTATTCCCATTCAAACAATAGAACTAAGCAAATAACAATTTAATTTTTAAAAGCAGTAAGCCTTTCAAGCCTTATTTATTTATTTATTTTAATAACGTTTTTGTTTATAGTTTCGATTAAGATATAATGAAATGAAATAACCAAATTTAGGATAATAGTCATTGTTAAAAAAACATTTGAGCATTCAAAAAAAGTAAATGCTTTAATAAGTTCTCTTGAATACAGTGGAGACGAAATGTATCTAAGCTTACAAAAAAAACCAGAATAAAATGAAGGTTCATATATGAAAGTAAATATTCTTCCTTTATTTTCTTTAGATTTGTAGCAAAACCTAGCTTAATTGAAAATTTTAAAGATCATAGTCGTGTTCTATGGCTTAAATAACAACAATAAATGGGGTTTTTTAGCCGGCGGGCGTTCAAAAACATGAATTTTGTTGCTTAGCGAATTTGAAAATCAATCATTTAATATCATAAAATTCTCGTTAATAATAACTTATTACTTTTGTTTGACTATATATTAGTTATATCTTCAAAACTTGATTATCTAAAGTATTAAGAGTTTAAATCTGCGCCCTTTCTTATCCAGGCCAGGTTTAAAAGAGGCACTTATCCAATGTGTCACTCTCCTATGCACGACAGTGTGAGCACCCATAAAAGAAACAAAAAAATTATATAATATAAATTCGTATAATTCTGTAAACTATTATTATTTTCTGGGGATTTTAGTGTTGATTATTAAGATTTTTTTGGGGGTAGGACGGAGGATCTAGGGGTATCATAAACAATTAATAAAAGCCAATACTTTCATTGACCCCCTACCCTTCCTCCCTACAACCATAAATATATCTAAATAAACCTTCCAAAACCAATGAGTCTTTTCTTCCTTTATTTCTGTATGAATCCCCAATATAGATTGACATTTTTTCATATAATATAAGAAATTTATTATTTTTTCCATTCTTCTTTTTTCCTTACGTTGATAATAATATCTATTATGATGATCGTCGAACAAGATCCATCAAAACTTGAGAGATATTTATTTTTATTGTTAATAGAAAATAATAATAATAATAATAAAATTGTCAAAAGGAATTATTACCTGGCAATTCAATAGTGGGATATTCATTAGGACGGTTTGTTATTCAGCTGTGTTTGAATTTTCATGACGACTAGTGTGGAAAAGTTGTCATGTGGTATGACAATACCTTATGCAAAATTTCATTGTACTATTGGGTCATCGTTAGGTCGTACATGATTATTCGCTACAGGAACTATTATTATATTATTTTGTTATTTCCAAAAACTATGGATCAAAAACAATATAGGGTTTGAATTTTGCATTGCTTCTGTAGGGGTCAAATACCGTTCAAGCTAAGGAATGGCTTGAAAAGGGTTATGGGGGCTCCACTCCAAAAAGTGAATAAGGGGGGAAAATATGTAATAATTTAAAAAGAGCTATTTTTGAAAGAAAGAAAAAACGTTTTTTCTTTGTTGAGCGCGGAGCTCTCCAGCCAATGTGTTAAAGGGCACGTACAGCTGGGAATAGTGCTACAAAAATGGAAACATCTGTTCTCCTTACTAATAAATATTACAAGAATATATTTAATCAAAAAATATTCTGGTATTTGCAAGTCCCAAGTTTAGGTTTTTACGCACCATTTTAGCTTATATGATTAGCCAAGTCTAAGCTTAGATGATTTTTAACAAATCCTTCATTAATCAAGTCCAGTTCAAGCATAGGCTTGTTGACAAATCTACCAATTAACTTTTTCTGTAAAAGTTATTTATACAGGTTGGACTGATATTTGCTTAGGATATCAAATCAAGCACTCCCATTTCAGAGTTCTAAGCAGTGAAGAAATATGAAACCCCACATGGGAGACAAAAAGTCACGCCATATTCCCGAGTGGACCAAATGTATTTGATATCTTAAACTCAAATTATATGTGGGTTAAGTGACAAAATCATATTCGTTTAGACATGCATAAATCGACTTTTTTTTACTCCTTGGGCATTAAGATATACCAAGCTATTAATACCCAATTTTTTAGTAAAATCGTCAGTTATACATAGAGATGTAAACCGTCCCTATATTTTTCCTGGTCACAGCTACTTGTAGCTGATCTAATGAAACGTCATGACAGCTAAGCTTCTCTCCTCCAAAACATTCTTCAAATTGTCAGGCTGACTATGTTGATTTCCGGGTTTCTTTACCCAAAATACACAGGATTTTCATCAGTAGTTACGGAGAGCCAATTATTCTTCTATTTTTGAATGCATAAAACGGTTTTTAAGAACAACGTCGAATATAAATTTATCTGCCCCTAATTCGGCGTTCGTTCCTTTTCAGAAATTAATTTGAACCCTTTTCAACATTAGTTGGAGTTAAAATTTGAAACAGTTGAAGACCCAACCACCCTAATATGGATAGGAAGGTGCACATTATACGTTGTGTACTGTTTTTTATAAGTAGTTTATTAATATTCTGAAAGAGGCTCATGTTGAAAGAAAGAAAGAGAGAGAAATTTATAAGTAGATGAATAAAAAGGGTGATATGATAGATAGAAGAACAAAGTATCATGTTATGCTTAATGGATTCGGGGACTCTCAAAGGTGTTAAATATTATAAAAGTATATATAAACTTTTTTAAAGAAATATATATATTTTTCGTCAAATAGGGGAAAAAACTTTTTCTTATCCTTTATTTTTTTTTTTTACTTATCTACTTATTGAGCTTTTAGACTGTTTTTTATTTATTTATTTTTAAATGCTGAATAAACTCTTGAAACTAGATCACATTTCTGGTCAAAAAAGTTTAATTAAATATACAGGGTCGACAGCAAAACGTGGACTTGAGATGTTTTTTTTTTAGAAATACTATTATCAAAATTTGTGAACACAGCCTTTGCCAACTTGGTGACTAAATATGGCCATCTCCATCATCAATCACAGCCTTTAAACGTTGCTGAAAGACAGCCCAGGAGGTAATACAACCTTCTCAGACAAGTTGACCCACGTAGTCACTATGGGAGCCTTCAGTGAGTCCACATTTGGGCGTTGAAGTTTGTTGAGGTCCCTCTCCAAAGTGTCCCACACAACAGAGTCCAGCGGATTCAAATCTGGCAAGGAAGAGAGCCACATCTCTTTGAACTAGAATCCAGCCATGTTATCGATGCAAAACTTTTAGCACTTTGCAGACGTGTGAGAGGTGGCGCCATTTTGAGTCTAAATGTAATTATCATCAGAGTAGTTGGCCTTCATCTATAGCAGGAGTCACCAAACTTTTTTTACTGCGGGCCTGATCTATGAAAGAATGACGAGTGCAGGCCACATAATCATTCTGTTTTGTAACTTGTAACTGAGACCTTTTCAGCAAACTTTCTTGTGAAGAAGTTTGTTTCAGTTGTTAAACTATATTTCATGGACTCACAATTCTCATAGTGTAGCGTTTCAAAAACTTTGGTAAATGTTTTGCTTCATTGTGACGATGAAGATTCTACTCTTTCAAAACTGCAACACTTTTGCTAGATATTAAGCAAGTAGCTTTCCGTCCTTTGTTTCCACAAAGAAATACTTTACTCCCCACTGGTCTTTGAAAACGCGACACTCGGTGTCCACTTTTCACTTTTTTTGTAGCCATAATGAAGAGTGAAGGAAACGGGATCTGAAAATGAAAGAACGGGAAAGATGCATAATTGTGGGATCCCTAAACGGAGATAGAGGAAATGAATGCTGCTTTTGCTGATCCTGGATGTGCACTGAATATATATTTCTTGAAATGCATTGATACCCTATAGTTATTTAAAAGATAATACGCATCAAATACACTTCAACCATAGTAAATGTAAGGCCCATAGCAATCAATATCTTCTAGTTTTCCCAACAATCAATTCAAATTGAAATTTTATCACAAAGTTTCCTGTTCCATATGTTTATAAAGCAAGTTACCGTCAGTGGGTCAGATGAACTGACGTCGAGGGTAGGATCTGGCCCGTTGGCCGTAGTTTGGTGACCCTTAATCTATAGCAAGATTATGTACCGTAGAATAGTCCTGATTACTTCTCCAATTCTCAGCTTATCAATAAGTTATAATTAGACATAATGGATTATTCATAATTGAAAATATTCATGAATTGACAAAAAAATATTATTTCAAATGAAAACAACCATTTAATCGTTCTAAAGTAACAATCATTAATTAAATTCAAAGGTAACATCAATTTCAACCAAAAATGCACAATAACGATGTATAAACCTCATCAATATATATATATATATTCAAACAAAATATCCTCAAGGAAAAATGTCCTGAGGCAAAAGTACCGGACAACTCATCTTCTAAAAGATTCTTTTTAAAGCTAAATTTGTCTATAATCCAACGCTTAATTACTCTTGGCAATATCAGGTACTACCGAACGTGATTAATATTTATACAGTTGTAGCTTTGTAAGCCGTTGATTTGTTTTCTAATTTTACTATTTATTTGTGGTTTAATTGTTCGAATAACTCGAAAGAGTCGATATACTACTTCTAATCCCAATTCAAGGCATTGTTTAAAGATTTGTTTATTATTGACATTATTTTTCATTTTTCGTTGCCATAATATAATTATAACTTTCTGTATCAGGGGCAAACACAGGGGGTGGGCTAGAAGTGGATGTAGCCCCTTCTAGCAAAGATCCAAATTTACAAAAAAAACTATAATTTTTTAAATTTTTTTCTAAAAAATTTCATATTTCAAATCAAAGTTTTTTTGTTTTAAATTTTTGTATGAAAAGCTTTGGATTTTTATGATTTGTATTTAAAAAAATTAATATTTCAATTTTCATTTCTGAAATTATTTTCCAAAAGATTTATTTTTTGTGAACAGTTGTGGATTTTTGCAATTTGTTTCCAAAAAATGTAATATTTGAATTTGATTCCCCAAAAATGTAATATTTGAAATTATTTTCCAAAATATATATGATTTGTTAACAACTGTGGATTTTTCGGAAAAAAATTCCAAAAAATGTAATATTTAAATTTTTTTTCAAATATTTCATTTTTGAAATTATTTTCCAAATAAATTTATTTTTTGTGAACAGTTGTGAATTTTTAAAATATTTTTTTGAATAACTGTGGATTTTTGTGATTTGTTTTGAAAGAATTTAATATTTTAAATTTCATTTTTGAAATTATTATCCAAAAATATTTATTCTTTGTAGACAGCTTTGGATTTTTACAATTTGTTTCCAAACCAAGTAATATTTGACATTATTTTCCAAAAAAAAATCCAAAAAATGTAATGTTTGAAAAAAAAAATTAATTTTTGAAATTATTTTTCAAAAAAATTTATTATTTGTGAACAGTTGTGGATTTTCCAAAAAAATGTAATATTTGAGTTTTTTTCCAAAAAAAAAATTAGTTTAGAAATTTTTGTTGACTACCTAAGAATTTTTGAAATATAACGAAAAATTTAATTTTTGATTTTTTTTTCTAAATATTCCAAAAACAAAGCCCTCTGTATTGAAGCCACAGTACTGCCCACCATATTTAGAGTGAAAGAGAAACTAAAATGTATGACGATGAGCAAGATTGAACCCCTTACTCTTCCAACCCAACGTCCCAACTTTACGGTTATAATACGTACTTATCTATGTAATATTTAAGTGCTCATATCCCGAATTTTAATTAATGTTTTTTTACACAAACCCCTATCAAGATTTAGACACGTCATTCCAAATTAGTTTCAGTTTGAATCTTTTTTTTTTTTTTTTTTTTGCAGCCTTACAAAAATTATCTTATTACACTTTTTTGTCTCTTTTTTTAGGATTTTTTGTAGTGTTGTATTCATGTATAGCTCGAACTCGGGAAAAGCTCGAATTTACTTGAGTCAAACATTTGCTTAATATTACTCGAACTCATCACAAATATAAATATTAAAAAAAGTAGTTGTATGAATTTCTAAAACTTATCTCCATGGAAGGATCATAAAATCAATGAAAGCGATGTAAAGGAATAATTAAACAAAGGACCTTCCAAAACTACTACAGCAATCCATGAAATACTTGCCGAAATAGATTAGAATTTAAATAAGGATTAGAATAAGCTAAAATATAGTTTTACCAAGGTACAAAAAAAACCTCAGCTCTTTATCTTTACGTACAAGTCAAGAAAATGATATTAAAATCTGAACACAAGTTTAAACTAGAATTAGATAGAATTTCAAGAAAATTAAAACTATAAATAGATGTGTGTCTGAGCTCTCTTAATAATTAATGTAGCCGCCGCCGTTAGTGGCAATGATGCCTTCCAGGTGGCAGCTGAAGGCCTGGCACTCGACGCAGATGAAGGCCTTTTTCAGGGAGCCCCAGTCCTCGCTGATAAGGGCTTTAAAAGTCTCGGCGTTTAGATGATGAACACTGCAGTCCTTTTCCTTGACATGCACCCAAAAAGGTATAGTCCAGGAAGTTGGCATCAGGGCTGTAGGGGGTGGGGGCATAAAAAGAGCTCAAAATAAATCAAAAGAGTAGTCTTGCAAGGGAGGGTATGGGTTTATTTTATTGGTGGCGTTAAAATTTAATTTTCTGATTAATATGATAAGGTGTAGTGATTATTTTTTGACATTCTCGTTCAGCCATCCTTTGTGCATAAGAAAACTATAATGAACATTTTGTCATCTATTCATCATGTGTGAGTAAGAAGCCAAGGGGCAATGCATCTAAGATGCTGAAGTTGAGATGGTGAGGATTAATGACATTGTAGAGTGCTCCAGGAGCATAGTTGTCAAGGTGGCCAAGATAAAGAAAGATGGAGTAAACCTTGGCAGAAAAGCATACAGTAAAAAGCGTAATTTCAAGAAGAATCCCGAGTTCCTATCCTGCTTGGAGAAGAAGATCAAGGAGAACCCCACAAAATGGATGAATAGCCTCGCTAACGACTTATTTGTAGCTGCTAAAACCATTAAGAGGCTCGTGAAGGGCGCCTTGGGATTGTTTTCATTTTGTTATTATTAAAGCATTTCTAAAGGAGAGACCAAGCTTTTCTGCCCAAACACCTGTAATCAGCCTGCCTTATTATTGAACTCTGACTTAATCGCTAAACATCTTAATTTCATCAATTGAATAAATACGTATTTTTTTAATACCGTTGGCTTTAAGTCATTGCTCAAAAACTCGAACTGGATATATACTTTACGAATCTAACACTAGTTTTTTGTTTTTCTTTTGAAGGTGAATTAATTAAAATAACACGGATAGATGGGGGTCTACAATTATTCTCTTATTGTTCTTAGAATATAACTTTTCAAATTATCTTTGATAATTTTTTTTGTCGTGTGGTTGTTTTAACATTTTTTTTTTTCGTTATTAATAATATTATCTGATGATTACGTTAAGATGATTTCCTTGGATGAGTGCTCCGTCGTTGCATGAAAAAATAATAAAAAATAACAAGAATAAAAAAATGTCTTTAAGAACGAGAAGAATAAAAAGATGATTGAGGAGCATTGAACCATAAACTCAAGATTTGTACATAATATACACATAGCCATTTAGTGTATGTTTATCTATCTATTAAGTTTTTTTCTTTGAAAAAAAAAACTCCAAAAAAGTAACGGAGAGTAACCCAGAGTCTCTCCAATTTTCATGATACTCTTTAGTAGTGATGTGGACGATTCCGAAAAAAAAAATTATGATGCCTATGTAATTCCAGTAAAATTTCCGATTCCAATGGTTTAATATTATAAATGATTGTTAAAATATACTATTTTGCTTTCATGGGTACCCACAGGATTATATATGTATATATTTATTTGTTTTAGGGGGAAGGGGGGCTTAATTTTTGTAGAATTTTTTGAAAAAAAATTCTAAAAATTAAATTTCAAATGTTTAAATTTATAAAAAAATGACAAAAATACAATTTGAAATTGAAATATTTTTTCAAAAATAGACAATTACAGAAAAATATTAAAACCCCATGAGGTTATTATCAAAAAATTATATTTATTGGAGAAAAAAATTAACACCTATTTACAAAATATTAAATTTTTGGAGAAAAAAATTCAAAAATTCACAGCCATTCACAAAAAATTCCAAAAGACATAATTGTTCACAAAAAAATAACTTTTTTTGTAAAAAAAATTTGGAAATCAACAGTTGTTCCCTACCAAATAATTTTTTTGGAAAACAAATTTCTAATATAAAGTTTTAAAAAAAAAATTTGAATTTTGTTTTTGCGAAAAATTTCTCAAATACATTGTTATTTTTATAAAAGATTAAATTTTTGGAAAAAAATAGAAATAATTAATATTTGAAATTTTTTCGAAATATTACACTTCCTAGTAAAAAATTGCTAGAATTTCTGAATTTGGGGGGAATATTTTTTATAAATTGAAAAAATAATAAATAGCTAAATGCCAATAATAAATAAGACTCGGAATCGCAAATTAAAAATTATTTGGCGTCAATTTCAATTCCACAAAAAACACCCAATTCTCCGATTCTCCTTTTCGATTTATTGTACCAACACTACTTTTAAGCATAATTTAGATTGCGTTGAATAGTTTACATACTGGGGCAACATGAATCTAAGGACTACATGTTAAAAGAGGAGAGGTGTTCAAGATCCGTCATAACAAAACGTACCTAAATAAGTAGAGTAGATGTACACGTATATTTAGGTACATAAAAAGACATAGGCAGTGGTATATAGAGACAAATAAGAAAATAATTATTTAAAAAAATTCCAAATGGTTTAATAAATTTTATTCTTTTAATTTGCCACCCCAGAATTTTTGACTAGACCCCTATGTTTAAACCTCACATTCAAAAGAAGCCTCCGTAACACCTAAGGCATTTTCTTAATCATATCCAATTGTCAGAAATGAAGTCCAATGGTTATCTTTTATAATTAAATTTTTATTAATACATATTTAATTGAAAATATACTTTGAATTTATAAAAGACAATCAGAATTGATTTTAAGGCTGATATATTCAAGGTTATTCAAGTTTTGTTTCATAAATATTACAATCTGAAGGAGATTTCAGTTCATCTCGATTGAAATGTTCAGATATTCCGTCTTGAAGTTGCAATAGATAAAGTCCTGGATGTGGATTATGAATTATATATATATATATATGAAGGGTAAAGAAATCTTTACACCCTTAAAAAAGCCTCATATTACAAGTCTTTCTAAATAAGTAAGCAACTCAATTCATTATTGTTTTTTTCAAATTAATATGCAAACGAATTTCCAGGCAGATTCAAACAAACTTTATTTCATCTACGAATCCAATATTCCATTGAAAATTCATTTTTTTGCTCCTGAAAAAAAAAAAAACCACAAGTCTAATTATTACCGATATCTTATTTTGCCCATAATCTTTTTGATTTTGAATAAATTTAGTAAACGTCTTTGTACGTAGAGTTACCTAGTTTCCTTGAGGTCCAAAAACTTTTTTTTTTTTTTTTTTAAGCCCATCTTATATAACTATCCCAAAAATTGGTACCCCCTCCTAGCCTGACCAGGTTCAAAAGAAGCACCCATGCAAAATTTCACCTTCCCATGTTCAACAGTGTGGACATCCATAAAGAGCACACACAAACTCCATTTAATACATAATTCAGGGTTTCACTGTATATCTTTAATTTTTTATTCTTTTTTAATACTTTATATTATATAATCAATGAATATGCTAAATCCGTTATTTGCTCTTAATTCGAGGTTTCCCTCTATTTATTTATTATTGTTTCATATTTTTAATATTTTATTATTGGAGAAGTCTGGCATAACATCCAATAAACATTTTTTTTTTTTTTTGCTCGTAATGTGAGGTTTTAATATATTTCCCCTTATTTTGTCATACTTTGTATAATATTTAAAAATGGCATTTGTTCTGCAAAACAGCCATTAAACAAATTACTTGCTCGCAATGAGAGGTTTTACTATAATTATTTCTTTTCCCCTTCTTTTCATTATTATATGTAATGATGGTATAAGCAGGACATGACACATAAACACATTGTTGCCTCGTAATTCAGGGGGTTCACTGTATATCTTTTTTTTCTTTTTTTAAACTTGGTAGTATTTATAATGATGGATTTGTCTGCGCCCGACATGACATCCAATAAACGGGTTATTCACTCTAAATTCGAGGTTACACTGTATTTTTCCCAATTTTTTCATACTTTATGTAATATTTAATGATGACATCCAATCATCATCACATAATTTTCTTTGTAATCCAAAGTTTCACTGTATTTATTTGTTTTCAACCTCTGTTTCATACTTTATATTATAGGAATATACATATGGCATTGTGTCTGCATGACATAGAATCAACAGATTATTTCCTCGTAATTCGAGGTGTTAATGTATTTCTTTGTTTTCCCCTTCTTTTCCATACTTTAGGATACATATATTTAATGATGGCATTGGCCTGGCATGACATCCAGTAAACACATTATTTTCCCTCTTAACAATGTTGTTAAACGCTCTTTCAAACATATGTCTAATAACTATTCACATATCATCCCTTGTTTAAACGTACAATACACACACACACACATACCTCCTATAGTCCTTAATAGTCGTGCATGGCCCCTAAAACTTCCTACTTTTTTAAGGAATTGAGAGATATAATAAAAAAATATATTATATATAAAAACTCTAACGATATTGTTATGATTGTTCGAGGCTCTAATACATGGCAATAACTATATCTTATATTCCAATAAAAATAAATGAAAATACGCCAATGCAGATATCATTTTCTTTCCTTAAAAAAAAGAAGAAAAAAAAGAAGCTAAGAACATGAATTTAATAAAAATACAAAATGGTCTCATCTTCCCTTGCTATATAAACATAATATTTGTAGAACGAGAGTATCCCTTGGGCGTACTTACAATATCTAAATTCTAACATCATGTCATATACAAGATGTGTCTTGAGTAATTTAGAAAAAATAGCTACATAAAGGTTATCTATAAATATCGCTTGATAGAATCATTAGTAAATACATGTCCATAGATGTATAAAATATGTCTTAGAAAATGGGAGCTGTTTTTTTTTCTTTCTAATTGGCAATCGAAACAGGCTTTCCATTGGTGCTATCATTGTCAAAATAAAAAGTAAAGATGTAAATGCTTGGTATTGGCTTGGTTTATGTAGGGCTGTTTCAAAAAGGTCGAGTTGGTTATTGTAAATAAGTTGAAAACATTGGTAAAATACATGGATTGGTGATTCGATGCTTTGGCTTAGGACTTCAAAATACCAACTTGTTTTTGAAATTTAATTTTGCCCGGGACATTCAGAAATTAAAATTAATTACGAATTCTTCTGATTAATACAGGGCAGAAAATATAATTCATAAATTTTGAATAATTATTCTCCCTGCATGTATTTAACTTTGCACCCTTTTTGTTGGGAGATCCAGTAGGTTTGGCCGGCGTTGCCCGTGACATTAAGAAAATTGAAAATTTATTCAGAACTCTTTTTATCTTATTTTTGAAAGGAGATTATAAAGTTTAAAGAAGACAAGATATTCAAGTTGAACCTTCGTTTGCTCATGTTTCGTATTATTGTCGAAAATCCTTTGTCTAATTCTCTCTTCTTCATTTTTCTTCTCTAGATCTTATAATCTCCTCTAAAAAAAAGTGTGCAAAGAAACATAGCAACAGGCAGAGAGAATCATTCTTCAAATTATATGGTCATATTTTATTTATTTATATGAAATAGTAGTTTGTTGATCAAAGTCGGTTTTAGAAAAATGCTACTTTAAGGTCTTCAATGACCTTGAAGACAAAAATAGTTTTTACAGAACCATTTCTTGAGACTGAAAAACCTGCATGAAATATTTCAAGGGAATCCAATAAGTAGGTTTGGACTTTATACCCAGACAAACAGACTCATACATAGACATTCGCATTTAGTATATATAGATAATAAATAATAATTGTATTTGATAGTAGTGTGACCAGACGTCCCCATGTGGAGAAGTGTCCCTCCATGTTTTGTACGTGTCCCATGACCTATAGTTTCAGTAGCTGTTTTGAAAATTACTTTGATTCATTTTATATAATAATAGGGGGCTAGACGTCCTCGTTTTGGGGTTGTGTCCTGGTTTTCAATACCGTAGCCATCCTATTTGATGAGTCCTTTAGGTGAATAATGACGTCATGTATTAAACAATTCTTCGTTTATATTGCATATTGCTATTTTTGCTACAAATATTTTGGATCTTATGTGATCAAAGAGAGGGGCAAAAAAGAATATTTAAGCTTTTCTGTTGGATCGGATTTGGGTGGGGGCATTTTTTGCATCAGTTAACATTTTCTCTGTGTATTATTTGCTCGAATAACCTTTTATTAGAAAAGATGTCCTCAATATAAAAATTTTGCCATTATCTTGCCGTAAAATTTTTTAATTTTGACAAAGGTAATTAACGATAATTCTTTGATTTTTCTGCAGATGCCCCTGATCTTAGGGGTTCAAATAAAGGACCCTCTGGAGCCTACATAAAAGCTACTCAATGGCTTAGATAATTAAACCGTATTACGTCTCTAAATATCCCTCTCCAAATGACTGAGGATGAATTTGACAGGGAATGAAATTACTCTGAATGAATTTACCGGGAATGAAATGACAAGTGACGCCAATCGTCCTCTTTAGTTCTTTATATTCATTCTCCTAGGAAGATTGTAATGATCCTGCAGAGCAAAATTCATGAGCCTTCCTCTATCTTAGTCTTTTATAAACTGTACACTTTAACACAATCTCACACGATCATCCTGAATCATACATATATAGAAGTTACAAGTTATACTAATATATATTATTTACGAGTATGACAAACATCAATGTACAACAATCCCTTTCTCTCAAACAATCATCTCCTATCTACAAAACATGATACTGGTTTATTTCTCAATTCCATTTTATTCCAAACATTTTCAGACTCTTTTTTACTTAACTTCTTCTTCAGGAAAGAAACGTAAAAACTTCATATTTGACCAATATGTCTTTCCATCTAGATGCATCGTTTCGAGGGGTGTTTTATTCTTCTAGTCGAAAATGGCGAAGACAGGGGTATTCCTCAACATGTATTTTACTTCCTTCATAGCGTTCGTACGTATATTATCCCATACAAATTCATTCATCGATTAGCTCTCTTGACTCCAACTTCTTCTCTATTCAAATCCACTGTTATCCTTTTAAGTTCTATTAACATCTTTTAATCGTCTAATCGACATTTAATATCCACGAGATTTTCCTCCATTTTAACTATACTATCGATTTCTTTCATATTTTCTACTGAAGATTCTTCTAACGAACTAAATAATCCTTCTAATTTTTCAATATATTTTTGGAACGCATTCATTACAGCTTCAAAAGTACGACTGATTCTATTTGGATACAAATTGTCTTCTTTTAATATATTTTATTTAATTTTCAGTTCGTTTCCAAACAACCCCGGACCTTGTTACAACGGATAACAAAACAGAACCTTCTCTTCATTCGACATCTTCCTAAGAATCCATGGGTATATAAATGACTTTAAATTTTCACTTTGGAGCTTTTAGAGCCTATTCCTTATCCTCTTTAATGTTCTTTTTATACTACGGACTTACTGATATTTACTGAGTGGTCCATTATAATTTGAATACTTTGAATTTTATAATTTAACAAGATATAATTTATAATTAACAATACAATTTCAACAAAATTAATCCTATAGATAGATGTGTGTCTGAGTTATCTTAAACATTAATGTAACTGGCCTTGGCGGCAATGATGAATTCCAGGAGGCGGTAGAAGGTCTGGCTCCCAGTACGAATGAACTCATCCGTCATGGCATCCCAGTGTTGGCTGACAAGAGCTTTAAGGGCCTCAGGGCTTGGATGACGGACACACCAGGCCTTCCCCTCGGCATGTACTCAAAAGGTGTAGTCGAGGGGCTGGTATCAGAGCTGTAGGGGCCAAAAGTGTCAAAAAGATTTGGAAAGAATTCGAACGACTTATTCAAAAAAAGAGTCTTGCACCGCAATTTTTGGTGTCAAAAGAGACCCTCATAAAGCTTTTTCCATCCACTACTTTGATTGCTCTATGGAAAGTCTATCCCGGATACTTACATGTGCCCTCATGGGCATACCTGGGCTGTTTTCTTTAACTCCTCTAGGCTCAGTTTGGCCTTTCTGACAGACCCCTTCTTCCTCTCCAATGTTTCAGGGTTGCTAACGTTGTAGACAATGGTCCTGGAGGCGCTCAGCGTCAAGGAGTGCGGGAGTGGAAATTCGTCAATAGCGTTCAAGTGTATTTTTTCTACTTTTACGTAAGTTAAACAGCTCAAACTTGTTCTGTTTTGTAACTAATTGTTTATATTGTTTAATCAATCGAAAATTCAAATAATTCTAATCACCCAACCTTCATCAATTATTGAATGAGTAAGTGTTCAGATTTCAATTGACCACCCGGTAATGTAAAAATTACTGTTCATGTAGTAACAACTTCAAAAGTGGCACACTAACAAATGCTTAGGATTTACAACTCTTCTCGTCTGAACTCAAAAACTCTGTTCTTGTGTGTAATGTATATCCGACCATGATTAATGGTTGTCGTGGTTATATTTTTCTCTTTTCTTTTTGTTTTCTTTATCATTATATATTTATTCCTTATCTCTTCCTCTTCAACATTGTGGGTCTTTCTACCTCTATAGGTAAACTAATAAAACTTGAGGGGACAGCAATGATCATCATTATTATTTAAAGATATCACAAAACCATTATATGGGCTTTGATTAATTAGACCAATAATAATTCCATTTTTTTCTTTATTTTTCTCAACCAACGAACCATTGGTTTTACTAATTAATGATCTTTTTATTTTATTTATTTAATGGTGATGAGTAGGATGCTCCATGATTACCATTTAGTCTCATGACTTTTTATTTCTTTCTTCTAACTATGTGGGTACGTTAGACTGTCCCGTTACCGGATTAATAATTTCCTCCCCTGCTCAAACCCTTTTTTTAATGGGTACAATACAATAACTGACTTTAGCAAAGTGACAGACTTTTCAAGCCATTTTTATCAAATGTCCAAAAAATGTTAGTTAATAAAAAAATGGTCAAATTTGAAAATCTTTATTAAAAAAGCAAAGTTTGTCTGGACAGAGTAGGGACCCAATTAGTTTTCGATTGTAGTCCCGTTATTTATAATAAAAAGGTTTTTCACAAAACGACAGTTTAAACCAAAATAAACAACTTTTCATTGAATCCCATGCTAGATGTGTAAAAATGTCGAAGAAATAACCAAAAAAGCAATGCACATATCGTTGGCATCTCCATCCAGGCTATTACCCAGAAGTCAATTGAATCCGAAAACAAACAAAAATTATGCTGCAAAAATATGGTTCACTTCTGGTCAGGCCTCATTTGGCTCTTTTCCACCACTAACTTTAATACCCTGGTCTTGGTATTTTGTGGTGTTTTGGAGAAAATGTCTTCTGTACCTTTCATTCAAATGTGGATCCGCTCCCAGCTGCCAATACGTTCATCAGCGTGTCGTGACTTTGATTGCTTCTGAAAAGAGGACATATTGAATACAAAATATAAAGAATAAAGTTGGATATAGTATATAAACAATTTATAAATTGGTTTTTTTCTTAATTAAATAGAATTGAGGTTATATTGATTTAGTTTTGCTATTTCAAGTTGTGGTTTGCAAATTTGTATATCATTTTGAGTTTATATATTTATACTTAGAGATTACAATACAATCGAGCGTGTGTTCGTCCTTTTAAACCTAAACAAATTTTTTTTTTTTTACAATTGTACTGGTTCAGATTCTCCACTTTTAATTTACAATCCTTGGATAGATGGAGTATCCCAAGGAAGAAATTACAACTTACATCCATATAATACACCGCCCCCCCCCAAGGCCAGAAAAGTGCAGGATGTCTTGGCCACAAAATATCCTACCTTTTGGAACCCGGATTTTTGGTCTACAAACAGCAATGAACTCATGCAATTTTTATATCTGAGGGAGGATTGAGTATGAATCTTGTTCCAGGTTTCATTCGTCTGTGGAGGCCCTTAAAAAATCATTTATACGCAGAATGGCAAGCCAGATTTGAACAAAATCCTCCGGGCCTTCCAAAGCTTCCGGCGCCGTGTTGCCGAGATTATCACGAGAGGCGGATCTCATTATAAATAATTGAATTTTAATACAACTAGCCTTCAAATAATAAAAAGTTTATGGTTCTACTCCATCTACTTGGTTCGTTATAAGCCTTTAAAACTTTTCCCAATGTATATGGACCACCTTGTATTTGAGATAGAACAGTGGGACATGTTCGAACTGGGGGTCTCCTATAACCTTAATGATGAAACTTGAACGTGGCAATGTTAATCAAGTATACTAAGATAACGATTTTATATACTTATAAATAGATATTATGACAGAAAGACGCCAGAAGCTCAGATGGGAAGTTCTTAAGCATCGACTCTACAGTCCGGACCTGGTATCAAATGACTACCATATGTTCCTATCTATGGCCAATGCACTTGGGGGTACAAATTTTGAGTCAATAGAGGTTTGTGAAAATTGATTTTCCTAGTTTTTGGTATAACCTTATCACTCAACCTATACAATCTAAAGATACCTTCACTCGTCATCATTAGATATTATTATTATTATTGTTTTTTGAAGAATAATAAAAATTGTGAAATAAATGACAAAGTACGAAGAGGTATTTTAATTCTTTAAAAATCTCCCTCCACTTTTTTTTGGTTGGTCTCTCTCAGAGAAGTCCCAATTCCCATCCAAGGAGTATTACAGTCTATAAATATATATAAAATATATATAAAATCAATTTTAAAACAGATGTGATGGCATTTTGACTATGTCTTTTTTTGTTTTGTTTTTCATATATCTACCTTTAACTCAGCTAACTTTTGTATTTATGTCTACTAGGGTGGTTTGTTTGTTCACTTCTTTCGAATTTCAATTATTAAATCGCACATCTCAGTCAGAGTTTGAAGAGTTTTTAGTCAATAAAAATTAATTCAAATTATTATTTTTGTGTTTTTTAAAAATAATATTGATACAAATTTTAATAGTCTACAATAATTATTGAAATGTTTTATTTTCTAAAATAATCTTTTAAGACCAGAAGATATAATAATATAATGTAGTTTTGAGGAAACGTGTTTACTGCGCATTTTTGTATAAAATTACACCAGTTTATATATAAAGCGTAGTAAATTTGAATTAATAGTGGATTTTTTCTTATCTCCTAGGTAATCAAAACAGTGCTTAAATGACGCTCAGACTCGACGATTTGCCCTCCCAGAGAGTGTTTCCTCTTTGACATCAAAATTACCGGAACAGGATCGACGAAACCAAAATGAATCGAAATCAGCCGTTACAGTATGAGGCCCATGAAGACTATTTAAATTTTCAGCCACCTAAATTGCATTTTCCCCTAGTTCGAAGAAAAACTGTAAATATGGATTATTTTTCTACATCTATTTTGTTCAGAAAATTTTCATTCATTATTGTCTCTTTTTGCATCAAAGGATGTCAATAGAAAAAAGACTCGATAATACTTTATTTATATATTTGAAAAATATGTATCAAATTTTTTTCAATCAAACAGTAGAAAAAATACTTTAAATAACTAATAATGGTCTTTTTTCAAACTTTAAAAGGGAGGTGCGTAAACTAAAGATAACCACTGTGGCGGTTCCGGGCCTTTTGAGCCCCTTAACAGTTTCTGAAGGCCCCCAATTTTTTGTCATATCTTACATCTATTTATAAGTCTGTTTTTGGTGTTTTTGGAATTTAAAATGGTCTTAATGAAACTTAGCAAGTAGACAAACAAATTAACCAAGCATGTTCGTATACTTTGTTTTTTGGGCCTCCAAGGTAATTAAGAGCCCTTTTTTGACCAAAATAAAACTTCCTAATCCTTGTCTCTTTCTATATATCTCTCCTTCTCCCTGCCTATCCCCACTTCCCTTCTAAATCTCTGCCTCTTTTCTTCTACATTCATTCTTTGTTTCTATTCACCCCAGAAACGCAGGCACCTTCTGCTAGCGTATACATCAAATTTTATATATTAAATTATATACGTAACTTTATATAATAAGCTTCCCAATTGATGAAAAACTACCAACGCCCCTGGGATACCATAAAACTTTGAATATGTGTTTTCGTACGAATGGACACATTTTTTTCGCCCTATCAATAATCGAAATTAGAAAAAAAAGATGAAAACCAAACCATCCTAATCTGTTTGATTCCTCAACCCTTCTTTTCAACTGACAAAAAAAAAATATATATATATAGTCCACATGAATCTTATTTATTGATGTAAATTCCAATCAGAAATGATTAATAATATTATATCATATTTTATAGGAATATAATTAGTGATAGGTAGCTGGAACAATGCTAAGGTAAAAAAACAAACAATAATTGATGAAAGAAAGAAGAAAATGAAAAAAAGACTACTTTTTGGGTGGTCATGTTATTAAAAGAGAGAAGCAGTGTGTGGAAATTATATGCACTACATTGTTTTAAGTATTATTAATAAAACAGATTCATTATTTAATATTTTTTGATCGTTTAGTGATGCATGGGGTTTGTATTGCAGAAATATCTTACAAAGCAAAGTTTGAAATACTTGTAAATACAGTCCCTTTCCTAATGGGCACGTTTAAAAAACGCTGTTGTATGTCTTCTTTTTTGTCCATTCTTACCCCTGAAGCATATGCGATGACACAGCCTCCCCAAGGTCAGGCAACTGTGCTTATAGCATATATCCCAGAATTTGAGGTATATTTCATATCACAATGTAATCATCACATTATTACAAATAAAATAAAATCCTAAAGGCAAAACTTATATGAAAACATTACTGCAAACGCAAAACATAAATTGAAAATAAGATCCACTTTTAAAGTAAGGGTAATTTGTCATTTCATGGAAGTTTACAATTACTGTCAAAATCACGAAATTCTATAGAAGCTTTCCCAAATGGACCAGTGTCAATAACTCTATTAATAAAGCAGAAAATGTCTTTTTTATTGCATTGCAGATCTCGGCTGATTATGACCTGTCACAAAGCTTAAAACCTTTTTTAATGATTTTCTTCTATCTTTATATATTATTCCTCTTTTTGAGGAACGGAAAATATTTTGTTTGCCGGCGACTTGCATCACCGCGCCACTCTTTCAACCAGACATAATTAATCCAAGGACATCCGAAAGATAATAGTTTTTTTTTTTTTTGGGGGGGTATTTTTTGAAGAAAAATTCGGGTACTGCCGGGTACAAAAACAGGATGCAACCCGATACTTGAAGAAACTACTAAGATCCCCTAACAAACCACCAACTGTCCCCCAAACATATGGGAGGGACTTATAGCAGATTATAACTTTAAGCCAATAAGAATTGAGAACAACATAATCCCGAAGCACCCCAACAATTGGGGTAGAAATTGGGGGTTGTTAGTTGCTCTTAGTAGTTTCTTCAAGTATCAGAAGTGGGTTGCGTCCTGTTTTGATACCCGGCAGTACCCGGAAACACCCTCAAACATTCGGGGTACAATTGGGGGGGGTTGTGAGGGGCTTTTAGTAGTTAATAAGTATTGGTGATACACAAAAACACCACCAACACTCGTGGTACAAAATGACAATTCATAAAGTCTATGCCCTGTTTCCTCATAAATTTATGAAAAATGGTTTTATACGAAATTGTTGCTATACAAAATGTCCTTATAGGAAATTTTTTTATACGAATTCTCCTTATACGAAAATGTTTTATACAAAGTTACCATAAAACACTTCCAATGTGTAGTATGTTTTTGATTCGGATTCGAAAATCTTCACGTGTACAAGAGCGAGAAAACTGCTTAATTCGAGTCGAAGAAGAATGCTTATGTATCCCTTGCGGTACTGTTGCCCCACCCCTTTTGTACATCTCTACACATCTCTCTCAGAAGAAACTTGATCAAGTTCTGTGGATAGAGGTTTTTTGACCATGTCTACGGGCTTCCATTCTATTGTTCTTTAGTAGAAAAACATTTCATCATTGGAGCAAATTCTGCAGAAGAGCAAACAATTAATTATTTAAAAAAATAAAAAAAAAATTAATTTTAACAAGATGATCTTAAACAATAAAATTAATTTAAAAAACATGTCATTATTCATTGAAGATCCTCCTTCATATGACGCTCTACACACGGATATCCAAATGGTGAGAGAGGTTCATGGATCCAACCCGGATATACAGAAGAAAACTTTTGGAACTGCTAGTGATTTGCAGCTCAACAGGAGAATGCTAAGCCAATGCACTAATAGATCTATTAGAGGCATTAACATTCACAGATAGGATTACTGTCCTGATATTTGCCAATACCTTTAGGAATAGTGGAATTCACAAGGGAGACGCTAAGCTTGTATAAAACCAATTAGATTAGATCTATAAAAAAGTTGGATTTGTGTTTGTTACCTTCATTTTGTAGCTGCTAAGAGTTAATCTAATAAAACGTCATGAGAGCTGGGACTCCTATTATGACTAATCAAGTTTTTTTTGTCATTAATTAGTGGGCTGCAACTGTAGAAAATTATGCCTGCGCCTAGAAACTGATATTGCTGCCCTACGGCGGTCCTATTTAAGATAAATTATCCTTAATATCGTCATTATAAATTATATATACTTTTTTTAAATTTAAAATGTTTAAAAAATTATATATTAGGTAAATTTTTGTTGAAGCAACGGACAAACTAGAACTCATTTTTGTTTCCCAAAAACCCTTTCCATAAAGTTCGTGTCGTTGTTCGTGGATTGTGTGGAGTTTGGTTTCATGGATTTACTTTGCCTCTTTACCTGATTCTCACCCGAAAATCGAACTAAAGACTCAACGACAAAGGATACCCACAATTTGGGAAGGTTTTATGGGGTAATGAGGCCCAAAATATCGACCTATTATTGTTTGAATTCATTTGTTTTAATATCAAAACTTTTTCTCAACCCAGTATAGTATATATTTATGTTAAGTACACGTTTCAATTCTTGTAAAAGTTACAAATGATATTTTACAATTGCAAAATAGAGCGGTCTGATATTCCTCGTTTTTCAAATTGCAATTATGGATAGAGTGAAAAAGTTGTTTTGTGATATGAAAATTACCTATGCAAAATTGAATTGTCCTAAGAAATTATTTTTGGATCACATATCTCCATCAATTTATTATAAATGCAAAAATCTATACTTAGTGAATCAACGTAGCTCATGGACAACTCGCTCGGAAAAAAGTATTCTATTGAAATGAATGTGTATAGATTTGCACCCTAGTCAATTAAAGGAACATAAATATATATATTACAAAAAACTCTTTACGTAGTGAATATTTGTAGATACAAAGAAACAATTTTTAGTTATTTTGCATAAATTAGTTTTGATAGGCAATATTTTAAATTGTCTAATTGGTTTTTTAAAAAAAATTCTAAAATTGTCCTACGGGACAAAAAAAAGAATAAGAAATGTTCTCTTTTCACTCCATTATTTAGCTTTAAAAAAACATTTTTAATAAGATAAAATAATGTCTCTCATAATCAATACATGCGAAAAATGATGACAAATGCTTTCATTTATTTATTTATTGACTAAATAAATAAATTTTGTATCGTTTCAAACTTGGAAGTATATGTGCTACTTAAAGATGACATTGTAGGAAAATGAAATTTGGCATAGGTTATTTTTGAGCACATGATAATTTTTCCAAACTAGCCGCAATCGAAATTTGAAAAGAGTTGAAAAAAAACCCCAACCATTCTATTGAACAACCTACAATTCCTTATTCCAATATGCCTGTTATACTTACCCCAATCGTAATTTTAATTATCAACTACTAATTGATGCTATCGTTTTATTTCGATACATTAAAATTACTTAATCAGTTATTTTCAAGCAATATATGTAATTATAGGCATTTGCACAGTAAAATTTGCCACGACATACACATCAATTATAGATTTTAATTAAAATAGTCAAAAAATTAAACCATTAATTAATCGACCATCAATAGAATATTCCATTATTAAAATATCCTTATTAATTATTTTTTTAAATTGGTTTTTTGTTCAGTTTTATTGTTAATAAACTCTTTTGCTGCCGTGTTTCTAGGCACCAAGGTGCCCTTCTAATATTTGATAGTACACCCTACCCCACGGGTTGTGCATATGAACTGCTGGAGCCGAGGCAAATGAAATGTATCTGCCGCCCCTTCTCTGAGCACCAAGGAACCTCATAATATCTTAAAAACCCTTTTACACCTACACCTTATGTCAGTAGGTCAAGAAAATATGCTAAAAATACTGGCCCAACTTATGGGCTTTGGTACTTGTTTAAACTTTGCCCTTTTCATATCCGAAATATACGCTGGTCCTTAGTTTGTACAGGTGAAGTGCTAAAAAATACTATTTATAGGCCACCATGGCTTTGAATATCACCAAAAATGTTACCAAAATCCTTTTTGGAGCCTAAACAACCTTCATTAAGGAGTTTATGAAAATCCATTCATTGGTTTAGCCGTGATTGAACGACAAACATACAGACAGACAGACATTCACATTTAATGTATAGATACATAAAATTTACTGTCATTTAATAAAAATATGAAAAATTGATAAAATTGAAACATAATAATCATTGTATCATTATATAGAGTCGTTTAGGTTCTCTCCAGACATTAATCCCATAGAAAATCTTTATCAGAGGGTAACTTAGAGAATCGACAAAGGGATCAAATACTTATTTCATCCGTGGTATGTTCAAGCAGTGATCACTACAAATCCCTCCCCTGGGACATGGTTTATTCATTTGAACATCAAGTTAAGATAAGTTCTTTGTTTATGGGAAAGGACGACTTCACTACATCGAAGGGAAATTCTGGTTGACAAACCCTTTCCTTTGGAAGAGGGGACTAAAAATGGTTAGTGTAATCGCTCTTCTAGTACAATATTGCCCGAAATATATGGCCAAAGCAACAAAGGAGTAGGTCGAGAAGAAGTACATTAAGAACATGGAGTGACGAGTCCCTGACCTCAAACCCATAGAAATCTTCGTCTCTGGGCTAATTTACAAGATCAGCAAGGGATCAAATACTCATTTATACTGCTGTAGGTTTGTGTAATCTATGGATCATCAAATTAAAATATGCTATTTATGTTGGTAAGGGAAAGGACGACTTCACTACATCGAAAGGAAATCTCGGGCAACAAGCCTGTCCCTCAGGACAGGACACAGAAAATGGGTCTTGTAAAGCGACTGCTAGCACGACATTGATGCAAAAATACGACCAAAGCTACAAAGGAGTGGCTCAAGAAGAAGCACGTTAAGATGATGGTGTGGTTTAACTTCTTTCTGGACCACAATCCCATAAAAAGTCTGCATCAGTGGAAAACTGACTTAATCGACGAGGGATCCAAAACTTTTTTCCTTCTCTGTATATCACTCTGTGCAACATTCCAACATATATACGGTTTTTTCTTTTAAAGATCTTTGATAAAAAGGCATTTAAATAATATATATTTTAAAAGTCGGGAAATGCGCCTAAGTACTTTAAAATATAAAAATAACGCGTAATATCTAGAAGTTAATAGTAGTTTTTTGTAATTATCTCTCGTTAATCTTTCTCTCTGTACATTACTGTATATAGTTTGTACATTTGTACAAAACGAAGTAGCTTTTTTTTTTCTCTCTCTCTCTGTTATTTTGAAGGTATATTTTTAATATAAATTATGAATATAATTTTTAATCATTCTGAGAGATCACTGCTGATATCAAACTTCCTTCAATGATGAAGTGAGGAAGGGGGAGTAATGAATAAAGTAGAAACACAGAGATGAAAGATAAAGACAGAGAGAGGGAGATATGTCAGAAATGATTTGTGTTTCCTACATTGACGAGACTAATAGCTAAAAAAAAGGCAAAATAAAGAATAAAATTTGTTATAATGATAGACTTGCAACTTCATTCATATGAATATGCATGAAAAGGCCTTGAAATCATCATAATATGCGGCCCATCAACACAAAAACAAGCTAGACCTAGAATGAGTACAGAGTAGAGTCCAAAACCTCCACCTAAAATCAAATTAAGTGGTATATCTAAATTTATTGCAAAAATATTGTCCATTAAGTATTTTGTATGTTTTGTACAAATTGACCGTGACCTTTTGCCGTGACCTTGACCTTTTACTGTGACCTTGACCTCTAAAATATAATGACTTATTATAGTCATCATATATTCTCTGTGTTTGACAAAGTTTGATCAAAATCGATGCCTAACTTTTCCTGTAATTCTGGTGACTAAAAAAGAAAAGAGGCAAAAACAAAACCTCTGTTCAACTTCGTTGGCGGAGGTAATTTTTTCTTTCAAATAAAGGTTTGTAATTCATTGGTTTTTTTCGATAAATTGTCTTTAAATTTTATTAACAAGGATTTTTCTTTTGAATCCTTTTAATGTTTTGCAAATCCCACTTAAAGTAGCCAAAATTGATCGTCGAAATAAAAGAATGAGACATTGATGGATTTTATTTAAACTATCGTATTGGGGCCAAATTAAGTCCCATAAGTCAAATAAAGGTTCTTGACTATAAATAAAATTCTATGGTATATTAACTCATCCCAAAAATTTGAATAATAGGCCTAAAGTTGACTTAAACATGAATTATTCGGCTTGGGTATTTGTCTATGAATAATAAATATATCTGGATTTTCTCCATTTCTTGATTTTTGCTCAAAATTTTTTCAAATGTTGAAACATAACATACAAAAAAAAGAATAAACTATGCCGTTACCTTTATTTTATCATGCAAACTTTCCACTGAAATTATACTAAAAAAAAGGAGAAAATAATTTGTTAATTTCACATAAAGTACCCAAAAATAAACTTCACAATAAAAGAAGGGAGAGAATGACAAATTTTATAGTTGAAAGAGTCCATATTGGAGGCAGTACAAGTCTCTCAAATCTTACAAATATAATACACTATCTTTAAAACACTTGAGTACCTAAAAGCATTCTTAAAATTTGAATAATAAGTCTGTAATCAAATCAAATATATCCATGAAACATTGGCTCGTATGGACATATATTTAAGTACCGAGTGGTCCATTAAAATCTGAACACTTTGAATTTTAAACTTGAACAAAATATAACTTATAAATTAACAACATCATTTATAGTTCTTCCAGGCGGCAGCAGAAGGCCTGGTACTCACTGCAGATGTAGTCTCTGTCATGACGTCTCAGTGCTGGTTGACAGTGGCTTTTAGAGTCTCGATGTTTGGATGACGGACACTGCCGTCATTTCCCTCCACATGCATCCAAAAGGTGTAGTCGAGCATGTAGGCATCAGGGCTATAGGGAGCCCAAAAGTGTTAAAAAAGAGTTCAAAAGAGTCTCTTAACGGAGGAAACGGATTTCTGTCATTGAATTTAAATTATTTTTTGAATACATTTATTTGCTACGGCAAACACCTCTTCCTCAATACTTCAACGCATGGTAGCAGCTGACTGTATTTCCAAGAAAACGTTACCATCTCATTTGTAGAATGAAACCACGCCTACCTCGCTGCTACTTCTACGGCTTGATTGGCACACATACATAAGGCAGTCATGTTGTTGGTTACTGTATAAGAAAATAGAAAAGTGATTCCAAGATTGTCTCCTGTTCATGTTCTGCTTACATTGCATGAATTTTCTAAAACTGTCATTGCTTTCAATGCAACTGTTCTCTGTCACTTTTAAACGTGTTGTTAGCAACGTTCCTTTTCAGTCAGTCAGAAATTACTTAGTTATATTTTTACAACATATATGATCTTTGAAACATTGCCAATGTTTCAGGAAGGACATGGAAAAAATATGTCACACATGTTATGAAATATTTCAAAAAGGAAGAAAGTACTTTAATTTTGAGCTGAAAGACCTGTTGTAATCTTTAGAAACAACGGAGGGATGCAGATGATATTATGTAACTTTGTGATAAATACTCAGTAACTCATTATTAAAAAATTCAACCCCTATAGAATATATTGTCAAATTTGCGTGAACGGTTGAAAGATAATGGCTACGAATCCGAGTCTGGTACCATTTGAAGTGTATCAGGGAGATCTTGGATATCTATGGCCTCTCTGCGATGAATATTTTAAAAAGAAGCAACCAATAAGTAATGAATAAAGATTAAAAGAAACAAATTTTGCTACAAAAACACAAAATCAAAATAGAGCTTCTTAAAAAGCAATTTATTAAAACTTTTTTTTTCTAAAAACACTGATCTTTTGATCACTGATCTCTTTACTTCCATATATATACCAAGTACATGGGTAGTTTATATTTTGCAAATTGGGTGGTACTTGACCGTTTGGATATTGGAAATACATATATCAACTATAAATATCAAATAGCTATTTCCAATCTACATATTAAATGTATATTTTGGAAGGTTATATATTATTGATGCTCAAACAATGATTCAAATAATAATAATAATACCAGAAAACCTCCTTTGAGGTCCTTCTGTCACATTTATAGAAAAAGATTTTGACTGATGGTTCATAAAGTACGATTACAATGGAATATAATCTGAAACCTCATTTAGGATCTAATTGTTTACTAACAGATGTCCGAATCATTACTATTAATAGAGTTTTATTTCCTTTCGGATCGATAAGCGTCTCTTCTTTTTTCTTGGGTGGCAATGGATTCTGATCATTAGTGTCTCCATGAAGCCAGAGAAAGAGCGAACAACATTATTTTAATGACGCTGAGAAAAGTACTATTATCAGAGGGGGAACAAGCGTAAAGGTCACACAACATATCAATAACTTTTTCTGTAGAATTGTCTCATTTTATAGCATTTTTATAGCTCATTTTATAAATTATATATATTTTTGTTCATCCCTTATTAAGCATTTATATGTTTTCAAAAAAAAACACACACAAGTCAAACACTCGTCTTTTCCTCAAGCTCCCTTCTAATCAGCTGGTTGTTGAGGGTCTCCAATGCCATATTGAAGGGATTGTTTGGGACCATGTATGTTTGTTTTAATCCTTACACAACCTATTGGCTATGACAAAGTTTTCTGGTTGAAGGTTTAAGAAGGTAATCTCGAGGTAATTCCAGAATATTTCATCAATTCTTTAAGTGCCCATTAAAATTGACAGGTTCACTATTACCTAAAAGTGGAGTAAAGTCGATCAAAGTTCTTCAGTTCCCATGGTAAACCTTTCTACGAATTGCAATGCAGGGATAGAGAGTGGCACCACCATCGGTAAAGTAATATAACTACCAGTGTGATTTAATTATAAAATGAAGGTGTCTTTAAAGTATGTAGTTGTTTAAATGGTGCATTCAAAGAAGGGTTTTTACAGTTGACGGTTTTGATCGTATCTGATCTAGTGAAACGTCAGGACAAACAAGCGGCTCTCCTTTCCAAATTGATTTTCAGTTTCTTTTTTTTATTAACATACCTAAAATACACACGATTTTTATCACTAGACATATCAACCCACGTCCAATAACATGTGTTGCGTGGATCCTTATTGAAGACTGGAAACTGCAGTCCTATCCACTTCAGTTACGGCACAGTCTAGCATCATATCAGTCCTAAAAACTAATAAAGTTTGGTCTTCCTTGACGTCATTTAACTTTATTTCTTTTTTTTTTAATCAGTTCTATTACCTATATTCCAAAGGACGGATCTCAAGGACTGATAAGTCCGTTCCTACGGCTGGACTGACCGAATACATAAGGACTCCCACCGAAAGTATCGTAACTTTTCTGCCATAAGTATAATAAACAAGGGAGAGAAAAGTTGAAGGAATATTCTGTGAGGGTGGTGGTGATCTCATAACAAAAAACACAACAAAAAAGTTAACAGAAAAACCCGTAATAAACAAAAACAACACGTCATACAGAATGATATATTATAATCATATTCATTAAAAATAAATGGCCGTCATCTTTACAGTATGTTTGTATATCATACATAACACAGTAAAACATATATATATATTGTTAATTCATCTTTCACTTGTCTCTAATATATCATTTTCAAAAAATAACAAAATAAAAACTTTTTGTATATTACTTAAAAAAGAAAAAGTGATAGAACTTTGCCGAAAAGTATTATTGATTAAATTTTAAAGACATATGAACACTTATGTAATCCTAGAAGGCGCAGAGTGATCTCTTTCTTTTCTTACAAAATAAATTGAAGGTGATATATGTTTTTATGTATTTTAAGAAGTCTTTAAATTCATCAAACACACACCTTTAAGAAAAACGTACAAGAGGTTTGTTGAGAGACTCAAATGTCAAGCCATGTATGTATGTACCTAATACTTTGAATCTTTTATACATTTCATATTTTAAATTAGAAGTTGTCAATCTTTGACTCTCATGTGGTCATTGAACATATTTAGTGCAACTCTGTGAACATTGGGAATTGACAATTGTGTACTCTGAATAGATCATTAGTTTTGATTCATTATTAATATATCCGACCCAGGCTCGTGACTACGGCAATCATTTACAAAAAGAGTTACTAACCTGTTCTATAAGACTAGTGGTCCAACAAAATCTGAACACTTCAAAATTTAAAGTTCAACAAAAGATAATTAATTAATGAAACATAAAATTTCAACAAAATGAATACTATAAATAGATGTGTATCTGAGCTCTCTTAATCATTAATAAAGAAGGCCTCAGTGGTAATAATTGCTTTCAGGCAGCGACGGAAGCACCAGCACCCTCTACGGATGTGCTCCTCTGTTATGGAATCTCTGTGCTGGCATTGAAGGCCTTGGTGTTTGGATGATGGACAGTGCAGACCTTTCCATCGACATGCACTCAAAATGTGTAGTCGAGGGGTTGGCATAAGGGCTGTAGGGGGGCCAAAAGTGTGAAAAAAATTACAAAAGAACTCAAAAACTTATTCAAAAAAGTTTTGGAACGTAAGAGATTGGTTTCTTTGATAGTTGGTGTAAAAGTGGCCTCTCCCTTCTCACAAGGCTCTTTCCATACAATTTTTGATAGCTCTTTAGACAGTGTGGTTTGAAACGTCTAGATCTCTTGTATACGCCCTTATGGACTTTAGGGAATTGGACTTTGCTTTTATCTTTAACTCCTCCGGCCCCAGTTTGGCCTTTTTGACGGACTTCTTTTTCCTCCATATTGTTTCGAACTTTCTGAAGGCGGAGATGGTGGTCCTGGATATACCAATTGCTTGGAGTGTGCGGCTGGAAATTCATTGATCACAATCAAAATTCATTTTCTCCACTTTTACGTTAGATTCCACGTCCAATTGATCACTCGTCCGACAGCACCATCTCCGATTTTTTTGAAATTTTGCATATAGCATAATATTGAATAAAAACTCAAAAATCTAAAATTTTAGTCTTCTTTCACCTCCATATCAGGAGTTAGAGGCTTCTAAAGTTCCAGCCTTGAGTCCAGCACCCATGTTTTTAAACAGCTAAATCTCTTGTGCTTTTGATGATATTGATCTACTTTAAACGTGATTGGATAGATATTTACACATTAATGGTTCTATATTTTATACTTTTACCCAATAAAATGTATCTTTGACCTTGAGGTTACGAGGTCAAATCTTTGACCTTAAAATTTCAAACACGGTATACTTCAATTTTTCTCATATTTTCATGAAATGGCCGCCAACATATATTAATTAATTTCTGAATAGTTTTAGGGCTGCTTTGTACCTGGAACTCAGAAGTTGCACTCATTTATCCCTCTGTCGAAATTTTCCTTACAGGTGAAACATTTTACAGCTTCTGAGGTATCGATATTTAAAAGAGTTATCACTACACCAAAAAAAAGTTAAGTATGGATTTTGAAATTATATATAAAATACAGAGGCAGTAAGAAAAAAAAATATTATTATGTGCCATTATAAATTCTTGATAACAGATATAAAGTTAGAAATTTATCTCATGATCTTTTCATTAGTCTGTATTTTATTGAAATTGTAAATTTGGTTGGGTAGATATGAGTTAAAAAGCTTTATTTGTAGTAGTTTAGGTTTGCAATACCCTATATATTTACAAAACTTAAGGTCATTGTAGTATAATAAGTCTATATAACTTGGATTTAAAAAATATATATGAGTGTAAATTTGTCTCGCCACAATTATAAATTAATTAAATTTTATAATATTGTACCCAAGTTTTGTACCTCCCATTCTTAGTATTTCGCTTATAGCGTTGACCCAAATTTGAAAGCCGCCCCAACAACTTTTAGAAATTAATTAATATATGTTGACGGCCATTTTATGAAAATTTGAGAAAAATTGAAGTATACTATGTTTGAAATTTTTAAGGTCAAAGACTTGACCTCGTGACCTCAAGGTCAAACATACATTTTATTGGGTAAAAGTATAAAATATAGAACAATAAATGTATCAATATATATCCAATCAGCTTTAAAGTAGATCAATATCATTAAAAACACAAGAGATATAGCTGTTTAAAAACATGGGTGCTGGCCTCGAGGCTAGAACTTTAGGAGCCTCTAACTCCTGATATGGACGTCAAACAAGACTAGCATTTTAGATTTTTGAGTATCTATTCAATATTAAACTATATGCAGAATTTAAAAAAAATTGGAGATGGTGTCGTAAAAAATGACCCTTTTTTGATCGATTTGGCAAAATAGCTCAGGTTTGTTTTGTATTGGGACTAATTGTTTAAGCTTTAATATATCGAAATTATAAATAATTTCAATCATTCAACCTTCATTAATTATTGAAATACTAAGTGCTCTGATTTCAATGGACCACCTGGTATACATATCTATCACGCTTTGCAGAGGTCCAGAATGAGAAGTTGTGCTTTAGGAAACACGAAAATTATAAGCAGAAAATAATGGCTGTCGATAAAAATTTATTAATATAGAGCAGAAAAAAACGATTATGAACTAATTCAACTTCGGTTAATATCAAAACAAATTTAGTTTCAATATTTGGGAGCAGCACCTATCCGTTCGGACAACATATACACTAATCTGATATATTAATCTGTCCAACACAACAATTTCTCTATCCTAGACGGTTGGACTATTGTTAGTGTAATGCCCTGTACGGGGGGGGCTACCACCGGTCAATGAGGGGGATAGGGTTTAGACACAACATTTTGTTTTTGTTGTCACGATTTTAAACTTAAAAATGTTCCTTTTTCAAAATATTGTCCTTTCTAGAAAAATTATCTTTGTCAAGTTTTGCAAAATAAATAGTATTTTGTCAAATAACCCAACACGTTTGTGACTTGATACGTCTGAAAATCAGGAATGCAAATATTTGGCGCTCAATTTTCACTTATTAGATATCATTTTAGGGTATATAAATGACAGCTTTATAAAAAAACACATTCAATCATTCGACATTTGGCGTTTGAGGGATAAGATATTCTATCAAGAAAGGGAAGATTATATCCATCAAAAAAGTTTTCTGTAATCTAAACCCATTTTCGGGAGTTTTTTGTCCCCAATTTTTGAAATTAATTTCTTGAATTTCACACCGGAACACTTACTTAGTACATATCAATTCAAGCCAAAAGAGTAATTTATCTTTCAGAAAAGAACCAATTTTTTCTTCTCACTTGTTTGAACTCTGAAATATCTGGAATTAGAGTAATTCGGCACTATTATCGTTCAGAGTCATTTTGTACCCGTAAAACAATTCCCAAATTTAAAATTTAGATGAATAAAACTTTTGTAAAAATGTTGTTTGTTCTATTAAAATTGCTTTTATTGATTCTGTACCTTACTCTGATCTCCATTCTTAGACTGAAAAATGATGAGAAACGTCACTATTCTGTAGACCCTTATAACTGATTCATAATACATAGTGTCGAAGAATATCATAGATTATGCTTTATATAAATATGCAATTTAAGAAAAGTGTATTTTAAAACATGCATCTCCAAGGATTCTGTTACATTTTGTATTTTTGAAGTAATCCCATTTTTTATAGTGGGTGTACTAGCAAATATCAAATTATCATCATATTTTTATAAGGAGATGTCAGCTGATTTAAAATTTGGCTACACACGAGGAAAGAAAAAGGATAGAGAGAGGGAGAAAAGTGGTGGAATAAAACGCTGACATGCTTGCTCAGATGGGTTCAACAACATCATTAGTTATTGTCAACCGGACAACTTTTTTTTCTTCTTCCAACGGAACCATTTGATTTATTACTGTATTGTGAGGGCGTCCTGTATAATATAATATACATACATATACAAAATAATCGTATTTCAAAAAAAAAAAACTTCATTAGTTATATTTTAGTATTTTTTTTTTTTTTTTTGATGAATTATGTTTTTCAGTGTTTGTAAATAACATGAATTTCTATATAGATTCTTGTCTCTCTCTCTATAGAAATAATTCATCCATATTCCATCATAATTCTTAGAGAGAATCATGATTTCCATTTTGGCTGGAATGTATTTTTTTTTTTTTTTTTTTTTTTTTTTGAGAAATACATTTAAATATCATTTACAAATAAATAAATAAATATTCCATAAGATGGATTCGTATTTAATGAAAAACTAAGGAAGGAAACTGGAAAACAATAGCCTAACGTGCTTACAATCACAAAACCTTTCGTTAAATAAACAAGAATCCCCATGTTATTATCAGCTGTTAATATGTATAACGTTGTCTCGTATTATTAGAGCTGTTAATCATCGGACTCTATTAAAAAGAAAACTGAAAAATCAACATCAGAGGGGATTATTTAGTTTCATTCAGTGAAAATAGTGTGTACTTTGGATCTGTTAAAAAAAGAAACCAATAATACACATGGTAACCCTGGTAATTTGATTTCTTTGGGGGGAAGTAAGGATGGAAATCGGGATTGACAATAAATGAACACGCCACTTAGACTTACCAACATAAACTGATTATATACATAAAAGTTCTTACAGCTAAACAACGTAACCTGTCTTAAAAGTCCTACATATACAGGGTAGGGATTTTAAATCCAGTAAATGTAGGTATATATTACAATTTACTTCTCAAAAATTATTCAGCAATTCACAAATCTTTTGTTCTTACATGACTGGTCCATAGTGAGGTAAACCACTTAAACCAACCTACCCGAAACCTGGTACAGCCCTTGATGAGGAACTCTTTGTCCATGTTGGTCACTTCCACAAGAATGGAAGCCCGTAAGAAGTTAACAGTATTATGTTCACAATTAATTTACTCTTTCTCCAAGAAGCCAAACACATAGTAGTCTGCGGGCTTCAGATCCAGGGAACTAGAAGATCACATTTCCTCTGTCCAAAACATGTAAGGAGGTCTGGAGTGTGTTTTGCTCTCAGTGCGATCTTGAGTCTTCCTTGCTAGTTTTCTAGATCCAATTGATTCCTTGAAAGCCTAGGCAACATCGTAAACACTTGATTTGAGCAGCTTTGTAAACTTAATCATTTGCTTGGACTTGCGTCCGGAACGGAGGGACACAATAATTGCCACACGTTGTTCTTACTCTGAAGACATCTCTAGAATTTTTTTTTATTGTTTTCTTATACAGTTTTATGGGTTTAATCTGATAAGCACACATTCATAAACCAATGTTCTCAGTGATGCTAAGATATTCATGTTTTAACTTCTTCCAGGTTATAAATTTCTATCCTGCATAGCATATTATGAACCTAACCTTTAAGAAACAAGCCTCAGGGATACTTTGATTTAAGAGCATTTCTTTGAATTTCAAACACTTCATATATACGGCTCATATAAGTAGTTTGAAGCCTGATTATAGTACCATTAATACCATGGAACGCACATATTTCCTTTTGCAAGTTAAAAAAAATAAATAAATTTGCAAAATCATGACCTAGCTATGTAAACATCACTTTCAAATCCAAACAATAAGAAACGAAATGAATGGTTTGTAAACCATCGTGGGAATGGAATTTGACGTACATATTATAACAACCAGACAAATTCTTAAAATAATAATTATTTTATTTATTCGTTCAGACAGGGTAAATTTTATTTGAAAAAGAAGAACCTTTTAATGATCATTGATGATAAGACCTAATGGACCAAAATGCTTCCATCTTTTGGATTGGGAAGGCAGGAGGGTCAAAAATGGGTTTGTGACCACATTTATGTCCTTTTTATGGGCAAAATATATATTTATATTTACCAATATTATATGTCTTTTTTTTTTTACTGTGGAGGGAAAGGTATTGCTGCCAACTTTTGCCAGAGAAATTTTCCACCCAAATAGAAATTACAGTATATATAGGTATTATTTATGAGACTCATAAATTATGATAACTCAAAAGGTACATGGATACTTCATCAATGAATGTTTGGTGTATATACCTGAAAGGACACAAAATCCTTTCAAGCAACAGTCTACTATACTTATAAAAATCAAGGTCAATTAATGACTTGTACATTGTGAACATATGCATTCAATAGTGTTGGAGGTCTGTTTGAAAATTATAGACCAATCTGTTATAATTTTGAATGGACTATAATATTCATTTCTTTATAAAAATTCGGTAAGGATCTGTCACGAATAAAAAATTTAGTCCCTATAGGTTTTAAAAAACAATTCTATAGATGACCTATTGATGATGTCAGGTGTATTTCAAGATTGTAAACGTTGGCTCAACTACTGAGGTTGAAGCTGTTTTCAAAAATCATATTTGAACTAAAATGGGCACTCGATAGTGTGCAAAACCTCAGCCTAAAATCAAATTGAGTAATGTATCTCATTTTGCCAAAGTTATGGTTGATTATGTCTCAAAATCTAAAGGCTTCCTAATGTGACCATATATAGTCTATGAATCAAGTTTGATCAAAACCGAAATATAACTTTTGTCGTAATCCTGGAGACTAAGACACAAACAGGTGAAAAAAATAAAACCCTGTACTACTTAGTTGGCTAGAGTAATAAATGGATGGTTGCTCAATGGACTACACGGTCAAAAAATATATATTCATTTGAAGTCAATGTGCGTAGTTCGATACTCGATTGTTTCTAGGGAAGTAAATATGCTTTATGTATATAGACTTACAGTACAACTCCATCTGACCAATTAAAGAGAGATTACAAAATAGATATTGGAATAACCCACAAATTAAGGATGGGAAGAAAGTTTGTCTAAAGATTAGGACCCAAAAAAATTGGTCTATAAATTAGTTTTGTCACGATATCAATATTTTAATTCCGACGCCAATAACAAAGTTGTTTACAGTATTTGAATTTTTTGACAAATTATACAAAAATATATAATTAAGAGCCATAAAAGGGGGGTCCAGAGCCCTTTTTGCTCCCCTACAGCCCTAATGCTACCCCCCTTACACATTTTGGGTGTATGTCAAGAGAATGGCCTGCAGTGTCCTTTATCCAAACACCAAGGTCCTCAAATCCACACACTCTTACATTCTATGTGCAACTTCATATATCTAACCAATAGGAATTTAAAAAAATAACACACTTACTTGACCGAACCGAATTATAGTCAGTCTCGGACCAAGGTTCATCACTAATATTTAGTCGTAACTCGTAGGCATAGTCAAATATTTTCTTGCTTCTTTTAACAAATGATGTTTTTATTTACACATTCACTTAGTGACTTTTATTTTTTATTATCTGTGTTAACTAATTATTCTTTATGAATTCATTGAGTGATGCACATTGCCGGATTAACAAATGATATGGGCATTCGAATACTTTATTTCTCTCTTAGAAAAATAATAATAAAATTAGTATAGATGAATAAAGCTTTTTGTTGTGGATTATAAAGATTCCAAACTTGTGTCAAGTGTGTTCACATTAGTGTTGGGAGGATACCAATATTTTCGGGCTGGTTCTACTTTACAAATTTATAAAAGTATTTCAATACATTTTTAGCAAAAAATATAATTCAAAAATGTCGTTCAGATTAATTCACATTCATTTACAAAGCTGTTTGTATAACTTTTGTTCGGTAAGACAGATTGTAAACCCTGTTTCATACCCAGGACTCAATAGCCACGGTAACTCATTAGGCAAGGTTTATAGAAATACAAGGTTAGACCATCTTTTATTGGGCTTGCTAGAATTGTCAATCTGATGTATTGTACCGACTGATAGGCAAGATGGACAGATTTTGACAAAACACGCAACTAATCATAGTATATGACGTCACTATTGCTAGACTTTTCAATTTGATAAATATATAGTACCGAAGGTTGAGGAAGAAAAACAGATTTTGACAAGACACACAACCACTCATCAACTATGACATGAATATTAAAAGCGTGGTGGAAGTCAGACATCAGTCGTACACGCGTTATGGTATAACCTTGTATTTCTATTAACCTTGCCCGTTAGGTATTAAAAAATCATTCAGACTAGTGAAGAGGGCCCTGTATCTAGCCCGTTTATCTATGTAACGCCGAACCTTAAAAACTGCATACACAAAGATATTTTCTGGTTCAAATAATAAGTATTGACTTATATTATTGTCCCATAGATCGAGTAGAAATTGAGAACAAATCTTACTTACCTGATATTAAATCAAAAGAACCTTTTTACTTGTCCTGTTCCGGTCTCAAAATACTCCAATAAAAAAAACAAAAATTCATAGTTATTCTCAAAAAATTAAACTTTTGACAAAAATCCCAAATTCATAGCTGTTCACAGAAAATTAAATTTTTTGGAAAGTAAATTATGAAACTGAAATTTCGTATACAAATTTCAAATATTACAATTTAAACAACATTTCCTTCATTTAGGGGAGCAAATGTCCATGTAACATCAGATCGAGTGTTAGGCAAGAATATTTCTTTTTCACACCCAGTAATTAGAAATGAAGTTATTTTGAAACCTCCCACATTTATAAGACCTTTCTGAATTGGCAAATGATTACTTATTTAATCGACTATTCATTTCAATTAAAAAATAATTGTATTAATGGTAATTGTGACTATATTTTGAACTATCAAAAAGGGACACGTGATCCAATCTGGAAGGGTTTTAGAATAAAAGAATAAAATGGTATGTATAATTTTTAGTTCAGGATTGTTTAGTTGTTAACTTATGATAAACATATTATAGCTTGCTTTTTTGTTGACGTTCCTCATATAAATACACTGTTTAAGAAAGTAATGAGCAATAAATAAATGTCTCCTTCATTTTGTCTTCAATCATTACACATATCAAAAAATAAACACACATTAATCTCTCTCTCTCTCTCTTTTTGAACTGCTTCAAATCTTGTCCATTGTATTATTCTATCGCACATACAACTATGCAAAGTATATGATGCACTTATAGACTCTCTGACCCTCCCTTCTCCTCAATAAATATGTCTTTAAAAACAATTAAAATTCCTGGAGTCTTTTTTTTTTTTGAAATATTGACAGTCATGTATTCGTTGTTATTGTTTTTCTGTTATTGTTGACGTAGAACTACGTCATTTGACAATAGACATCTTTCTTTTCTCTTACCTGTAAAAAAAAAAAAAAATGAGTAAATACAATCATATCTCATATTGCGACACTTTTGGACAACGAGTGTATTTTGTTGTTAACTTTGACTCTCAATTAATTTGTACCTACAAGAGTTGGTTTATCTCCCAGGAGTTTTAAGCGCTTTACCCAGGCTTGGATATTTTTGTTCAGTGCCTGAACACAAAAAAAAAAGAGAGTGATTAACAGGAAATAAAATTGAATGGCATTTCTTTCATTCCTTTGGTCCTTTTTATGGTCCTCCAATGAGGTATTTTACCGCAAGATCCAAATATAGAGTTTTTTTATAATTTATTATGCAAAATCCACGGGATTACCGCAAGACCATAACTTAAACCTAGTGGCGAAACAACGTCCAAGTGATCCATTTTGTCTAAAAGAAATTGCCAACCAGAATAATTGACGATATTTCATTATGCAACCAAACAAAACCTGAAACGAAAATACAGGTATTACCTGCATAATGCGGTTTCACATCCCGCGGAGTTTGCACAACGCAGTGCTTGGATTAGTTCTGACTCCAATTATACGCCATATATTGCGTTTTTTTATAATATGATAATAAATTATAAAAAAACTCTATATTTAGGTTAACAAGAATTTTTAAAATTGTTGATGAGTTTCTTCATACTATGCCTATATATTCATATATTAGAAGTATAATATTGTATAAGGAGGAAGTCGGTGTGCCGCTGAAAGGATTTGATTTGATTCAGCTAGACTTACAATTTTCGTTATTTCTTATTATACAAAGTGTGCAATAAAAAGGTTCCTGAATAAATATTGGCTATGTTTCAATTATTTAAATTTGACAATATTGAAATGACCGGACTAAACATCAAGAAAATACCCTATAAAAATTAAATTGCATAAGTATTTTACAATTATTTTAAAGTAATTTATGCGAAATAAAATGTTTTGATTGTCTTAACCATACTAAAAAAAAATAAGGAAAAAAAGTAAATAGTCGACTTCGAATAATAATTTTTTCCATTTTACGGAACTTAAAATGCTAAAAAAATCCCCATACACAGCATATTTTTCTTGTTCCAAAAAACGGCATTCAGTAGGACTCCCTGTAAACAAGTTTCAAGGGCGTCTGGGGGGTGTGGGCTAGAGGGGTAGAACCCAGCCCACAATTTATTTTTATTTTTATTGGAAAATTTAAAAATATAATATTTGAAATTTAATTTTTCAAATTTTTTTTTTGTTTTTGTAAATTTTGTTTTTTTACATTTTTTTTTTTAAAAAAAAAATTAATTTTTTGAGAATAGCTTTGGTTTTTTTAATTTTTTTTCTAAAAATATAATGTTTAATTTTAATTTTTGAAACTTTTTTCCAAAAAGTTTCATATTTGATTTTTTTTAATTTCCAAAAATAAAAAGCCTGAGTTTTGTTTTTTACCCCATGTCTGTAATTGGAGCATTAATCAAACTGATGTCATTGCCGAGAAGGCAGAAGATACCTTTGGCATCTCCATTCGTACTGCAAGCAAAATCAAGATGGAGTCCTCTCCTGCCTCCATGTGGTCCTCCTCCAGCTCAGATCTTAACCCCCTGGACTTTGTAAATTGGGCTTCTTGAAGAAAAATCTCTACTACACATCTCATCCAAACTTGCCTGTCGAAACTGTTAACGCATGTAAAGGAGGACATATTGAATATAAAATATTGCTAAATAAATCAGGTTATTTGAAATTAAGACATACTATTCCAAGTTTTAGGTCCATAATCTGTGACTATGCAACTTTTATGGACTTACTCAAGGTTAATTATGTGAAGGGAAGAGAGAATTCTCTACGTAACTGACCCGTTAACCTTATTTAAAACACCTCAAAACGGATCATTTTACGAGGGAAAAAATTATGTAATCAAAAGAGTTGTCTTTTGAGTATACAAAAATGTTAACTCATTCACACATCCTCATTAAAAATGGTTATGAATGGAGTTTTTATATCATGCAATGAGAGCAAAACTGCTATGATTCTATACAAAAATCCCATCTCTAACAATGAAGCGAGTTAATATATGATTAAAGTGTAGTCTTTTTTGGCAAAACTAGTTTACTTTCTTTTTAAAAAATAAAATAAGTTTTAAAGTTTGTAAAGGCCCCTAGGTTTCGTGATGAATTATAACATTGCATGGGACATTTTCTTCGGATTTTCCCCCTATACATATGTTTTTCCTTATTACATAAAAAAATATATTAAAAAAAATAACAAGATTTATGAAACCAAATGCAATATTTGAAGGCATAATTTATGCTCAGGTTTATTGGTCTTCTTCCATTACCTAATTCCAATTAATCATTCTATAAACTATTTTTTTTATTTTCTTATTTTTGTTATTTATTAGGTAGTTAACGATATATACCTACAACAAACACACAGAGATTACAGCCAGCCTGCCTGACTATCTGCATGTCTCTCGTATACTGGCAGGCTAAAAGAAGGACAAAAAAAAAAAGATTTAAATCATAATTTATCAAGATTTACAAGTCCACAAATGCCAAATGGATTTTTCATTGTATCCTAAAATAACAATAGTGCTTAAATGTCAACATAAAACCAATATAAATATTAAATATTCGGTAATATTAATACATGACTTTATTGTATTGTGTATTTTTCTCTCTCTTATGACGTCAGTGATGGGTACTGTTCCTTCTTTTTCCTCTAATCAATGTTCCAAATGTTGATTATGTAAATTAGTATGGGCTATCGCTTTTTATGAACAATTCTCAACAATGACTTAAAATAACTTCTTTGCAGGGTTGATCTTATTTCGTGGTACACATATTATTGTGAATCCAGTTTGAAATTGGTACAAAATCACGGAGGAGGACAAAAGGACAAAAACAGAGCCAGCTGAGACTGTTGAAAACTAAAACAATATTCAAAATGGTAACAAGTAAAAATGACCATTGATCCCATTGGGAATAAGGAGACAAGCAGCTACATCACAACCGAACATCCAAAGAATGTCTTAGCTTTGGTGAGACATCTCTGCAGAACTGTGGTCAGCACCGACAAAGTTTACTCTCCCATTTTTGTGGAGAAAAAATTTGAAATTTAAATTTTTTCGAAAAGTTACATTTCCGATATTAAATTATTTCAAAAAAAAATTAAAAGTTAATATTTCCAAAAATCTAGTAGTTTACAAAAATTTTAATTTTTTGAAAAGAAATTTTAAATTTTAAACTTAAAAAAAAAAAAATCTGCAGGTTATCTCCAAAAAAAAAAAAAAAATTTAAATAATAAATTTTTTTGAAAAATAAATTGTAAACGTTGATAGTTATTTATCAAAAATTTACAACTTTTCATATAATTTTTTTTTATGAAAAAATTTCAAAAATCCTATTGTAATTATATTAAATTTTTTCAAAAGAAACTCCACAAACCCAAAGTTATTTGGAGAAAATTAATTTTTTGTATTTAATTTTTTTGAAAAAAAGTTAGATTTATAAAAAGTTCAATTATTTCGAGTAATAAGCAAAAATTCCTTAATTTGGGGGGGGGGTACAACCCATACAGAGATTACAGGCTGTGGACGCCAATGATGATTTAATAATCATTTATTACTTAGGAAAAATTGTCTAACTACCAATGATTTTGTGCTTTGTGTTTCTTTTTAAATAATCAATAAGTATGTACCTTAGACATGATCACATTACATGACTGACTAACATAGCAATGAACAATGTAATTCGTTGACAGCTGTCTATATTTATCCTTCTTTTGCCTCTTATCAATATTCTAAACGTTAGTTACGTTAATAGGAATAAAATCTTGTTAAGCTTGTTTCAAAAGTCCAGAGCTATTTACAAAAAATTAAATTCTTTGAAAAAAAGTTTAAAATTCTACAGCTGTTTACAAAAAAATTTGAAAATTTTGTAATTATAAATATTAAATTTTTGAAAAATAATTCAAAAATCTATTCACAGAAAGTTTTTTTTTTTTTTTTGCAAAAAAATTACAATAATTAATTTTTGGGAAATTGGATATTTTGGGGTGGGGGCATACGAAAGCTGCAGGCAAGATGAGTACTACTTTTGCTCACACTCAAGCAAAAGCAGTTTCAAGAAGAAAATTCAATTGAGTTTTTAGCAAAGTTTTTCAGCAACACGGGATATTTTTTTTGAAATTTTGATGTTTTTATGAGAGGTTGCATGATCAAATAAAGGCGGTGTACGTCTATTATAAGTATATTTGAATAGTATTACCTATTATCTCATTATAATGATATTCCAATAAGAAAAAGAAATTGTTCGTAATTATACGCCTTGTGTTTTTTACAAATTATTTGTTTTTATTTTCTAAGTCAAAAAAATAATAATACATAAATCATTACCAGAAAAAAAATACAATTTATTTTAATTGTTTGCCTTGAAAAATCCTTAACAGTTTTTCCTTTAAATTAATTATTAGCGTTTGTTTTTTTGATCTTTATTCCTCCTTCTTGAGTAATTATCATTTTACTTAGTTAAAGGACATATTTTATATGTTTTCTGTAGATATGAAAAAATGGTTTAAATCTTCATGATTGTAAATCAAAGGAAAAGTATATTTTAACAACTTTGTTAGACGACCTATTTGCTGACAGAAATCACTATAAAAAGTGCTATTAATAAATTACAATTTTCAAAATTTGGAGAAATCTAATTAATAAAGCAAAGTTTGTCCGTCTGCAAGTATGAAGGTATGAAAAAAAAGTAACTGGGTGCACAGTTTTATTTCATAGGCATATTTTGATAAAAGAAATAACATTGTATAATATCCAATGACACTTTGAATCTCGATTTTGTCCAATTTGACAAAAAAATCACATCAACTCACTCAAACGACTGTTAGATAACAACTGCACGTTCAGAATGGCTTAAACTTTGATGAGTAACTCTCAACAGATGCTAGATAGACTTGACTAGCTTTTAAGTATTTACGAGTGGGTTCTATCTTCACGTTGAGGACGAAAACTTTTCAAACCCCCTATGATATACGTTCTAACCAATCTTCATTGTTAATCTCTGTCATTCATATACAGATATTACTTTTACCTTGGTCTCGGAACCCGGTAACCTCAGACTTGATTTACATTCAGCTATGAGGCCTTGATTCCCACTTTAATATTGAAGAATAATCACAACAGCTTTCGAGAATAAAAAACCCTGTTCAGGTTGCAATTACAAAAAAATCTTGTGCAAAAAAGCTAGGAATTTACAACTGTACCCATGACTATGTGAAACCTTTCCCTTACACTCCATTACTTCAAATAAATCCCTTTAATTACAAATATAAGTGATGAAATACATATGTAATTATAGTCAAATAACAGAAAATTTGTCATTTCTGACAAATTTAACATCAAATATTTTTTTTATAACTATATCCCTGTTTTTTTTTTCTTCTTTGTTATTAATATTGAGGCATTATTTATATACATTGTAGATATCCCTTTCAATCCGACATTAATTTGTAGCTTCTTCCATAGAACCCCCTATAGTTTGACTTATCTTTTGACAATTTTTTATATTTATTTATTTAATATTTCAAGAGGCATAATTATGTTGAATATCAAATGATAATGTCATAAATATGTCAAAAATAACATTGTTTTTTGAAGAATAAAAAAAAAATAATAGTAATTACTGCCACAACTACAAACGGATTCTGAAACTTTTTTACTATTTGATGTAGTGTGTAATAATAGAGAGTGGAATGTAATAGTCACATATGTACATATTTTGAATTGATGGTTGACAATGTCATGTGTTTGGATTGCAATATAAGAAAAATAGAGAGAGAAAGAACAGCAGGAGAGGGGGGAAAGATTATCCATTTTTTGACAAATGACAGTATAGGTAGCTATTAGTCTTGGGTGTCACTCCCATTCAGCTATCATTTTTCTTTTGGTACAAGTTTCTTGTAGACCGATTTTGTAGTAAAACTCTCCTACGCCTCTGCAAAATCATAATCATCATTATCTGCATCATTTTGTGCTGTGTAGCAAAGAAAAGTCAATATGAGTTCCTCATCAAATTTGATAGCTAGCCTGATTGGCTGTCGAATAATTACCATAAAAGTAAAAAGTTTATGCAGGGTATGCAAACATTGCACTAAAAATGAAGTGATTTTGTTAGCGTACCTTTTATGTACGAAGTGGGTACTCAAAACTTGTAATAGCATTTAATTACGATTTTATCCATGTTACTTTTAATTACAAACCATCATTATGCAACCAAAATACAGGTGAAACAAAAGTAAATAAGTTTTGTTCTTATTCCATGTCTCTATGTGTCAAATGTTGCAACAACAACCCCCAACATGGGTCAGTACCAAAAAGGCTGTCAAGACCGTCGGCATTTCCATCAGTACCCCTTAAAATATCAAAAAGTTTGGTTACAGTCAAAAAGAACCAAAGCTTTTGTACCAACATTATAAATAACTTCTGGCCTGCCTTTATATGGCTTTCCTTCACCCCTAATGTCAACCCCCTGTACTTTGCAGTTCAGGAACATCTTGTAGAAGAATTATCTGCCACACATCTCATACCAATATGGATTTGTACTCAATTGATGGCGTGTGCCGATTAGGCTGCAGAGACTGTTAGCATATCCATCCAGACGACCTACAACATCAAGAAGTCCATTAGGTAGCTCCCCTTCAATAGAGCCAAGAAAAACCCCAAAACTTATGTAGCCTCGGGCTCTGACCTGAAGCCCCTAGACTTTGCAGTTTGGGTGTGTTTGAAAAGAATGTCTGTGCAAATTTGGATTTGCTCTAAATTCGTGCTGAGTGCCAATGTGTCTACAGGGACCGTTGACATCTCCATCCGGACTGCCTACAACATATAGAAGTTCATTACAGCCCCATACAAGCTGCCATCAAGACAGCGTGGTACGCCATGGACACAGTCTTCATTATATGGAGCTACCAATTGGTTCAACAGCGTTTCAAGTCTTTTTTCCTTATGAAGGAAATTGATATTGAATTGTCTGTTCTAAATATCACATTTTTAGTAATTTAGTTACGCTAATGAAAGATTTGGGTATCCACTTTGTAAGTAAACATAGCAAGAGCTTACATCAGTCAGCCCATTATTTGATACTGCTCCATTTGACGTCATACTCAAAAAATCGAACTTGACTTGATATTCAATTACGCAAACTATTTAGTTACATCTCGAATCAAATACTTAAACTTTTGTTTTATTCAAAGTGTTACATATTTATTTATTCTTAAATTTGAACACACACTCTCACTGATGAGGGTTCGAACTAAGAGGGGGGAGAAAAATAACTAGAGACGAATCATCAAAGTCATTCTTTATTTATTTTTCAAACAAAAATGATAAAAATTATTATTATTTTATTCAGTTAAAGAACGAACGAAAAATAAATTCCTTATTTCGTCTCATTGTAATGGAATTTATTTTATCAAATTCGTGATTGTCTCGGATTATTTCGTGTCGTTGTTGTGTGTTATTTTTATTTTTTTTCTGTAATAGACTCAAAGTTTATAATATTTGTATTGTGTAGTGAAAATTGTCATTTTCTATCGTGTGCGTTGTTTTGTCATTTTTTGATGAGTCATTCATTTTCATTCAGGGGTTTATATAAATAAAAAATTAAACTGACAGGTGTGTTTATACTTCCATGATGGTCAATAGAGTCCTTGATCAATTCAATTTTAAAGTTTTTGGTAGCCCGTCAACACAAAAAACGCCCAGGAATGATTTTTCTCAAAATTGAAATTTTGAGTTGGGATTAAATTTATATTCTTTTACGAATTGACATCCATTTCTATCAAGGAGGATGATTTATATTAACTCTTTGAATATGCCACAAATCGCACTTAAAGTAGCAAAAACGGATTGTCACAATAAAAAAATTAGAAATCAATAGATTTAATAGTTGAAAGGGGACATATCGGTGCCAATATGATTTTTTTATATCAAATGAAGGTTTTAAACTATAGCTGAGATTCTGGCCTATCGTAACTCATCACACAAATTTGAATACAAAGCATATAACTTGCTCATATGTGTATATAAAATATGGGACTGTATTGCATATATGTACTTTATGGTTGAGATAAAGTGGGAAAATATTTAATGGCTTATAACAAACCAAATAGATAGTGTAGAAAAATAATTTTCTTAATTTTCTGAAAGGTAAATTTTATGACAATCAATTATGCATAATGAAATATGTATCTCTTGATAGCCTTGGCCACACGGCCCCGGAAGCTTTGGCAAACCCGGGCGACCTTGAGCGGATCTAGCTTTGTCGTTGTACGGTTAATGGACTTTTTCAGGGTCTACAGAGACAAATGATACTTGATTAACATATCTAGTTCGTTCCTCATAAGCCCTGAAAGATTTTCCCAATTTTTTCTGGACAACCTTATATATGAAGTAAAAACAAATGAATTAGACTTTTTTCCTTTTTCTAGATTTTTTGTTTAAGATTGTTTTATTTTAGTGCACAGTTCTCGTGACTTTGGTCACTATTTTAATTGGTAGGTTTTACTTGAAAGGGGCCATATTAGGACTAAAATAAGATACCCAAATTTTAGTTATAGTTTGGAACCTTTATTTGAATCAAAAGGTACTAACTAAACTATGGCTAAAATTCATGGGTATTAGAATGTATCCCATATAAGCCATATCCAATATATTCATCAAAATAAGCCTGAAATCGACTCGAATTTGTTTCGGAAATATTGGGCTATTGTTAATTTGTGTATGAAGTAAAAAACTAAATTTGAATTTTCTCTTTTTTTTTACTTAATTTCAAGATTGTTCTGAGGTTGACACATTAACCATGTCTGAAAAAAGCTTTGATTTTTGGATAATGGATACATTCATTTGAAATCCATAAAATGTCCGCTTTTTAGCACAATAAACAGTTGAAAATTGAATTATAACAAAAGTTTAATTAAAAATAAGGACTATACAAAAGCCTCTCCCTCCTTAACACACAAGATTTCAATCATATTTTATTATAAGTCGATCCGCAACACGGACATTTAATTAATTTATAATGAATTTGTGACTGGATGCAAAAACTGGACATGTTTTGTAAAAAGGAGAATAGTTGATCACCATAGGTTTACTGATATCGTCATTCGTCTAACTTGAACACTACATATATATAAAATGAGATTCAAAAAAAGTCTTGGACTTGTGTGCAAAGGTTTGAAACTCAACTCGGTATGATTAATTTTTTTAACCTCTGGGTAAACCCCATAACTAAGATTTTTAAAGTAATGTGTCAACATTTTAATATATCGCAATGACAAAGGTTTTTTTTAAATTTTTCACTGTATTAATCTAAAAGAAAATAACCTTTAAACGTTCCAAAAAAAAATTCCTTCATATATCAAGAAAATTGATTTTTATAAAATATAGACTTGTAGACTAAAAGTATTTCTTTTAACAATATTTGTACAACATTGCTCTATTGGGTATGAAACTATGAGTATTTTAGACCTAAAGACGTTGCAAGTAAATAAATGTACTTTTAGTACCGCGTATTACGCGCATCCTCATATTTTTTGATGGATTGCTTCATTTTACTCCTCAAATAAGATTTTTGATACGAAATGTTCGATGTCCTATAGTTAGATATATTTCAAAAGCTTATTTATGTCAAATAAGGAATCCAATTTGATCATTTTTGGGCTAGAAAAACTATCTATACCTTTTTTTAGACGTTGAACATTATTTTCTTGTTTCAGTGAGTGAAATGCCAAAAAGATCCACCAAGTATCGAACTTTTGTCATTTATTTCCTCTATAATACATATTATGTTGTTTTAGTCTTCAATCCTTCAAGTAGGCTCTAATGATGAACTCATATATAAATGGATGTACCAACGACAAATACACATCTTGGTAGAATTAATATTTTTTCTTACTTTTTTTGTTTTGGAATATTTCCAAACATGAGACTTCTTCCTGCGTTTGTGTGTCATCATAGCCTCTCATAGAAACAAACATATTATACAATAAATGTATAAATGATGAAGGCATTTCGACTGTAATTGACGTCTTGTCAACAAAGGTATTTATACGTAATTATATACATAGGTACATTAAGACATAAAATCATAACTCGACCCAAGATGTCGTCTACATAAATAATGCAAATACAATTGTAATAAAAAATTATTCAAAATGTGTGTGTTGAAAGAGTCTGATTGCCAAACTTCTTTTTTTTTTCATTTCCTTCCAGGGGCATATATACAGTGTACGGCCGTTGTTTAGCAACGAATTTTGATTGCATGCGCATGTAGAGCGTTGTTTGTTGTTTCAGTGGCAAGTCAAAAGTGTTTGTCGTCAGTTAAAAAAATGACATCGATCAACAAAGTATTCTGTCAGACTCTTCAGACGATCCAATGTTGATATTGCAAACTTTTTAAATCTGAACAGGTCCTTTGTCAGGAGAGTCAACAAGACTCTGCTCTATGCTACAATGGTTGTCAGAATTTATTTTGGACTATGTTGAAGCCAATGCTCCAAGCTAACCAGACATCAAATCGATTGATTAGTATAGGAGAAAATACAATTTAAACAACCAAAAAAAAAAAGATATTGGCTGTTAAATAGAGGTTGCACCTCGTGGAAAAGGCAAAGGGTCCTTGTTACAATCCACGCCGGACAGTAAAATTTTATGATTTCAAAATTCTTACACCTGTAATGATCCTTTGTCTAGTGAGTCAGGAAGGAACTGAACGAGTCTGGAGATGATTTTGACTCTGCTCAATGCCACATTCCACATAAAACCTGGAGTGGTTGTCAAATATTGGTTTTTGGCTTATGTTGGATCCAGTGTTTGGCCTCGAAACTCACCGAACTTTAACCCCGTGGACTTCTTTGTATGGAGCACAGTTGAGTGAGACATCCATAGATCCTTCTGCAACACAAAATCCAAGCTGATATCCAAGATCCGGGAGGAATTACGGAATCTGCCCAAGGAGACTGAAATAAGACCTTCTCCCATTTCTGAGGTCGAGTTGAGGCCGTTATTGACACCAATGGCGATTATATTACATCAAAATGATTATTTTTTTATTGAGCTTTACTTTTGCATTGGTTTAGATAAAAATTGGTAGATCAATTTGGGGAAAATCTACCATATAAATAATCCTGTGTGTTGTTAAATAGCGATCGCGTCCTGTACTTCTTTAGTATATATAAAAAAAAGAGTTGTCCATGTCTCATCATTCCAACAATCACATCTATGATCCACTTCCAAAACACATCAACAAAAATAAAAGTGATGGGGAATAATAAACGTCACTTTATTAACTAGTCACGTGATGGTTTCACGCCGTGATAAATTACGTTGTAGCCCCCATGTATATATGTAATCATATGGAGTTAAAATCATTGCACGCATAGAGTCATTAATGTAGTATTCTATGTTAAATAAAATTAACGTACAATTCTCATTTAGAAGTTTAAATAGTGGAAATAATTGATAGATATTTATTTTCCCCAATTTTTATTATAATATTTTATTGTATTGTATTGTACTGTGACATTGAAATAGTAATATTATATTATAATAATAGATGTTGTGAGTAAGTGATAAATTGACGTGTTTCTTTCTTTCTCTCGCTCGCTCGATCCTTCGCCGACTCTTTGACAAACCCAAATCGTCATTAATTTTTTTTCCTTTTTTGTCATTTTTATATTTATTTCCATTTTCTTTCTTCGTTTCTATTATTGTTATCGCCTGAGCACCAACATCTCACTCTCTGATATCTTCATTATAAGGGATTAATCATCCTTGTAATAATTCCACTCTAGGAATCATTTTCCATGGACTACAATAAATTGTAAGTGGGACATAAAAGGAACGGAATACAATGAATGAAAAGCCACCATGGAGGGTCAAAGGAGTGGATAATTACTTATAATCATTTTATCCATCTACATTTTCAACTTCTTTATTTAAAAAAATTACTCTGCACTCGTTTTTGCTGGCACAAGTATTATTATTTTTCTTTGGAGAGGGGGGATTTGATAGTATTTTTTCAATTTTCAGATGGACATTTCGTTTTTTCCGACTGACATTTCGTTTTTTCCGACTGACATTTCATTTTTGCGACCAATATATCATTTTTCCGACCAATATATCATTTTTTCCGACTGGCATTTGGTTTTCCACACTAATATAGCGTTTTGGTACTGATATTTTGTTTTTTCCGACCAATATTTCGTTTTTCCTACGGACATTTCGTTTTTTCCGACTGACATTTCATTTTTCCGACCGATATATCATTTTTTCCGACTGGCATTTGGTTTTCCACACTAATATTGCGTTTTAGTAGTGACATTTTGTTTTTTCCGACCGATATTTCGTTTTTCCTACTGACATTTCGTTTTCCCGACTGATAAAGCGTTTTCACAGTTGATATTTCTTCTTTTTTTTCCGACTCTTATAAACGGGTATTTTTTGTTTTTTTGTATTTAAGTTAGTGGCTTCACAATTTTTTCCATCAAATAAAACAAGGCCTTTTCATAAATAATTTGGTTCATTTTCAATCAAAAATATATCCGGCACTTTTGATCTATCTAAAAAATGAAGCCTCCATTGTCCTCAATAAAATCCTCAATTTGAGTAAATAACAGACCTAGAAACTAAAAACTAATCTAAATTATTGCATTCTAGGAAGATAGAGTCGATTCAGTACTTATTGGTGGTGTGACTACCTTTGGTGACCTTTTACTCAAGGTAACTTCAGACAAAGTAGTCGGTCGAGCTCAGTTCGGGGGGCTAGAAGGCCAAATATCCGAGGTAACCCAGTCGTACCATTGCTCCTGGAGCCAATCTTGTGTGGTTTTGGAGGTGTGGATGAGGGCAGAATCCTGTTACTAAATAAAATGGACGGACCTTGTCATCTTTGAGACCACAATATTGCTATTACCTATCTCATTTTTTAACAAAATTTTCAAAATAGCGCACCTACATTATGCTTCTCAAAATGTAACAGGTCTGATATCTTCTGTTGTTGACTTCATGGCCGTTGTTTTGGGGACTAAGGGAAACGTTTATATTCATATTTCACAGGGGAAAAAATGCGTAATTTGGTCATCATATACGAGGTAGTCCATGGTCCATTGAAGTTTCAACACTTACTAATTCAATAATTAATGAAAGTTGAGTAATTGAAATTAATATATATTAATTCATCCAAAATAAAACAAACTGAGCTCTTTAGCTTACATACAAATTGAAAAAATGACGCTTGGACGTGATCGACGAATCTCCATTTGTGCAATCTCAGCAGTTGGGCATCTCCAGGACAACTGTCTACACCGTCAACAAGTCCGAAATATGGAAAGGAAGAATGGATCTATCAAAAAGGTCAAACTGGGCCCATGGGTGTTAAAGAAAATAGCCCAGGCCAATCCCCACAGGTCCATGAGGTCCCATGCAAGAGATCTCTATGTTTCACACCATACAATCGAGATACCTATGAAAAAATTTGGAGGATAGATCCTTGTGAGGGTAGAGAAACCACTTTTGACACCAGCAATGACACCGTTGCAAAGCTTATGAATAATCTTTTGAGTTATTTTCTACTCTTTTTTGACAATTTTGGCCCCCCACAATCATGATGCCAAACCCCTCGACTACACATTTTTGGGGTGCATGTCGAGGGGAAAGCCTTCAGCGTCCGTCATCCAAACATAGAGTCCCTCAATGCCACTATCAGCTAGTACTGTTACGCCATGATAGAGGGATTACATTCAAAGCGTGTGTCAAACCTTCTGCCACTGCCTGGAAGCCATCATTGGTGCTTAGGGTGGCTACATTAATGATCAAAGCGAGCTCAGACATACATTTATTCCTACTATTAATTTCGTTGAAATTATATAAATTTGAAGTATAAAATTCAATATGTTAAGATTTTAATGGACTACCCGGTATAAGATACAGCCAATAGATTCAATTTGGATGTCAACAGTACTCGTTAAAATAACATTATACGTAATTTTCTTAATGTTATATTTGTACACAATAATATTCTTTAATATTCTTACAAATACTAAGACGTTAGTTATAATATTACAAGTCAAATGACATGATGCTTTTAATTATGTGATAGGGTAATAATTGGCTCATATATATAATATATATTAGTTGATTGTCAATGGGCGATTGAAATAGCTAACAATACTTAAAATAAGGGTTAAAAAATATACAGAAAAACAACTACACAAAAAACTAATGACTCCACGCTGTCAAAAAAAAATATATTTCGCTTTTTCACTGCATGATTTAATTAATGTATGTACCGGGCCGTCCGCAGGATTTTACTTTGTGAGGGGGGCTTGATTTTTGGATTATTTTTCTTAGAACATAACTAAATTAAATTTTTTAGATAAAATTTTTGTAACAAAACTTTTAAAATTAAAATTCTTATATCTAATTTTTTGTTTTAAATCAACAGCTACTCACAAACAATTAAATTTTTGGTGAAAAAAATCAATAATTTTTTTTCAAAAATCTTCAACTTTACAGAAGTAATTAAATTTTTTGGAAATAGTTTTCAAAAATTAAATTCAAAATATTAATTTTTTTTTGAAAAAAATTTCAATACAAAAATTTTAATTTTCTAGATAAAAATTAAGAACATTAAGAAAAAGTCAATTTTTTTATTTTAAATTTTCTAGACTACTCAATAATTCCTTTGTATGGGGATGGCTACAACCCTCCCAGTCCCACCCCTGTGTTCACCCCTTATGTTGTTATATGTTGCCTAAAAGTTAAGAGAGGTCATTTTTACTATAACCGCTGATTGTTACAGGATTCAACCAAAGAAAAAGATGAAACATTTTAAATCAAAATTATATAGTTTTAAAGAGAAAAATATTATTATTTATTTATTTATTACGTGATTTATTTTTATGTTGTTAAATATTGGTTAACAGTTCAGAGAACTTGCACAATAACAGCTTATTATACAAGATACAATCAAAGAAAAGAGAAAAGGCATTTTTGATCAAAAATAAATATAGTGTTCAATAGAAAAGTGCTATTTATTATACTTTGTGATGACTTTTTGATAGATTTGTATTGTTTAAAAGCTTATATTATTTCTGTGTTACCTTTTGATTTAACAGCTGACTGTACAAGTTGTAGTTCCAAAAATTGAGACATCATATTTCAGATGAAGAGTTGATTGTTTTTGATGGAAAAAAGATTTTGTTTTATATTTATTTTTGATTGATTTTTATCTAGTTTTATATTAGTTAAAAGTTCATAGCAGCATTATGCTAACTTGTAGCATACGTAGGGTTGATTTGTTTGCAATGAAAAAACTATATTTAAAAGATAGAAAAGGAAAAACGGTTGAGGCGTGTATTTTTCTTCTTTTTTTATTTATTTTTATTCATTATTTATTAAGTCGTCGTGGTGTTAACATCTCCCTCTGAAGTAAGCATTCTTCTTCATCCTTACTTTAAATTGTTTTAAAAATGTATTAATAATATAAATATGTAGTTTTTTATTCATTTGTTTATCTACATATATGGAGGTATGGACTTTTATGTAGTTAAATACTTCCAAACAGTTTAGACAACTCTTGCATTAACTTTTACAATAACAACTGAGTGTACAAGATGTAACCAAAAAATGATATGAATAAAATAAAATATATGAACTAAAATATCATTATAGTGTAAAAAAATAATATTCATCCTATAACAGGCAGCTGATATTTTAACAGAAGGTTTTTTTGTAAATGTCAAATTTTGGCCCACTTTAGTCCTGATGACAACTCCCTTGACTACACCTTTTGGAGTACATGACACGGGGCTTAACCTTTTTTATTAAAAGACAAATTGAAAAAAATTCTTAAAAGTTTTTAAATATAAATTCTTTTGTACAGGACGAAATTTATGTTCTACTAAAATAAAAAAAATCTTTAAAAAGAAGAGGAGAAATGACAACTTGCCCCTTATGGATTTTTTTAACTCAATTCTGCTATCTTCTATGAACAACTGGCCCGTCTGAAGCTACTGAACGAACAGAAAAGGCCAGCATTAGTGAATATTAGACATCATCAAGACAACGACAGGGCGCAGATATTTTTCATGATGCACCAGAAGCTCTGGGAGCTTGGATGGAAAGTTACTGCCACGTGTTCCTGCCTATGGCCAACTCGCTTGGGTTACCAATTTTTCCCCAATAGAGACCAGTGAAAATTTGCTAATATGGACAAGGATTTTACAAGAAGGGCATTATGAAGTTGGACTCTCGTTGGCAATAAGTTATCGAATAGAACAGGGCATACTTGACTTAAATGGCATAATTATAACACTTTGTATATAGAAAGCATTGAAATAAAGTGAAACATGACCTTTTCCTAACCTATTATTTATAAGACGTTGAAGAAGTTGAAAAGTGTCAAAATTATATGAGTCGAATATAAGTAATAACTTTTGATAATTGAGTGATATATTCGTGGGTTCTTTAGTTAGTGAAGTAAATAATTACTCGCCTAAGGAATTTCATTTATGACGTGATACATATTTGGTGATTCTATTCTTCTCTTTTCTTCCTTTTGTAACAATCCCGGAGAAAAATATGTATATTTAAAAAAAAAAAAAACAATGTTAACAGGGATGTTTTATGTGTGTCATTGTGGGTAAGTATATTACAAAATCGTATTGTTTGAGGGGACATTGTCCATATGGGGGCAATTGATGAGGGGAACAAGGGTTTGTCATAATGGAATTCCAAATATATTTTTATTGAATACATAATATGTAGGATTTTAAACAAGGATAACAAGGATGTGACATGATTTTTAAGGTCTGGAGCAGGGCCACATAGATGAAATCCAGAATTCAGCCGTATGGCTTTAGTGGGCTGTTATAGAACTCTGTATGTTTGTGATAGTCTGAATGGAGATGTCAACATTCTCCACAGACTCATTGGGACTCGGCACAAATTGAAAGCAAGTCCATATTGTGATGAGAGCCACAGCGAACATTCTTCTCTAAGACACCCAAACTGCAAAGTCCAGGGCATTGATGTCAGGCCTGGAGGCGGAACAGAAGTCAGCCATATTGTTGATTGTTTTGCTTCTTTTCGGCTGTGTGGAAGGGAGCTTCCTAATGGACTTTTGATGTGTAGGCAGTCTGTATGACGATGTCAACTGTCTCTGCAGACCTATTGGTACGAGCCACAAATTGAGAATAAATCTATTTTGGGATGAAAGGTCCAGAATATATTCTTCTCTAAGACGCCCAAACTGTAAAGTCTTGGGGCTTTCGGTCAGGGCTGGAGGCAGGCCAGAAGTCAGCCATATTGTGGTTGATGAAGTTTTGGTTGTTCTAGGCTTTATGAGATGGGCGCTCCCTAATGGACTTCTTGAAGTTGTAGGCAGTCTGTATGGAGATTCCATTGGTCTTTGCAGCCTTATCGGCGCAGAGAAGATAATCATACAATGCTTTTTTTGTTATTGCTATAATACTTTTACACTTAGAGACATGAGATACAAACAAGACTTGTTTATTTTTATTTCAGCTGTTGTTTGGTTGCATAATGCAACCTTGTAATTAAAAATAACTGGGATCAAATCATAATTAAATGCTGTTGCAAGTTTTGAGTTTCCACTCTGTACATATTTGCCAAATATAACTCTTTTAACGGTGTTATAGATTGTAGATACAAGGTCAATTAGATATATCTACAATACTTTTAGTTAGATTTCAAAATAGTTTTTGATGATTCTTTAATAATATTTTTCTAGGGAAAAACCACCTGGAAAATTTTTCCAATAATTGCATAATCTAATTTGTATGGGAGCCAAATTCTTAACAGTCAATTAGAGAAAGAGGAAGCTCGGCCCAAAATTGACTGTTTGTATAATCCCCTTGAGTCTTACAACATAGGATACATTTTTCACCAAATTGATCATTCCTGATCTTCCAGTTGTGCAAAAAGTTGGACGTATAATCAGTGCTGGTGATCATGAGATTACTCCGTCTAACAAGACTTCTGAATATTTTCCCAACTTTAAATTTGTTCCATCAACTAATGTGGACGTTTTAGTTACTACCAATACTGGCTAACAAAAATTAACAAAAGAAAGGCTATCAAAAATCTTGATTAACTATATTTTTGTTTAAATACAAAATACTCAATTTGATATTTTGAGTGCTCATTTTTCAAATATTGAGCACCTTATTTTTGTTCATATTAGCTTACAAAACAGCACAAAAATTCAAAGTTCAATAATCAAACATCACTTTGGAACAAATTGAGATAGATAACTCAATTAGATTTTAATGCAAGGTTTTGCCCTCTACTGAATACTCATTCTAATTCAAAAACTGCTTTTATGTTGACACACCACATCTTTTGTCGGCCATTTTGCCTCCACCTCCTCCTGCAAATTCTCCATCATTTTTTTTTAAATATAGGTATACTTTAAATATTTCTACGACATCCGATAACAAAAAAAAAAAAGAATGAAAAAATAATAATAAATAACTAACTATCATTAGGCTTTCAAAATCAATCAACTGAGCAATCCCTGGTTGTCAACCTGTCCATGTCCATTAATAAGAAAGAGAGAGAGAAAATATGTACGAGTATAAACGTCAAAGTATGACCTCCTAAGGTTGCATTGATCCAGCTAATTTTCAAAACAACAAGAGAAGAACGAAGGAACGAAAAAAATCTCTGTCAGAGAATTAATTGAAATATTTGACGGATCGATGATTACTCCGTTTCAAAACATGTAGGAGAAGAGAGGGGAAAAAAATTCTTTGGAGCGAGAGAAACAGCTGTAGAGCAAAAGTACGTAGTATGAACGTCCCCCAACTCTCTTTTCTCTCAATAGAAAATATGGAATGGTCTTGATGAATTATTATGGTCGAGTCCTCTCCTCTAAAGTAATGGCGGTAGAGATGGAAGGGGGGATCGTCCCCAAAAGGGTACAAAAGAAATCCATAAGAGTAATACAATTTGTATTTTTGAAATACATTACTCCTTTTTTTTGTTAATATGTTGCCCGTCAACATAAAAGAAAGTATGAATGATTTTTCTCCCAATTTCGAAGACAACTTTTATTTCTATTTTTTTCCCCCTGAGTGTGCTGTAAATTGCATTTTCCGTTGTTCAAATACAAAATTAATAATTGACTGATTTTATTTGAAGGCCCATATCGGGTCTTTTTTCAATTTCTTATATCAAATGATGATTCTAAACGATAGTTCAAGTTATTAATCCAAGTAATTTGAATATAAAGCCTAGACTCATAAATGTCTTTTGATATATTTGGTTGCATGTAAATATATATTAAGTAAAAAAAAAAAGAAGGCTTTGATTTTTGTCAAGTTTTATTGTTCAAGATAGTTTTAATGTTGCCGGACGTTATTTATAAAGTAAAAAAAAAACCTGCTAAAAAACTTATTGTAACAAAATAATTTTCACGAATAAACTATTTGAATTGCATAAGTTATATTGGGGCTAATTTAAGTTCCTTAAATAAAATAAAGGTGCTAAACAGTACCTAAAGTTCTTAAGTATCCTAACTTATTACACAAATTTGAAAACAAAGCCACTGATTGATTAATATATATCTCTATGACATATTATATGAAATCAAAAAAAAATAGTAAAGATTTTCTCTTATTCTTGATTGTTTTTATATTGATAGACCACATGTCCAGATGGATCTATAAAAGCCATTCGTGCAGAGCGCGCATATATTTCTCAGATGTACAATAAATAACCTAATATATAGTCTGTTGAAGAGGGTAAGAGCTACAGATGGACCAATTAGAGACTTGTCAGGACTCAAATTACTTACTCGAATCAAAAGAAGGGATATATATATATATTGTAAAAGTCATTATAAAAACGCGATTTTCATTTCCCACAAATTTATTTATGAAAAAAATCAATCAATCACATGACACATTCCTCTATATAGATCCAGCATGTCAAACTCAAAAAGTACACTGCATTGACAAATGAAAGTTGTGTTATAAGTACACTTTTCCCTCATCAGAACTGTTACAATAAGTTCATTAAATATACAGGGTCGTCTTAAATACCCTTCTGCTAATTATTAAACATTTTTACGCAATTTCCAGCTATTTTTGTGGCTTAATTAAGGAGTCAAAATGTGCTCCTCTGTCAAACCGGCCTTTATTATGGCAGTAAATGGGGCAAAAAAAACTTCTTATGTGGCATGATCGTTGCTTACTTATGTTAATTTGCTTACAATTTGCTAAATTGTGCAACCTTTTGGTAAAATAACGCAACTCCCTTAATTATAATATTATTTAATATACTTATTAATTTGTAAACTTAAATTTGGGTTTGGGGCCCAAGAAAAGTATGTTAAAAAGGAATACCCTTTATTAATTTTTTAATGCTGTTCCCCCAAATTTCATTCCATCACACCACTTTGCGGACAATAAATTTATTTTTACCTTATTGGACTTCTTGAAGACTAACGTGCAGCCATTGATGGTTTTTCCAGCAGCAGTGCCGGAATGAATTTGTTAGGGGGGGGGGGGCTAATTATATATAAAGGTGACGTCATAGCCTGCAAAATTACAATTGCGTTATAGACATATTACACTTACGTTTAAAATAGGTGGACAATAGCCCGATTGCCCGTGTGGTTTGGGACGCCACTGGTTTTTGGAAGTTAAATTCTTCTTACAACAAGATGTATTATACCTCCATAGTGATATGTTGGTCTTTGTATATTCGGTCCAATCTAGTGGTAAGACCTGTCCTATTTGTGATTAGGAACAGTCCTTAAGACTGACCGTCCTTCGAATCATTACTAACTGTTTAAAAAAGGAAGAAATATAGTTGATGACGTCATCATTTTTATAACTGATATGTAGGGTTGAACTGTACTAGTTCGGAACTGAACTGAATAAGAGTAAAGTCTTTTGTTCTAAATAACGTCGGAGACAACAATATCCGTTCATTCTCCCAAAATATTTTTAAGTTTTAGGTGCGTTCAATTTTGAACCTTATTGGTCTCTTTTTTTTTCTTATTTCACGGACTATAGAGTATTTAAAGAGTACAATGATGTTCGAAGGATGCTGTAAGGAGGCTGCATCGGGATGATGCGTTGGCCTGTTTCACAGCTTTTGCTTTTAAAAGTCTAAAGGCTGAATAATTAAAATATATGTGGATTGAACAATAAATTATTATAAACAACCTTTTTGTAACTCATAGCTCAGAGTAAGTAAGAGTCCATTTTGAGGGGAAGGTAAATTATATTAGATGTGAAACTGCGCACAATTTGTTTGTTAAATTGTATAATTTTACATGTTTAAAAATTATTATTTGAACATCGCTGAAAACTATTATTAGGACACTATGATTCCTCTAGCTACGCCATTGCTTATGTAGTAACCATCTATCAAGGCTTTAGATAATTTTTGTAGTCTGTATGCTTATAATAATACGAATAATTATTTATGTTTCAACTTATTTGAACACGTGGACTCATAAATCTTTCCTTTTCTTTTGCTTTTTTTGGTCAGTCTCAATAAATAAGCAGATGGCTTCTGTTAACTCCTATTTATATGTATGGGGCGCGAATTTACACTTTTACCAAATACGATTTTATAATGAAGTGAACGTTTTTGAGGATCAATAATTAGAACTAACTGTCCACCAATCCTTTGTACAATTTCTATTATGTTTTTTCTCTGACTCTATACATAAAATACTTGACATGGAAAAAGGAACCAAGCGACAAATTCTGGAAATACTGTTTTTGTCATGAAACCCTTATTTTATTGTCGAACTTTCATCTTGCATCAATAAACTACTAAAAAGAAGTCAGCCTTATTTTTGCTTGATAATTTTTAGTTTTTCTTAGCTATATGGACCTATTATGAACTTTTGGATATTGTAGGAAGTCTGGATGAGGATACCAACGGTCTTTGTAGCCTTTTCGGTACGGGCAGTGGAGGAAATTGAACTTGCGTTCTATTTTTAAATGGTGCTCTTACATTTTACTCCTAAAGACAAGATACAAGCTCCATTAAAATCTGACCACTATGAATTTAAACCTCAACAAGATATAATTTATTAATAAACTATAGAATTTCAACAAAATTTGTACTATAAATAGATGTTTGTATGACCTCTCTTAATCATTAATGTAGTCGTCCTTAGCGGCAATGATAGCTTCCAGAAGATGGCAGAAAGCCTGACACCTGGTGCGGATGTAGTCCTCTGTCATGGCGTCCCAGTGCTTGCTGACTGTGGCTTTAAGGGACTCGGTGCTTGGATGATATACACTAGAGATTTTTCCATCGACATGCACCCAAAAGGTGTAGTGGAGGGGATTGTCCTTAAGGAGCCCAAAAGTATATTAAAAAAAAGTTTAAAAAAAAACTCAAAAGAGTGTGCAACACAAGAGAAGGGGTTCTTTGATTGCTGGTGTCAAAAGTGGCCTCTCCAGCCTCACAAGGCTCTTTCCACCTACTTTTTTAATAGCTCTCTAGATAGTCTGGTTTTAACCCCCGAGATCTCTTGCATGTACCCTCAAAAGTTTAGGGTATTGGCCTGGGCTGTTTTCTTTGACTCCTCTGTGTCCAGTTTGGCCTTTTTAATAATGTCCTTCTTTCTCTCAAATGTTTCGGACTTGATGATTGCCAACACGGTGTTCTTGGATATTCTCAGCTGCTTGGAGTGCACGAATGAATATTCGTCGATCACGTTCGAGTATCATTTTCTCGACCTGTACGTAAGATAGAGAGCACAGATTTATTTGTGCTTGTAACTAATTACTTATGCTTTAATATATCGAAATATGAATTTATTTCAATCACTCAACCCTAATTAATTATTAAGTTAGTGAGTACTTCGATTTCAATGGACCACCCGCTATAAGAACAAAACTTATTATTGTTTCAGCTGTCGTTTGATTGCGTAACAAGACCTTGTAATTTAAAAACATGGAAGATAAAATCATATTGCAAGTTTTGTGTGATTAGTGTCTTTATATTAATGAACCATTACTAGAAATGGGATATGTGTAAAGAAAAAACAAAGTTTAGTGATTCGAAAAAGAAAAACGAATCCTTTTTCTTCCCTATTTTTCATTATTTCACAGGCTGTAACATCTTCCACTAAAAGAAGAATTCTCTCTTATTTTCATCTGGGTTTAAAGTGATTTAAAAATGCATAAAAAGCTAAATATATATGAATTTAAATATAATTGTAATATTTTCCCTGCTCTAAGGCAATTTAACCCATTAAATTCAGGATATAGTCTGTCTATCATGACTCAAATAAGAGAATTATGGTAATAAAAAGATCCCTCGGATCCCAATAAGAGTCGGTTAAGTAGTTAGTAGCATATAGATGTAAGAAGACCTATAAGACTTAGAAACATATTTGTTTTAAAATGATTGGATTCCATCTTGAAATTTTAAAAAACACAATGAAAGCAAGTTGACTTTGTACTGAATAAATATCATAATTACCAGTATATTTGTGATAAATATAATAACAATGTGACTATACGCCAATATTCCATCTTGAACACTCAAATTTTGAATCTATCAAGCTTCAGCAGACTGCTCCTCTCAAAAAAATGGAGACGGGAGGAATATGACGACAGAGGAATGATAAATAAAGCAGATTTACATTAAAACCTTCCTCAAGTTGAGGATAAAATATGTAGTTTTTGGATTCAAGTTAACTCATAAGTACTTGACTGTGAGATTAAGGGGAGTTGCAAATCTTTAAATATGGATTCGATTCGTGTCCTTGCATCTAAAAAATTATAATAATAAGTTTTTGAAATTACAATCAATCTATTAAAAAAACATATTCAATGATGCGGGAAGCCGGTTGTGCGTTAAACCGGTTTATTATAAATATTGTTAATTAAAAATTAAAATATGCGAAATCCTTAGCAAAATATCAATGTTTTATCTGAATGGAAGTTCGGAATAATTTTTAATGAAGTTCCTTGTAAATCATTCGTCTCTCTGTCCATTATAAAAAGATAGATGGTAGGGTCATAAAATAAAATGAATTGAATAAGGAGAGCGTTCTTCTATGTATGTATGTACAGAAGGGTCCAGGAGCAATAATACCAATTGTAATGGTAACAATAAGAATAACAAAAAGAAAACGGTATTTATGACCTTCAATGATTTATGAATCACTCTAATGATATTCGAGACACTTTTGAAAAAATAAAATAATGTATTTTTATATTTGACAATTATGAGTTTAAAGAATATATATGGATAGATGGTACAGCAGCACATATATTCTCTTTTTAGCCACGGCTATAAAAAAAAAAGGATTTAATGGAATGAGGGTTTTTCAATCCCTTTTTCGGAGAATTTTTTTTTTTTTTCTTTCTTCCACCATTGACGAAAACCACAGCAGAGAATAAAAACGAAAGAGTCATTATTGCGAAGGAAAATGTTATTTATAATCGCTATAAATTATGGTGCGAGCAACATACACCACGTAATAACAACAGGAAGGAGACGACGGCTAAGCAGCAATATTAGACATGGGTCCCATTATTCAAAAGGGGGCTCCTACAAACGAACAGAAAAAGTAATAAAAATTTGTATATGCTTTTCATTTACTCTGTGGATTCAAGGAACGATAAAGCCGGAGGACTAAAATATGGAGCATTACTTTTGATTGACGCACTTTGACCTTCTTTATAGGCCAAATATGGTTAGCATAAAATTATCTATGGAGTTATTTTGATAATAACTTTTCCATGAATGTATAAGAGTAAAGCATAGAGGCTTTATCACAGACTTTTATATTGATATATCTTTCTATTTTTTAAATTGATTTTCTTAGCCTGCTCTACTCCCTATAACCTGGGACTAAAGGTCCCAAAGACTTGGCCTCGGCATGGTCACCCACTGCTGCTCGACAGAGGCCTTGAGATCATCCAAACTATGGTGAGGAGTAGCACAGGCTCTCTTTTAGACTACTCTCTAAATGAAAATTTCGATGGGTGACCAAATTATCCCATTATGCCTGTAACATTCAACAATTTCTAGCCAATCTTTACCTATTTGCCCTTGGTTCCTGTTGAATGCAGTTGATGATGTTGTTGTACAGAAGAGGTCGTATGAAAATCTTACACATAGCTCTTCAGAGCCCAATCACTTATATTGAGCACCTTGGAATGTTGCCTCATCGACTTTGACGGACTTCTACTGATTCCTGTGTCCACGTTCTCCATGATCCCGATGTTCAAGAGTCTATCGCTGCTAGGAGACCTCTTAAGTCTCTAAGATGAAACCGCGATGATTTTAATCTTCTGAACAAAAATTCAGGAGCACCTTACAACCTTCATGATCTCTCAAGGCTCACTTAGCATTTCAAACACCCTCACCCTTTTCGCCTCAATTCCGACAACTGTTGTTCTTTGAAAAAATTTTATGATTTTTGTTTATTAGCTGGAAAAGTATCTACTTTTAAAAACACTATCTAGTTGATAAAAATATTTAAACCAAAGTCATCCAGATTGATTTAAAGTCAAGTTCCCAATTTTACCTCGCAAACTAAATAGGCAACGGATTTGACTAAAATTTATCAGGTGGTGTTATTGACAGTTGACTAGTTTTTTAGAAATGAAATTTTGGATCTGAAACTCAGTGTAACGCTGTGTTTTGAGGCCTAAAAATTCTAACATCTTTAATTATTATTAACTCAAAATAACATCCCAATACACAGGAGTATTTAAACCGTCTGTAAATTCAGTTATTCTACAAGTTCATGTATGTAATACTGTCGGCTTTTACTACATATAAAAAATGTGTGTTCTACAAAAAAGTTTCCCATATATTTTTTTGGCACTTGGAACGAAAACATTTCAGTAGCTTATGCTGTAAAAGCCTGTAGATCAGACAGTTATTAATTTATGGGAGGACTCTTTCTCTTGATCTGTTTTGCAGGGATTCCCTGCCCAATGAACCCAAAATAAAAATATCATAATTCAATCTATGCAACTCTATTTTTATTTATTTTTTCGGACATGGGTCTAATAATGTATAGAGAATATTTTTGTACTAATAAGTTTTTTAAAATAAAATGTATCTCAAGGATACTCTGGCGCTTGAAGTTGCCAAAGTTTTTTTCTTGAAACTTCATAAATTAACCGTAGATAAGTAATATTTAAGCAGATAATTTGTTTTTTAAAAAATCGTCAAATGAAAGATGTCCAAATTAGCCAAAAAAAAAAAAAAAAGTACCTTCTAACTAGTGTTGTGTCGGCCCGTATTTATTCGGTACTGTCTTAGGGCAGGTCCTATCAGCCCAAAAGTGTAGTTTCGTGCAATTTTTCATACAAATATTGATGACTTATTAAGCCGAATAAGATAAATGTGAGCTTTATTGAGAACCTTGCACATATTTTGCAAAAAAATATTCATTTTTCCCGTATAAGACGATTTTAAACACGACAGGAGTAATAACAGGAGACGGCTATGCTACAAGAATCAGTATTTAGTGTGTGAGAGAGAGGGCAATCAATCAATCAGTGATTATTATTTGTTTGGTGGGTCTCTTTTCCCCCTTTCCTACAGGTCCTACTCCATCTCCCTGTTGATACTAATCAGCCAGCTGCAAAAATGGAAGAATAATATTCCTACATCTGTTCCTGATCAGAAGATATATATTTACGTCAAATTCAATTCGTCAAAGTAATTCGTAAATCAAAGGCATTCCTGCTTAAACATCAGCAAATATTATGGACTCACTATGGTTGAGTTTTTGATAACTATTTTTTTGGTACCGTGTAAAACCGGGTAATTGAACTTATGACTCGGGTAGACCCGGTTATTGACTCCAGACTAATAAACACCCGTGAGAAATTGTTAGCTATATACATTTGATTAAAAAAACCTTTAAAAGTAATGCTAATGGAACTTTTTCATGTATTGGCATCTGATATTCGTAGAGATAAAACAAAGCTTACATATTCGAAGAGGAAAAACGTGTTATTTTTCCAGGTTTTTTTTTTCAGTTTTTAATAGATTGTCGTTAAGTTAACGTCTCACTAGAAAAAGATCTGTCCAAAGTGGGTGCCGTGTTTGCTCACGGATGCCCATACACTTGTTAATGATTCTTAGCAGTGTTTGGTCATGCTTAAACATAACAAACAGGAATTCTTCCGTTGGTATATGACAATGTATAAAACATGGATCCGTTAATTTACTCCATAATAAGAACAATCATCATTTGAGTGAAAGGTAACTGGTGAACCTCGTCCAATGTGCCCGAAAGTACAACAATCAGGCGGAAAAGATATGACCTCAGTACTTTGGGCTGTGTTTGGGATAATATTAATCGACTACACTGAGAAGAAGAATACCAAGAATAGTGATTATGATATACCGTTATGAGAGGGTTTGAAGAACGAAATCGCGGAAAAACGGATCCATTGGATGTGTTGTTTCACCAGGATAACGCTACGTGTCACAAGTCAATTAAAACAACGACAAAACTACATTAATTGTAATGCAAACGTTGTCTGCATACACTTTATTCTCCTGATTTGGTTCCCAACGACTTCTGCTTGCCGTTAAGAAATTTTGCTACAATGAAAAGGTTATTGCTGAATTCTGATTACAGAAAAAAAAACAACACCCAATTCTTTAATTCCGTAGTATCGTCCCATAACTAATATAAATCAATATACAAATAAAAATCCGATGTAATACCTTTTTTCAGTTCATAATACGTAGAGTCAGCTGATTTAAATCATGCAAGCGACAAGTCATGGACATAGTTTAAAGACAAATAGAGTGTAGCTTTGTTCATTTAAAAAAGCTAATCGAGGGTAGATCATTTAAATAAAAAGTTTTTGTTTTAATCATAGATGGCAAACTTTACAAAAATATTTTATTTTTCTTGAATTTTGGAGTTAATAGAAGATTCTAAATTATTTTTTTTTTTTTTTTTTTTTCAGAAAAGACTTATCAAATTTTCTTCATTTAGAATGTATATATATTTATGTATTATTATTTGTTTCTTCCTTATTAATATAATATAAATATATATATATAAAAGATAATAAAATTTAAATAATGATGAAGTCTAGGGTAATTACGTATTAAAATTGTAGTCTAAATTTAGTGCCCCGGAGTTGAACCACACCTACTATAACAATACATGCAGATCAAGTTCCCTACGATGAAATAAAATATCCAAATCAAATGCAATACATAAAAGTAAAACGATAAAATAAGATACTATGATAAGTTTTTTCCTAAAATTAATGATTATTCTAATAAAAACTTTTGCCTTGTTGATGGCAAAAAATACATATATATAATTTTAGAAAAGGTGGGATGAATGCCCTATTCGCCACTATTGTTCCAGTGCTATTACTAGCAGAGTTAGGCCAGTTAATGCTACTTATCTTGACTTAGATAAGCTAATAAGTTAAGTTCATTAACTTTTAACTAAACTAGTTATCTATTTAAACAGCGTTATTTTAAATTCAACTTAACTAGTTAATTTTTAATTTATCAAAAGGTTTTCACTTTTCTTACAATTTTGACAAAATGTCTTTATTTTCAATATAACTGCCAAATTTGACAAAATATATTTAAAAAAGTTTAAAGTTAACAAAAGATACTAAATTTATACATTTTTTTGTTTATTATTTAACATTTTAATTTACCAAAGTGGGGCCACTTGGTCATTTTTATACTGGGACACCTGCTTATATAAAATTTACGTCATTAGGGCCTTCAAAGAATATTTATTTAAGAGATGAGACTGTTTTGACCTTTTTTTGGAATTTTAAAACGTTTATTTTCTTTTTTATGAATGCTGCATTTTAAAAATAACATTTTTTTTTAACTTTAAATTAAACAGAAATAAATAAAAAAATAATAATTTTTTTTTTAGAAAAGAGAAATTAAAAAAAAAAAAAAACTTAAAAGTTTTTTACAAATGGCCCCAATGGTTTTGGCGCCACTGCCTGTGAGTAATAATTTCAAATCAAGTTGGACATGAAGAAAAAGTACTTTTTCCCGACCTCTGCTATTTACTTCAAAGTTATTCGTAAATAAGAGACGTCCCTGTTTTGTGAGTAGAATGAAACATAAAATCCTTGACATCTTATATAATGTCTGTACTTTAAGTAAACAATTTTTACTATTAAAATTTCATAGAAAATACCTCTTACTCACAAGCCCCAAAATTCTATCGTCATTCCTTATAATTAGTTAAAAGAGAGAGAGAAAGATCGAATAATAAATAAAAATCTAAATGAATAAATTAAAAATTAAATTTTTGGCTCAGTGAATTTTCATCATTTGTTTTTATCAAAATTTATCTTTCAAAAAAATGATATTTTTTTTTGTTAAAAGTATTTTTCTTTCCATCGCATCAATGCTCTTTCATGCTCAAATGTCCGTCATAATGATTAATATTTTAAACATTAAAATACATGGAAAAATAAAGATGAAGAAAATATTAAGATGACAAGGTAAAGAAACGAACGGCAGTGTGTGTTTGATTTATGTAAGGGGTGCTTCAGTGAATTGGGCGAAACTTTGTTGATTAGACTGTAATTGTATACTATTTAAGTTAATATTTTCTCCTCTAAACAAAAAAAAAACCTATTCTGCTGGAAGACCAGTGGATCACGAACAATAGGGGCCATTATAAAGGTAACTTAAGTTTAATAGTTAGAGTTGTAAATCTTAAGCATTTATAGGACGCGAACTTTTGTTCCTGACAACCTGAAGAGTAAATTTAACTAACTAAATTTGCTAATATGAATATTTCATTGTTGAAGAGAAAACAAGTCAATTGAATGTGTAACCACACGTGTGAGTGATTATGAATGACGGAGATAATTGTTGAAGATTTGTTAGAGATGTGAATCCATAGTATTTTGGGTATGTTCAAAAATAATAATCAGAAGATCAACATAGTAATAGATAATTTAAAGAATGTTTCAAAAGAGAGTATCTTAGCTCCCATGACATTTCATTAGATCAACTACAAACAGCTGTCACAAGGGGGAGGAGTAAATAAACAAGGGCATCCAAGAGAATGACTCCCACATCAATCCTCAATTATACTCCTCTGATTTCAACAAGGAATAACAATTTTAATTCCGCAACAACACACGATTCCATACGATTTCGATATATTTATGAAAGCTGTGTATGTAGTAGATAAAGGAAGTTCAATCCTCAGTTATGAAATAGTCATGATAACAGCTTGGGAGTAGAATGCAGTTTTTTTTTTTTAGATTTGTCAATTTCAGAAAATTTTCTTTTCATAAGCTCCTGTAAATATTATTTAATTCCTTAAGAGTAAGTCTATATAAATAATGCTTTGATATGTGAGTGTGTTTGTAAAAATGGACAAAATTGATTATCAAGCTGTCATTAAATAACCTTTAAATAAATGTAAGGAATAGCAGAAAATAAAGCTGCTTTGTGTTAAAATTTGACACGTGTAAGTCAATCCAACTCGGAATGATTGAGTCAAAAACAAGCAATGTCTTGAGAACAATTATTTTGCAGAGAAAAACGCCGAGTACTATTTAGACGGGTTACAGAAGTTGGATGAATCTTCAGGAGAAGTGTGGTGAGTTACATGGAGACTATGTTAAAAAATAAACGTAAATATTTTTTATTTTTTTTTACAACACTCAATTTATCTCACTCAAACGACTGTTTGATAACAACTGTGTATGTAAAATGGCTGAAACTCTAGTCAGTAATAGTAAACAGAGGCTGGATAGGTATGACTAGCTTATGTTTACAAGTGCTGCTATCTTCATGCTGTGGTTGAATTAAACTCTGCTACAACCAACATCAATTTAGATGATTTTTCTACAATTTTTCCGAAACATTAATAGATGAGACAAACGATGACACATCCATTAAAACACTTTTTACCTATATATAACGTATTTATACAAAAAAAGAAACTAAAAAAACTAACTAATTAGTGATATTAGTTATCACTTATCCCTCATGATCATAAATACAAAATCAATATGTCAATCAAGTTTTTTATTTTTTAATATAATATATATTTTTATATGATTAAAAAATAATGGACTTTTCAATAGCAAAGAAACTAATAGGGATGAGACGAATTCTTTACGTGAGCCGACAAATTTTGGATATTATTTCAATGGATGGATTATTGAAATTTAAAATAATGTTAATCACTTTATGACAACTTATTTTTCCTCCTTTGTTATTGTCAATTGCTACAATGTTGTTGGGATCTAATTAGAGTCCTTATCGATGGACCTCTTGCGTTTGTTTACTTTGTATCTAATTGCAATGTACTGATTTATTCAGAAAAAGGGCTCAACCATGCAAAAAAGAATTTATATATTAATAATAATTAATTATCTTCGCTGCCAAAGACGTGGCTGAGTTTAATTGCCACCCTTACAATCATATATGGAGATATTTTTGAAAAAAGCATTGGGAAATAAGACGGGGGGGGAGAATTATTGCTTTAGACTTACAGGCATTTTATTATGCATATACTTGTAGAGATATGTGACTAAGTACAAAATGTACTTCTATCTATTTCTACATCGTAGATCTTTCATCATGAATATAGAAAAATGTGATTATTTAAAGAAGAACACATTTTTCCACTCAAATGTTCAAAGCGAAGACAGATTTAGAAAAACAAAAAATGGGTAGAGTTGTAGGAAATATGGCCTCAATTGCGTGCGATATTTGTAATTGTTTGTTTACTCGTAATATCTAAGGATAATTTTTTCACTTTCCAATGCTGTTATCATTTGTATTTGTACTCTTGAACAGAATACATGGAAGTACCTAAAAAGTAATCACTTGTGTACGTGCTCTTGAATAAGAGCAAAGTATATGTTGAGGATGTATAACTTCTTTTACATATATTCTTAGTTGTGTTGAAAATATGATATCCATCCCGTGCGATATTTTTTCTGGGTAAAATGCAATTGTTTTAATGTTTTATTATTTTCCAATGCTGTTATTATTACTCTACTAAGAATTTTTAAGGAAGAGCATGGAAGTGTAAAGTAATCAGGAGTCCCTGTGCTCTTAATTGACATAGAGTAACACTGAGGATATTTTGAGAAGTTATTAGTTAATATATATATATATATAAAATACAATAGTATTTACAAATTCTTTGAGTTATAGAAAAAATGATCTCATGATCGAGATTTTTGTAGTAAAAAATACAATCTGAGTAGTGATTTTCCTTTTTCAAAACTGTTCTCAGTATTATTTCAATTTTAAGGAGATTTAGCAGACGGGTAGGTCATATTCCCAACAGTTTTAATAGTTCCCTTAACCCTATAACGGTAACAAGGTGAATGGGGGGGTTCAGAATTTCCTCCTTTCTTCTTTGCTAAAAACAAAAGTGTGGTGTTCTTTTTTGAAAGCGAGTGAAAGGCGGGAGTGAGACAATTGGTACTACTTAATTAAGGACTTTCTTTATACCAACTGTCTTTTATATGATTTTTTGTCGGGTAGGGAAAATTAATTACCTAATAAAAGGAGAGGTTTTTTCATTTCAAATAGAATTAGTGAAGGTAAAATATTATGACTATTATCTAATACGTTTATACGTTTTACACCAAAAATAAGAGAGAATTCTTCTTTTAGAGGGAGATGTTAACACGCCCACATGATATATTTAATAATGCACAAATAAAAAAGAGGAATGAGCGGACGCATCAACTATAATTCCTTTTCTAATCTAATCTTTAAAGTATATTGTTTCTCTACAAAAATATCAGTGATACCACTTAATTTTGTGCAGTTGTTCTAATTAAAGTAATTAATATTTATAGTTTTTTTGTTTTCCAGTCATATGCAATAAAGACAGACGAAGAGAGAGAGGAGAAAGTGGTTGGATGTACGAGGGATGAAAGATAATTATAGGTTCAAATGAAGATGATACTACCAGGGTTATAATTTTTGGACATTAATTTTATTTAACACTGAAGGAAATTTTATTTTCTAATTTTAATATATTCAAAATAAAATTATAGTTTTTTTTCTTTAACTGCCATTGTGGAAATATAGGTAACCTTGGGTGTACTTATTTGTAAATAAGGGGTGTTTGTAAAGAAAAAAACAAGTTGAGCAATTAGAAAAGGAAAAACGGTTGTAACATCTGCTGTTTCTTCTCTTTTGTTCATTATTTCATCAATCGTATGTGTGTTAGCACCTTCTACTTAAAGAAGAATTCTTGTTCATCTTTACCTTCAGTGTAAATTGGTTTTAAAAAAATGGTTAGTAAAGTAAATATATATGAATTTTATATTTAATTAATATTTTTTTTTGAACTAATGATATATTTTTTTTAAATGTTCCCCCTTTGATTGCAGTAATTTATTTTCTCCCCTTAAAATCGTATAACAGGCAGCTGATAATAACAAGGGTCATTATCCAGTAATATCATAGATTTCGCTCTTGCCTTCTCCTTGCGCTCCTTCATTAATTACAAACTTCTCAACTCTAAGTATTCATATACCGGTAGTTGCATAAATACGCAGACTATTTGTGGCAAATAATTAAATGTGTAATAAAATTCGTATGACGTATTTTTTTTGAGAATTATATAATAAAGAATTTATTCTGGTATAAAATTTAATATAATTATTGAATATAACCACCATCAGCTGCTATGACACCCTCCAAACGCCCTCAGAAGGCCTTGCACACATTGATGATGTAATGGTCTTCCATGGATGCCCATTGTTCATTGACACTGGCTTTCAATGAGTCCAAATTCGGGTGGTGGATAGCACAGGCCTTCTTCTCAATTTGTCACTACACACTGTAGTCAAGGGGATTCAAATCAGGTGATTGAGGTGGCCAAATGTTTTTGTTCCAAAATGGCATGTTGGCAGCGAGCCAATCCTGAGTCATTCCAGAGGTATGGGCAGGTCTTTCAGATCTTTTCCCTCCTTGACAAGCTTTTGGACCTTGAACACAGTAGTCCTGGATAGTCCAGTGTCCTTGATTATCTCCTTGACAGACCTACCGGGTCGGAGGAGAGTAGCTACCATATGACGTTTGGCCTCGTCATTCATCGTAAACGACTTTGTTTGATGCGTGTAAGAAAAACAAAAACAAAGCCAAAAGATTTACCGAGTTACTTGTGCTGGAATTTTTTATTTCCAGTCACGGAACCTCGAGATATAAGCGTTTAAAAATTAGTCCCCGTATTTATGCAACTACTGGTATTTAGCGATGTAATTCGTGTTCATTTTTTAGTAAGAACATTTTTTTTAAATTGATTATCTGAAAATGAATATTCTTTTCCTTAGCTATTGTCCTTATTATTTAACTCCTGAATAGTTAACTTCCTTTCCTACTACGTTCAGTTATATTTAAAACTTGATTGAACCTTTGTGTGTGCTCATAAAAGACGAATAGTAGTCTTGGTAAGGCTTCTTGTAGCTGTATTCTCATGACAGTTAGACTTCTTTCCTCCAAAACATTCTTCAAATAGTCATGGTTACCATTTTGTTTTGTTTTTGTCACATGGCCAAAATACAAATGATTTTTATCACAACATCTATCTATCCAAGTCTGTGACGGGCCACATTCGGAAATCAGACTTGAAATTCCCAATAAAACCCGGGACTTATCTTCAATTTCAATTCAGACTCGCCCTGAAACTTCAGCGAGTGCACAAGCCTGCCTGTGTTAGCTTCCTAACCCCTCATGAAGCTTTTTTATAAAATTTGAAAAGTTATTTAGTTTACGAGATGTATTCAAAAAGTAAGGTGACTATTCAAATTTTGTGGGCAATGTATATTTTACTATAGTATTGTAAAACAGTGATCGAAAAAATATATAAAATTTAGTGTAAAATTTAAAATTAAGTGATCCAAAACAATTGAAATGATGGCAGTGGAATACGGGAAAACTGTTCAGAGTAAAAAAATGTTTAACAGAGGTACAAACTCTTCTAAGATGGCTGGAAAGATGACAATGACAAGCCTCGATCTGGACGCCCAACCACGTCAACAACAGATAAAAACGTTGCTGAGGATATTTACATATCGGTTGTCTCGCGCCATAATTTTTTTTCCAACGTTTTTGCAATGAAAAGAATGTAAACAAAGTTTGTTCTTAAACTGCTTAATTTTGACCAAATGAATCGTCCTATGATCCTCGATCATGAAAAGTTGAAAGACGTCAATGATTAGCCTAATTTTCTTGAGTATGTGGTTATGATATGAAACCCATAGCTGAATCGTTCCAACGAAAGAGCTCTATGGCGCCGAAAATGCAAAACACTTCTCACCGTAATGCCTCTTTTGAAAAGTAACGTTACTTTTTGATCACACCTCGTATATTTAATTTTGCAATATGGAATCAAAATAAATTTATTAGGCAAAAACTTATGAAGAATTACATTTTAATTGTTTGATCCGCCATTTTTTGTCGTGCATCCAGAATACGAATGATATTAATCTAGGTATAAGCTCTATTTAATTCAGGCCTTCTACAAATGTGTATATTCTTTTTTTTTTCCGTAAATACCCCTTAGTGAGAAGTATATTCTTTTAAGAGCTTATTATAGATCGATATGTCTTAATTATGTAGATAATGTTCCATTGTGACTCTTCCCATCGTAAATTAGGGATTTGATGTATCTATTAGGTCCTTTTAACTATCATTTATACACACCTCTTTATTTTTAATTTGTAAATGTTTTGAAATACCTCATCAATGTTGATGAGTCTATGGGGAGTTGGATTGTGGATAATGATATGATGTGATATGATAAGTAGTTATCAATTTATTTATTCTTCAAACACACTAATTAGATGTAACACATAGGCGCATATTATTGAAAGCATATTGTTGGCGTTCTCTCCCGTTTTAACGGGATATACCGGAATTTTGTCACTTACAAGAAATCCACCATTTAATTATTCCTTAATACAGGCCGCAGGAACCTACTTAATTTTTTAATATACGTGGCAATCAGGCTGTCGAAATAGTGGGCGTGATTTCATTCTAGAGCAAGATTCTAGAGTTTTCTCGTAAAACCAATGAGTCCCTATCATTAGTGTTGTGTCGGTCCTTTTAATTCGGTCACGTCTAGTCTTAGGACCGGTCATTAACTGTCCGTTGTTGGAAGTTTTCCTAAAAATATCGATGGTTTATTAAGCCAAATCAGACATTTATATTAAGATTACTTGTGATGTCTCGTTCCTCATTAATTCGGTCCAGTACAATGCTAGGACCGATTTTATTGATCAATAAGACTTTCAATCATTAGGATTGGTCATTAAGGACCCAAACAACACTACATATCATGCATTGAAGTAGTGAGGAACGTGCGTTTGCCGTCAAATATAAATATAGCCATTTTTTGGCTATATTTATATAATATTTCATAAAATGAAAATAAATGCAATTTAACTCTTGAGTTATTACCGAAGCAATTTATGAAAATCAGTTCATTGCAAATAACTATTATAGGGAGCTAAAATAAGTTGCATCTGATTTGATGACATGCAACAATTGAAAACTAATGCATTTAGATAATATCGGTTAATTGGAAACAGATATACTCCAAAAAAACCAATATTTTTATGTCCTTTTACTAAATTGCCAAAAACTAATAATACTATTAACTCATTATCCACGACTATAGCATCAGATATCTTGCTATTAAAATTATGCATATTTTCGTCAAATAATTATTCCACAAAAACTTCTCAATGAAAAGTTATTTAACCCCTTCAGACCCACAGTGAATTGAAAAGAACATCAAAGATAATTATGGTCAATTCTTATTCTTTTTGATCATACTAGAGCTAATTAAAAGTAATTTTTTTATTAACTTCAATAGATTGGCCAGAATATGATGGAACATATTGGTGTCCAAAACAAATTACTAAAGTGACACTTTGGAATTGAATTTTTAACATTTAATCATTCCTTTGATATATGTTTTATTTCTAATATAAACAAGTAATAATTTGTAACATATAAAATTGATTAATATTCGTATAATAAAAGCAATAGAATGGAAACAGAACGAAGCAATTATGATCTTTACCGAGCATAAAGCAATATTACAAGTAATACAAATGACCAATAGTGAGATTTTCTATATTTTCTCTTGCAAAGTATATCTTTTTAGTTATTGTTAGAGCCAATGTTGATATTGAAGCCATAATGAGGAGTGAAGGAAACAGGATCTGAAAATGAAAGAACGGGAAAGATACATAATTGTGGGATCCCTAAACGGAGATAGAGGAAAGGAATGCTGCTTTTGCTGATGTCAGATATGCACTGAATATATATTTCTTGAAATGCAGAAAACAAGACAAAGATACCCTATAGTTATTTAAAAGATAATACGCATAAAATACACTTCAACCATAGTAATTGTTAGGCACATAGCCTTCAATATCTTTTAGTTTTCCCAACAATCAATTCAAATTTAAATTTTATCACAAAGTTTCGTGATCCATACGTATTATAAAGTAAATTCAAGTACCGTCGGTGGGCTATATGAACTGACGTCGAGGGCTAGGCCTGGCCTGCAGGCCGTTGTTTGGTGATCCCTAGTCTATACGATGGGGGTTGCGCATTGATGTCATTCATAATATTTAATCTGACTCTTGGCAATTCAAACTTTGTTATCAAGAAGCGAGGATTTAATTGGATATTTAAATAAATACTAATACTATTTACGCATGCTATATCTAAGACAAATCAAACAAGATTCTTAGATAAAATCGTGTTGATCACGTGCAATCTAAGTGCTATAAATTTGATCCATGAGATTGACTCCCCCATGCCTATGTTGTAGAGCTTGACAGTTGTAGGAGACTAATTTTGTGAACCCTTCATTCAGATAGAAAAATAGTGAAAATGTCCAAGTATCATTTATAACGAGGGTAAATTTTTTGCTTCAGAAGTCAAATAAGCATCTTATACATTTGTTCCTGTGGTAACCTCTTCATCAGCTATAAATTAAGTATCATCAGAGTCATGTCATTAATTGCCCATGTCCTCTTTATCAGGACTGTCTAGTTCGTTTAAAATACTTAACATTTGGTCACTAAAAAGGTTAAAATATCTTGCACTTTATTTTCTTTCAATTATGTGGTTTATGATTACACTCTACATTCAATAATAAAGTATTCATAATAAATAAATGTATAGTTTTTGAAGAAATTATTTGACCCCCCTCTAATAAAAATGATGATTTTTCCTCATAATTTCAATATAAATCTTCTGGAACTATTAAGATTTCTCAGTATCTTGGAAAAGTCATTGACTTAAAATCTTGTATAATTTATTATCATTTATTTATCACAATATAAATATATTATAAGTGAAAATAGAGAAATGCAGTGTACAGAAATATTCGCCCCCTATTAAAATAATAATGTCAGTACTAATTAATAATCAATTGCAAAACCTTTTTGGGCGAGCACAGCGTCAAGTCTCTTTTTGTATTGAAGCAGCAAATTGGCACATCTATTCACAGAAAGTTTGGAACATACCTTCTTGGTAAATGTTTCCAATTTATTTAAATTTTTGGGAGTCCTAGCAAGGACACGCAACTTCAATTATCCCCACAAGTTTTCAAATGGGTTAAGATCTGGATTCTGTGGTGGCCAGTCCAGGACCTTAACCCTATTGTCTTGGAACCACTTTGACACTATCTTGTCTGTATGTTTTGGTTCATTGTTTTGCTAGAATAACCAATGTGGACCAAGTATAAGTTTTGCTGAACTCTCCTTAAGATTGTTGGCTATGATATTAATATAATTCTTTTTTTTATCGTCCCATGTACTCGGACGAGGTTACCTTGGTCATTGGAAGAGAAACATCCCCATGGCATACCGCTACCCCCTCCATGCTTTACAGTGGGTAAGGTATTCTTTGGTTTAATTGTTTTATTCTTTTTGCACCAAACTAATGCTACATCAAGATGACCAAACAACTCAAGTTTGGTCTCATCTCCAAAAGTCAAAATCCTTAACTATGTGTTCTTTAGCATAATTCAAGCGAGCCTTGACATGTTTGGTTCTCAATAATGGTGTCTTTCTTGGTTGACAACCTCTTAACCCATTTAACCTTCTAATTTTTGTTAATTGACTTTAGATGTCCTGCTATGATTATGGGTGATATCACTTCCTATCTTGCGTTCTAGTTATGCAGATATTTTGGACTTTGAACCAGGGCCTTTTATAATGATGATCTTCATTCTCTGCAAAAATGGTTCGGGTTGTGCTTCTGGGCACATTAAATTGTTTTGAAATGCACTTGTACCCGGCCCAGACTTGTGGCCCTCAAGTATCCCTTTCCTTAAATCCAAACTTATTACCTTTGACTTTCCCATAACAAAAGTATCCTGTGATTAGATTGATGCCATTTTTTTTATACTGCAAAAAAAGTTTTACAAGATTTCATATCATTTGATAACTCTCTTCCTCCTTAGTGAAGGTTCTATAACCTTTTAGAGTAATCATAAAGAAGGATTCATTATACTTTCTTAATTTTATGCTTAGGGGGCGGATAATTTCGTTCTTAACTGTATGTACATGGTTTACTTGCTAATCTGTCGACTTATAAAAAGTGTTTTAATATGAATACTCTAAAATAATAATAAAAAAAACCAATGATTTGTGTCTATCCCTGAACAAATTTTTAGATCTAATAAAAAGATAAAAAAATTACCTTTCAACCCCAGAGGAACAGCACTGTTCGGACAGTTTTAAACAGATCAAAATAAAGCAAAGTTTTTAAGACTTACTCCTTATACTAGACAAATATTAAATATGCAACAAAATATTTAAATTATGCATACATGAAAAGCCTATGATAGGTAGAATGTTATTTTAGCTCGAGTTCCAAGAAATGACATAGTTTGAAGCAGGAACATAAAGTCTTTTGATAAAATGTTTTTTTATAAATTTTAAAGATCTATTATTAATCTTTCTAATAATTTAAATATATCTTAAATATCCTCAAAAATAATGCAATGAAGGAGGAATAAAATATGGGACACCAGTGTCCTATCGATGCAAAAGGGTTAAGAAAAAATGGGGTGGGGGGAAATGAAAAAATAAATGTGCATTACAATACAAAAGTTCTATGTATGAACCATAGGGGACGTTACCGACCTGACATGGTTTTTAAAATTACGTGTAGCACAACTTTAAATTTGTACTAATCTTATTGAGTATATAACTTTTCTGATTCACAAAAACATAATTTACTGCCTTTTATTGAGACACCATTCATTTCTTGATTTATAGATCAACCTCACTTTCTGGTCTCCTTGACCTCAAAAAAAAAACAATTTTTGTGTTTTGAGTATTGATCTTGCCCCCCATGTATTAGTCCCACTAGGTTCGTTCAAAAGAGGAACCCATGCAAAGTTTCAACTTTCTAAGTTAAATTCTAAGTCCAACGTTGTGGGCACCCATAAAAGACACACAAGAACGCACAAACTATATAATATATATATATATATAAATGCCAATAAGCAAATATTTGAACTCAGTACAAAATTTTGAGAAGAAATAATAATTTTTTATATTGATACTTAATTACTTTCATTGTTAAAAGTTGGAGCAAATTTATAGAAAGGGTAAAAATACTTTAAAATTACAAATTGAAAATTCCACACTAATATATTTTTTACCAAAAAAATTAATTATATTTTTGTGATCAGCGCGTCAAGTGATTCATTGAATTCAAGGGCAGCCCTTGTGAGCACTACTTAATAAGAACATTAATAAGAAATCAATTATTTTTCAAATAGATGGCTTTAGTATTCCGTATATTGCGTTATATAAGTGTGATCGTTATACGATAGATAGTGTTAAAAAGATAAGACTTCTTACTAAAAAAAACTAAGGATGCAGTTTTGTAATTGTTTGACTGGGTATTGTTTCAGGGTACGCCAAAGATGGACTCGGACAAAGAAAAAAAACCCGCCATATTTTACAGTTTTTCTTCAAATAAAGGGAAAACGTTTAGGTTGGACCATTCTGTTCCCATAATTTTAATGTCTAAGATGTACCACGCTCTAGAAGGCAAAACGTTACCTTTACACAATTTTGAGAAAATCATAGTAGTTTATTTATGTGATGACGGGGAATTTTTTTTTTTTAAATATACTTTACGAACGGGATCTCAACATCTCCCGGGATCCCCTGTATCTAGATTACTCATAAACTGACAGCAAGATAAATACTGCAAACATCTGTTTCTTTTGTTTGTTTCAATCTGCCTTTGTATATAAAGCAAAATTAATCCAAATTAATGGATTTTTTATAAAGTTTGACAGGTGAGTGTTATGATATAAAAAAATTTCATCTCCGATTTTTAATGAACACTTTTTTTTCTCTGAATTATGATTATATAAAAGCCTTTAATTAGGCATATGGAACTAGTTTGATTTAATAGCAAGTATGTATATTGTACAATAAAGAGATCACAACTTGGGAGCTGGAAATCAACTTAAATGACTTTGATGCGCATTTACAACATCTGGTAACCTTTTTTTTCAGATTGATTGAAGTAAACAAATAGGGAACTGTTATTTACCTTTTCTTCTCAACAAGTTTCCTCCAGATATCTTAAAAAATGAATGTACAAAAACAAAATTGGAAAATCATTGCCATTCTCTTCCAAGCTCAAAAGAGCCAAAGGAGATTATAAGCATTGTGAGATTGTCTCTGGTCACTGCCTATGCCGTAAAAAGCATTAAGGATAACCAGCTCTTTTCCAGAGCTCCCAGAGGTAGCATGAAGCGCAAGAGAGACATGACCTTCAAGAAGAAGCTCAAAGTCATGATCAACACTGACCCAACGATTGTCCAGAGGAGTGTCTTAATTGAGATTGCTGTGCCTAGGTTCACTATGTAGGAGTCCAATCAAAGAGCTCGGATGAGACCAAGAAAATAACTTAATGATGCATCATTTTTTGCTTTTGTTAAATTTGATGTCCGGTCGCACACAAGGGTTGCATAAGTCCTTAAAATAGGACTTCAAATCGGTCCAGTCCAGTTCCTTCTCGTTCTTATTATGGTTCCTTAAAAAAAAAACCTCACATCTCTTCATGGTATCTTTTTCACTAATATTATAGTTAAGATTCTCATTTGACGAATTGAATGAGTTTAGTAAAACCCTAAATTTAGAGTGCTGTCTCAGTCCTTATTTAGGAATGAAGAATACAGTCCCGTCCAGTTCAGTCTCCCTCCGCTCCAGTTCAGTTCCACATATCAGTTCTAAAGAATAATAATGTTTGGTTCTTGATGATGTCACTCAAGTTCATTTCTTCTTTTTTTTTAATCAGTTGTAGTACTGACAGTCCGAAGGACCAAAAGTATTATGACTGATCCTAAGACTAGAATAGAATGTATCCTTAATTTTTCCCTAATTAAATTATTATTTAGGCTTATGAAAATGATTAAAGATTGATTTATGGTGATGTCGCTGAAATATATAACTTTATTTATCTTTTATGTACGTCATGAATGCGTCTTTAACTTTTAGGAGGGGACATCAAAGCATTGGGGCCAATACATCCCCGTTGAAATAATATATAAAGGTGCCCATTTAAAATATGAAAAGGCATGTCTCAGATTATACAAATAGTGTTGACATCTCTAAGTCATTCCAATACTCCCCACGATCACATTAAATATTATGGCTTATTTTAGAATGAGCTTACTCAAATTTTATTGATTTGATTTAGGTATATTGTATCACTATAGAGGGTATTTGAGTGACTTTTAAATGGACAAATATATCAAGAAATAACTAATGAGATTCAAAATTTTGACTCACTCACTAATCTTGTTTGACCTTGACTTGAACCACGTGAGTTTATGATTGAATTCTTCATAATGTGTGAATTATTCAAGTGTTTTGTTAACTGTTTTTTTCTTGTAATTCTTAGACTTATCACATTCATGCTTAAAATGAGTATTTTCACACTACTTCATTTAAAAAATAATTTACACATTAATGTACAAATATATTCAGTTAAGTTGCAAAATGTTTATCACATATTTTTTTAACAAATTATTTGAAGGTCTTGTATTTTACAGGCCAAATGATGTATACAAGGTCACCCCATAGAATTCAAATCCAAATCATCACACATATATTTTGCAACCTTTTATCTGAAAATGAACAGAGAAAAGTCCAAAATTGTCCACAGCTCTTAATAAAAGTTAATTTTAGTTCAACCAATCAACGTTTAGAACAATGACGAGAAGAAAAGAAGCAGCAATATCAACAGTTGACAACAAAAAATAAACTCTAATTTTTGATGTGAGGGACGTAAAAATGAAATAATAATGATATCAGTTTTGGAAAATAAAAATAAACCATTGTTCATATCGTCAACTACAAAAAAAAAAAAACCTGCATGCCCTAAAATGCTTACAATTTACAACTCTATACATATACAGGGTTGATCTTATCATGAAAAACACATTTCATTATTTATGATTTTTGAGAGGTTTTGTGAGGACATTTATTTTACAACATCATCTAAAAATAGTGCTCCGCACAACTCTTGTTCAATATGTGAAACTTCAGCTCTTACAAATGCCTTAATACGAGGACTAATTACCTTGGAAGCATTGACTCTTAACACATACTTGAGCTTCGTCCACTCCTTCTTCATGGAAGTCTCTAGAGACTGAAAATCCTCCGAGGAGTAGCACACACCCTATCCTCCAGACGGCCCTAGATAGAGTAGTCCAAAAGCATTCAGGTCTAACGGCCACATGTTGAGGTCACAAAAGAGATCAAATTCCTATTTCCTTCAGTGTAGATGTTCTCTCGTCAAGAATGAAGTGAAATAGTGATAACTGGTATTATGTGAGTCATTTGGCCCAGTCCAGTCTAAGAGACTTTGAGGCCTGTGCCTAAGATTGTCGGTCAAAAAGACTCTCAGTACTAAAACTAATTTACAAAAAGAAGAATAAAAGTTGAGTGATGTCATGAAGGACCAAATTTACTCCGTTTTAGGATGGATATTGAGGACTAAACTGTACAGGACCGAGACCGAACTGGAGGAGACTCGAGTCTTCAGCTCTAAATAAGGTCCGATACAAGTCTAGTGATGAAAAAATTTATAAAAAATAAAATAAAACGGCTCTTATATTGTAAACCACAAACAACTGTTTTTGGACTGGTCCTTTTGGTTCTTAGAAGTAGTTCGTCGGACTGTCAGTACTAGAGCTGATTAAAAAAAAAGTGAAGTTGTTATCATCAAGGACCAAACTTTAGACATTTTTGGAAAGAAATATGCAGGATTCAACTGGGGAAGACCTTGACTAAACTGAACGGGACTTTTTTCTTCAGTCTTAAATAAGGAGAGCTCAACAGCTTTTTGACAAACCAATATTTTACATTTATCATTTTGTCAACTACAAAACAAGGGAGACAAGGCTTAGAATTTACAACTTAGAGTTGAACACCCAATGTGAAATAGGAACATATTTACTGTCGTTTGAATAACACATAATTGCGAGTTTGTAGGTATTGTTAAAAGGCTGCCGTTCGTCTAGTATTATGGTGGTTGGTTCTTAATGGTTTTAAACTTTTTTTCTCTCTTCCTTTTCTTATAAATATGTAAAGACGACTCTTTCTAATGTCAGACATTTGCAGATTTATGTTTCCTTTTCAACAACAAAATCCATGTTACAACGGCATTTACATACAAAAAAGTACTTACCTACATACCTTTTGACTCGTTTCTCCACTTATGTACAATCACGTTGGAAAACGAACAAAGATAAAGGATCCCCATCAACGGTTCTTCTTCAAGACAGAGGACAAATAAAATACTGAACCAATAAAATAACAACAACAAAAAAGATGCCTCAATGCACACATACAAAACAGCTTGTTCCAGACTTAATGACAGTTCCTGATGAGGGTTCCTTGGCAGATCATATGTATATATTTTAATGTCTTATACATATATTGGATTATTATCTTTCGAGTCATTGAGCAAATTATCTCTGGGTGTACACATTTCTACAAATTTTGTGCGTCAAGACAAAAATCATATTGAATAAATATAAATTATAAATTGAGAAAAGTAGCAAACTCTGAATTTAAACTCAGACAATCTCAAAGTGCCTTAATAACAGCACCATAAGCCAGTAACTGCTCCACAAAAAGCCTCACTCTAAGTGCGTAGACTATCCATTGCAAACATGGATTAAAACCAAGTGCATGCATGCGAACTGCTAATTATTTACATGCATGATTTGTTCCAGAATTCTCTATTGACAGATGTACATCGCTCCCATATGAGAGATACCAAGGCATGGAAGAAGAGGATGATGATCTTTGTATTCTTAAATTTATGAAATGTAACAGAAAATTAAACAAATTATTGATAATAACTATGAAATTAAGTAGGACTAAGATCAATTTCTGTTGTAGTAGCACATATGCCCCTTTGTGTGGTCGTGTTCTTTGCCGTATGTATCTATAGTTTTGAAATGTATGTGCATATGTACCATGGTAAATATCAATAAGTTCTTAACTAACTAACTTAGAAGAAATTAAGAAATTCACAAGAACATTTTTATATCATATTATAGAGGGAGGACCTACAACTTGCAGAAGCATTTAATTATGACATGCACAAAAATCCCACGCGTTTGCAATCACTTCTGCGCTAGTGTTAATATCGAGAAGGCTGCAGAGACGGATGACGTCTTTATCCGTACTGTCTACAACAACAAGAAGTCCATTTCAGTCACGAAGAACCGAAACTTCTTTAGCAACATATTCACTGACTTCTGGCTTTCTTTTATGTGGGCCTTTTCTAGCCATGGCATCCCCCACTGGACATTGCAGTTTTGGGACGTATTGGAAAAAATATCTTCCGCACTTCACATCCAAATTTTGCTTCACTCTAAGCTGCCATCATGACTGCGGGACGCGGTGAACATGGCCTTTATCGTCAAGAGCTGTTCGTTCACGTGTCGAGGCTGTTATTGAATGCAAAATATATACCATTTTATTTTGAAGCATGTTACAAAATAGTTTAGTAGTTGTCTTTCCTTGATTCTATAAAAATTAACTTTTTTTTTCTCCATCCGGGCTGCCTACAACATCAAGAAGTTCATTACAGCCCTATACAGCCAAGAACAATCAATATCTATACAACAACAATATGCCTGAATTCTAGCCACGTCTAAATGGCTTTCCTATAGATCTAATCTCAACCCCTGGACTTTGCAATTTGGGGCGTCTTAGAGAAAAATATCTACTATCACCCTGATCTAAATTTGGATTTTCTGCTCTAATTAGAGTGTGGTAAGCCATACCCATACCCTTCATCTTCAAGAACTCCTAGTCTGTTCTTACCAAAGTTAAATGTATGGACACTCGAGGATTGTATCGTGCAACCTTTTATACGAAAAAAAAAACCCGAAAAAACACAAAATCAGTCGGGTAGTAAGCCAATTCTTCGCAACTATGGAACTATTAATTAATCATTGTAAAGAAGTGTCCACAGCTGAAAAAGATCCTGATCTAATTCAACCAATCAACGTTCAGAACATTGAGATGGGGGGGGGAGCAGAACCGTCAACAACGGACGACAACTGAATACACAATGTTTTGTGTTAACCAAGTAACGTCGTGCTAAAGGACCGAACTAATTCGGTTAACTAAAAATCGTGGCAACGATCTGAGATGGTGGTCTTATTATTTTCAGACCGAACCCCAACTCTAATAAGCATGTTAACAAGTTTCTCAATGCATATCTTTTTTAGACAGTAAACATTTTTTACACGAAAAAACATTGAAAACTGTACAAATTGAAAAATATATATACATTATTTATAACATTTGAAAACGTGGAGATGATGAAAAGCTGGGAAATAAAGAGAAAAAACTATTGAGTGAGTCTCACCTACAACACACACTACAAGAAAAATGAACAAATTATGTAAGGAGTCGAAGAGTTCTTCGTTTTAGGATGATTATTATTATTGCTTCTTAACTAATGGTATTGAAAGAAAAATATTTAACTTTTTTTTTTCCGAAAAATCTTTGTATTTTTTTTAGACGACTGATGAATGATTAATAATTCTTTGTACGTATTTCACTTTACTATTTCTTACATATTTACAATGTTGAAAGAATGTGTATGAAAATGAAAAGTGCTCTCGTATTTTGTGTTTATTATGAACATTTTTTTTTTTTTTTTGAAGGATTTTTCTCTAACAAAAAGGGAAGTGATTTAAAAGTAATTAATATTATGCAATGTGTGGGAGATGTTTCGTGATGCAAATGCAATTATGGTCAACACATGACTATGTACCCTCGCTATCAACAAAAATACCCATTCTATTTTGTTGTCAGCTGTAGATTCCTGCATCTCCCTTAAATCGCGTCATGGCATTAAAGCATTAAACCAAGTAATGCATCGAGCACAGTTAGCCTGAGGAAATAGTATGGTCAATATTTGTCTTACTATTTTCGCAGGATGTTGCTTCTCTATGACGTCACTCATTTATTTATTGTACGTACTACGTAGTATTAATAAGTTTGAATAAGTAATAATATGTATTTAATTTATTCTTGTCCTAAATATTAATTATTAATTGAAACAAATTACTCCATAATTTCATGATATATTATTTTAATATATAAACGAAGTAATAAGTTATTCTATACTAATGTTCCGTTCCCAAAAGGACAGGAATACAATTTAATGTTGATCCCTCGTTATATATTGGCCATTTTATCATTTTTTGAAGCTTAAACTACGCACGCTCCTTGCTGAACCTCATTTATAGTCGTATTCATTATTATATGTATATATATATGTACTTTTTTTTCCTTTTTTACTATGACGTGATGAGCAAGAGAGTACTTTAGTCTCTATAGTTAACGGTTGACCGGAGTAATAATGCGTTGACGAACAGACCAACGTAGTTTTAATCATATTGAAGTTACCTTATCTGCAAATCCTTTTTTTACTCTCATTTTTTCATTAAAAATAACTCATTAATAGACTTAGGATTTTTGAGCAATTTTTTGGCTAAAATGACCAAAAAAAGAGAGCTAAAATTTAAAAAAAATGAGCATTCAAGATTTGTATTAAAAGAAAAATACAGTTTTATAAGGACAATTTCAATTAATTTAGTGGAGTTCAATATTTATCAGAATTTATTTATAAATCTTGGTATATCATAACAACAATTTTCATAACTGACAAAAATTTTATTTGTTTTTACAAAAGCATTTGTCCAGAGCTACAGAAAGATAATTAATTCTGTATATCTGTGGTCTAGGGGCTGTAATATTGAGGGTACACATTTTCTCATTAAATTTAAGTTATGTAATCTGAATATTGTGACCATGAATCAATTTCTTAATTTTTTTTATTGATATATTTCCCATAATTAATAATTCTTCTGTTATAGGAAACTTCATTTCTAAATTAATGATTATTCATCACTACAAAAAACTATTCACTTGCATAAAATAATATTTGTGGGCACACTCATAATTGTCAATAAAGCATCTTATAATGCACAAATTAAAATGCATTTACGAAAAAGAATCGAAATTAATCGAAAAAGTGATGGATTTACTTGGTAGTGAATAAGTCTTGCACCACCCCTTTAACTGCATTTTGAGAGGTTAGGTGAGATGCAATCCATACAGTTGTGTACAATAATGAAAAGCTGTTTTCTGCAACTGTCTTTCAAACAAGATACTACAATCAAACTTATACTTCACATCTATACAAAGATACCTCAGACATCGTCAATAGGCTTGAGATAATCAAAAATACCTCCTATCGCGTTTGCAAGCCCTTGAAAGTTGGGTCAAACCTTGAGGATTGCCCTCGAAGTGGAAAGTCAGTCAAGCTAATCCACACAGCTGACAAACACACTTTTGAGGTCAAACTAGAAAAAGTACATGGATCAAAGGCAGTGGAGGCATTTAGGGGACAGGCAAAGAGGATCAATAATTCCCATTGGAGCGTCCACAAAGTTGCCAAACACACTTTTGAGGTCAAACTAGCCATGTACATGAAACAAAGGTAGTGGAGGCATTTAGGGGACAGTCAAAGAGGCTTAGGGATCAATAATTACCATTGGAGCCTTGTAGGAGTCTTCTTAATGACTTTTTAAATAACTAAAGGCAACCCCAGAGCTCAATCTGTTCTACTACAGCATAGGGTGGATTGTGGAGTCCAACAACAGTACAGCATGGAAGGTGATACAAGACTTATTTACTAGCCAGTTGAAAACGGGTACTTAACAATAAATAAAGATCCCAACCCACTTACGGAAGGTTAATCTACGCCTAATAACTCCGAAAAATGTCAGAGGTTATTAAAAAGAGATGATCCGATATGACGAGACACCCATTGAAGGGCACCTTCGAAACCTCTGTGAAAATAAAGGCGAGACATGACAGCAATTACATCAAATAAGATAACTCCTTCTTACTCACCGAAATCCAACTACGAGATTTTTGATCACAACAGCTTTAATATATGCTATTGAAGCTGCAAATACCATGGCTGCTGGCATCAAACTATCCCTACAATAGTTCCTTCGTTAAAAATTTAAAGTCTCTGAGAACGAGGCCTCGGAAAAGTTTACACACCGACAAGTAATTACACATTCTTGCAGTTAATTTCACTATAACAGGTATTACGTGGCCACATCCCTATAAAAAAATTGTACTAAAAAATTCGTTAGATAGTTATACTTATATCGTATGAAAGGCTACCAATAAATAAATAAAGAGTCAGTCAAAAATACCGACAAAACTATTGGTTTGTATAAAGCTATATATATATATATATAGGCACATAAACCCATACCTATCAAATGATGATGAAGAGAACCCCATTCAACTCATTATCATCAAATGGTAATGGTTAAAACCAAAAAAAGCACACAAAGTGGAATTGAATGGATGATTAATGACACTCAATTTTGATATTATTTAAACCATAAAAAAATGGTATTCCGTATAAATAAATAAATATTTTTGTTTTATTGATGGGACCCATTAGTGGTTACATAGGAGAAGTAGTAGTTGTACATAGGTAAGCTGATTTAGACAAAAAATAAAAGAGCCATTTAAAAACAAACACAAACCTCTAGTAAATGTCATCCTCGAACTAAGCCAACAAAATGGACTTCTTGATTGATGATCACTCTTATGAACGTGATATATTGAAATCAGGGACTAATGGACTTTGATAAGTGTGCAAGTTGCTTTTATTTATTTAGGATGCAAAGAGAAAAACTAAATCCATGTACGCGTACTCATTTGAAGATCCTTATGGATAGTAATATTTAATGTAAGGTTTATGCTTATGTGTTGAAAATCAGCATGAGGAAAAGTGGTTATATAAGTGGTCACAAACCAGGTATTAAGAGTCAACGAAATCGAACAAAAATTATAAAATAAAATGTATATATATATAAAAGAGATTGTGTTTGTGTAGATGTCCTTTATACGTTCCCATACTGTTTAACTTAGGAGGCTGAAATTTTGTAGGAGCCCTTCTTTGAGCTTGGACAGGCTCATATAACGGGATTTATGCTATACCCAAACCCAAAAAACTGGTTTTTACAGCTCAAGGAGACTAGATAGGGGGTTAGTTATTTATCAATAAGTTTTAAAAACCAACTATACAAATAACTACGTCTTATAAATTTATTCAAAATCAAAAAAAAGTTATGGGCTAAAAACGCAATTGGTGAAAATTAAAATTTTGTTTATTTCAGATGCAAAAAAAAACAACTTCTATTGTAATATTGTATTAGTAATGGAATAAAGTTTGTAGAAATTTGTCTGAAGATTCGTTTGCATATAAATTTGCCAAATAAAAATTGATGCTTAACAGAAATATCTGTCAAATTCTGAATAATTTTTCATTCTTTCCACCTCTTTTTTTCCATTTTTGCAGAAACGTAAATTTTCAGTATTTAAAAAAAAAAATGTCACAAGACGATGTTTTTTGCACAAAAAAAATCCAAAACATTTTATTACATAAGTTTTGCAATATTTGCAAAAATGAACGAGTTATCGAGTGTCATTTTTTCGACATCATTACTCTTCATAACTTTTTTGTTTTTGCAAGTAAGAAAAAAATAGTGATAGTGTTGTGTTTCTTTTAAAATTCCTATAAATGTTATCAAATATTTTTTTGCAAAATTAGTGGAATTTTTTTTTTTGCGATTTTCTTTGCGAATTTAAACTTGGGAATTTTTTGAAGTAAATAAAAATAGACTTCTCATCTAGACAATTTCTTAGATACATATTTGTTGGTAGGTTATTTGAAGTTTATAACACATTATTTTTTTTATATTCATAATAATACTATTAAGGTTACAAGCGGCAATAATAAGAATATTTTTTTAGAGGGGGGGTTCACTCGGCGTATAAGGTAGCTGCCGCCCTGTTTGCTTGTAATATCTATTCTTGGCCCGAATTTTTCAGTGACACCCCTTGTTTTCAGTGTCTGTCACTAAACTGATCATGTAATAAAACGAACCAAGACCGAAGGCCGGAACCAAAACCGATAAAGCTGAACAGAGACTGTTGAAAGGGAAAAACCGAGAGCGGGCATAACCTTGCAAATGATTATTAATATCTTAATTTGTAAAAGCTCTTAAAAGCAATTAAAAACACTCAGTAAAATGAATTAATTTGTCAAAATCTGTAGCAAAGTACTGGAATTTTAATGTTGAGGAGGGATTTCGTCATATAATTATATTTTATAAAGTTATCTCAAATAAAAATGTATGACTGAAACATCAAAGTACTTGGAGAATCCTAAAGCATTTATCTAACCATATGTAGTGATGGACGATTATAGGTATGGGCATTTTGTAGAGCGTAAGGCGAAAGTATGAGCAAGATATCTTCATCATAAAAAAAAAACATTTGATTATTCTCATATACTACAGTCATCGGTCATACCCCAAAGGCGAGTCGCCTACGATTGTTATATTCGTTAAAAAGGCGCTTATATCTAAGAATGGTAGCTTGAAGCCTTTGAACACTTATTTGCTATGAGAAAATTCGCCAAAAACTAGGGATATGTAAATCCCAAATATGAAGAGATGCATTTGAATCGGATGTAACGCCGTATAATGGAACAGTCTTTGCTAAATGAATTCACATTTATTTAAATTGTAAATTATTTCGTTTTTTGGACATATATGTAAAGGTATGGAAATTAAAAAAATCGTCGTTGCTGTCGCTCTCTAATAACGTCAGAAAGTATTTTTTTTATAAAATTAGCTCCAACTAAATTGTCATTTTTTTTTTTTTTTTAATTTACTCTATAAAATGTGGTTTTTTTTCACAAAAAAAGTCATTAAAATTATACCTATTTTGTATATTTGGTTAAATAAACGTACTTGACAATCGTATTGTTGTGATTTGCTAATGAAAAAACATATAAGCAAAAGGTTTTTTTTGTCTTTTAGACAGGTAAATATTGAGTAATCATTAAAATATCAGGAAAACTTTTTTTAGGAATTTTATACAAATAAATTTATGAGTTTTACTAAAAAGCATAATTGTATTCTATGCAGATTATATCAAATCCAAATCACGTTTTTTTTTTCTTTAAAAAAAGCAAAACTTTAAAGCCAATAGCTATCTCTAAATATTCCAAAATAAGTTAACACTTTGTCTATCATATTTTTATTTATTTAAAAAACACTTTTAAGCCTCCATATCTGTACTTTATTACAAAAAATGGAAAAATTGACTAACTTTTCACATCTACCTATAAGCGGAGGATTACAATTTCTGCATTCATGTCATTAATGAATAAAATCACTCTTATGAAAACAAGTAAATATCAAGATTATGAAGTAAGTTTTTACTTGAACTTTATTCTACATAGTTTAGCAACTATGTATAGCCATTTTAATATATTTACTTTAAATGAACATAAATTAGTCATTTTTTTAAAAGATTTATTCAAAAAAAAAAAAATATTCAGAGCAGTTATAATCTTTCAGAAAGTAAATCACTCAATATATACTTCATTAGTCTCAATAACGACCTTGATTTTGTTCTTGATCCGGGCACAGGCCCTGGAAATTAGAACCTAATATAAATTATTGCATTCCAGGACAATTGAGTCGATCAGGGACTTTTGGGGGTTAGAAGAGCTCTGTTGACCTTTGTCTCAAGATAGCTCTAAACCAAATAATCCATCAGATTCCGATAAGGAAAGCTAGGAGGCCCAATATCCTTGGACACCCTGTCGTATCAGTCCTTTTGATCACTCCCTTTGGGTTCTTGATATCCACCAGGGCCTTGGTCAACTTTCAATTCTTCTCCTGTTGATTGTCATTAAAATCATCAAAACAGTGCTCCCTCTGAAAATGTAATAGTGATTTAGTTAATGAGATGTAATCTCCGCCAGCCTCATACCTCAGTTCAAAGATCCGCTCTGAGTAACCCACCTACCCGGAATACTTTATAAGGTACAAACTCACAAGTTCTTTTGCATAATAAGACCTCCCATTTACATTCATGATCTTGCAATGTGTTCATTGTGGAAAATATGTCGAAAAAGTCGAAATCCTTCTCGTTCTACTCGAATAATTTTATTTATAAAAGTTTCAATAATTGAATTTGAACTATCCTCTGTCACAATTCTCCAATTTCGAGATAGGAAGAGAAATTATGTCGTGCAGGCAAACTTAAAGAATGCACCCATGTCTCAATGCCATATGCCTCAAATCAAAAAATTCATACGACGTTGTAGTCTATCTTTTGAAAGCCCCACAGGCGAAAGAGACACCTGTTTCTAACTGATATTTATAGAGGAATTGATCAAAAACATATTACGTAAGTGAGATATACATTAGCTAGTAGCAAAAAGAGGATGGGTCCTTCACAAAAATGGCAAAAAAATTATATAAAAACTTATTCATACAACAAATGAACATCACAACTAATTACTGATGTGAATAGCGATGAAGCAAACACCTTTTTACAAAGCCTTGAACCAGGGATCTGATCCATCTCCAAAAAAAATATTTTATTTTTTTTTAAATTTAATTGATGTAAATTTTTGATTAGTCCTTGACTCATGATTGCCAATATAACTATATACGTTATTTTTCCCCCTTTTTGTAAAATATTTGAATATTTCACAAAAAATTATCATAATTTTTTGATTGATGGATGAGAGACGGTACAAAGTTTGGAGTTACTTCATTATGTTAGAATAACTTACCTATACCTATACCTAGGGACAATGGCAATACTTTTTTTTGTATTTGAGTTGAATTAACATCAGCTGGTTCTACATAAACACGTAAAGAATTTAGTACAACAAACTTACATAAATTTGCTATTCCACCCTTTATTAGTGAACTGGGATATTTTACACCACAAAATGTATACATTTTGGCATACTAATAGGCAATGGCGTCACTACCCCCCTTTTTTGTAAGCCCTTCCAAATTGTTATCTTTAATTATGTATCTTTATAAGCCGGTTTTTGGAGTTATCAGTCATGGAATCATAGCAAGTAAACGTGTAAATTAACCAAGCATGATTTTATGATATTTGCTAAGGCCTTCAAGGTTGTTCAGTTATTATTCTTATTCTGAACTCGATATATCTCTATTTTTAGGCTGAAAAATGATGCCAAAAGATAATCTTCTTTAGACCCTTAAACTTATTCACAGCACATAGTGTTGAGGAATATCATTATAGAAAAATATGTAATGTATAATTTAAAAAGAGATCTATTTAACAAATTTGCATTTTTAAGGGGTCCCATTTTGAAATATTAAAATTCACTACTCATCGTGAATGGATTGTTTTATTGTTTCAATCCTTGTATCTCTTTCTCAAGAAAGGGGTCCACTCTACTCCCTAATGATGAGGTCTGGTAGTTTTCCTCGGATGAATTATCCTCCCGTCATCCCTCGTGGAGTTCGGAGTCCGAATTCGAACATCTTTTGAGATAGATGATCAAGTTTGAAGTATCTTTCTTCCATTGCCTCGATCTTCCTTTTACGAACGAAACATGACGTCATGAAATTGGCATTGAAATCGGGAAAAATATGATGATAACGTTGAATATTTGCTACTTCACCTCATAAAAAATGGTATCACTTAAAAAATACAAAATGGAGGATCTGTTGGTGTGTTGCTCAACTGCAGCATACACAAATACGTTCATGGTGTTGAGGTCAAGGTAGGTTAGAGGCCAAACATTGAGTCCAACAATGTTGAAATAAAAAATTATGACTACCAGCATGGTACATAGACATAATCTTTTTACAAAATGAGTGTTCCCCTGTGTAATGAATCAAGAATAAAGCGTACTGATCACAGTATGAGGTCAGACTCTCAAAAGAATCCGGATTTCACTGCAAATTTTCAAAAATAATTGATATTAAGCATTTAAATCAGGTAACGTGTGACAGAGGATTTACGATACAAGTAATACAAGATGCAAAGAGCGCTCTACTTCAAAAAATATGTTGAACTTTTTGGCATAATTTCTTTTTCGACTTCATTGGACACAGCGTTTGGCTGGCTCCAAGCTCACCAGACCTCAAACCCATGGATTTATTATTCTAGGACGTATTTGATTTGACGGATTTTTATTGGACTGACCATATTCAAGTATAGTTTGATTAGCTTTTTATTGTTGCACTTAATTAAGGTTTGGTTGATAGAGTTCCATGTGGACTGGTGAGAAACATGGCGTCTTATATATACATATATACGCCCCCCCAATAATACCATTGTGTCCTTCGCTGGTAGTCCTCTATCTATAGATTTGACCAAAAAAAGTAATTTAAATTTGAGTTCCCTGCAAAATTTTTGACTATTAAAGAAAAAAGGTTTCCGTCTGGAAAATAATTGGAAGAACTTAAACTTCTTAAACCTGGAGAGGTATTATATCTGGAGAATCAGGAAAGAATTGGAAGAGTAATGACTCTACACCATGCCATACTTCAAATAAAACGTAAAGGTGGGTGTCATATTTTTTATTTTAACTTGTTTGCACCCAATGTTTGGCCTCCAAGCTAGCTGGACCTCAACCCTATGTACTCATTTGTGCGAGGCACAGTTGAGCAATACACAAATATAACTTCCGGCAAGATTAAATTCGAGCTCATGTTCAGCATCTGGAAGAAATTCCGGAATCTGCTAAAGGAGAGTGTCATCAAAATCTTTTCCCGTTTCAGTGCTCGAGTCGAGGTCGTTATTAATGCCAAATGCTATTAGATTGAATAATCATAACTTTTCATTCATTCAGATTTAATTTGCTATTTTGTTTTTTTGTACAATCGGATGATTAGTTTAGAAGAAAATCCTTTTTTTGGTTGTTAAATACCTCCACACCCTGTATATATGTAATTCACTCACATATAATTAGAATATCTATAGGCATTGCAAACTCCGTGAGAGAATTTTTCATTTTTTGAATCACATTCAATGATGTACCTTTAAACATAGCAATGAAAAACACCATCATAATTTTTGGTTTAGTGTTTTTTTTTTCTTTCCTCTTAAATGATAATTATTACAATAACAATATTACTGAAAATTATACGTTTAAAACAACCACAAATTGTTTTTAAATATGATTCTAACTTGTGGATTTGAAAATTATAAGTATGTGCTTATGTGGGTATTTTTGTGTAGGTAATTCGAATGAGAGGGAGAGAGACTCATGGAAGAGTCATTCATTGAGCCTATTTAAGTATGTAAATAATTACTGCTTTGAAAAGGAACAAAGGGAGGGTGCAGAAAATGAACACTTTGTGTTCATTTCGTTGTTTTTCCTTTTTTTTTAAATAATTTTGAGAACAAAATAGTTACCCCATTTAAAAATCAATATATACATAGAAAAAAGTATCTGTATTTGTGACTTTTATGGGTGGCCATACCGTTGGGCCAAAAAGACTAAAACTTTGCATGGGTGTCTCTTTTGAAACTGGTCAAGCTAAAATAGGGGTGCCGGTTTTCAAAAGGAGAGTGGGGGTCATAGAAGGGGGGCTTCCAAGTAAAACATTTTTTTTAGTAGCGAATTTTATAACTATTTTCAATTTCAGGAACTTTTTATTACATAATTTTTGAAATATTTGCAAAAATGAATCAGTTATCGGGAGTTATTTTTTTAACAAAAGTATTCTTCATAATTTAATTGGTTTTGCAAGTACAATTTATTTTTTTGGGTGGAATAAGTTTCTCTTCGCAATGGCAATAAATGTTAATGCAATTACTATGTTGCTGCTCCTGACTTGGACTCCAAAAAGCGCTCTGTGCCTTTTCCAAATACTCAATAAAACGAATTCGTCAATCGATTCCATTTTTTCACCCTGGTGCAAAGTTAAGTATCAGTCTAATGGTACATGTACTACTTACGAGCAATTTTTTGCAGTCATTCTGCGACTATTTTTTAGGACTGTTATTTTATTTTTTTGCAGACGAATTGCAAAGCAATTTTTCAAAAGCAAAAAAACAAGGCGTCTGAAAATATATACGATTCTTCAAAGAATCGATAGCTAATTGTCGATAAAGATTTATTGAAAATATATATATCATTAATGCTATTGTGTGTACCATATACGTATGTATCAATTCCAAGAAACTCTAGAAGAAAAGCCACTTTGTAAATATCTTTGTATATGAAACGATAAAGATTTATTGCTTCGATCACTACGAATACCTCTCAGGCGGCTCTGAGCCTTGTCTTATTGCAAATGTTTAACATTTTTTTTTTTTTTTTCAATTATCCCCTCTGTCAAGTCAATAAAGATTATATTTATGCGAGTAGTAAAGAAAATTAATTGTTGGATCTATGTTTCCATAAACCCATGAATGGTTTTCAACACAACACTCATTGCTAAATTATTTTACATATCTTTTATCTTTTTATACTCTTATTCTTGAGAAGGGTATAAAGTTTAGATGACGGAGAGTAACTGTGATGATTAGTTTTGAGTAATTAGTGTAAGTTCGTATTGGACTATGAGTAGAATTGAGGATTGTCATTGAAGTGATTCCAGCCTATGTCTTTAGAAGATACAGAAACGATTTTGTGATTATTCCCATCATATGATAGCTGTTGGCAGATAATGGAATGAAACGATTTTTGATATATGATTCAAATTGTGAGAATTACCATGTTGATTTTCCGTATTTTCTACAAATATTAATAATGCAAAATTATATTACAATATTAGTATAAATGCGTCTCATCCTTCGGTTCTGGAACTCACATAGCCAGAAATAATTATTTATCAGAATCGGTTAAAACAATATTTCCCCTATTAGAAAATTGAACAATACATGAAGATATAAATTTACTCGCAAAAATAATCTTTAATCATGGATCAATTGATAAGAGCTTCAAAATCAAATATGTACAAAGATCTATTGAAATTATAAGTAAAATGTTCTCTGATAACAAATCATTCACCTCTCTTGATTGTCTTTGACATCTTGATATTTATTCAAGATTCTTTATATATATAAAAAAAAACTTAAGATATTGTGTACTAAAGATACTCTAAGGAAGGCACATCAATCAAAAATATAGATATATTAACTTGAATTTTCATAGGTTTAGAAATGTATACTGCGCACTGTTCATCTTTTGTCTAGTTTCAAAGGAACAAAGAACATTTTTGGAGGGAAAAATTAGACTTTTAATGTCATTCCTAATTGATTTTTGATCGAAAGTATGTGAGTGAATCAACATAATTAAGAACCAGGTTGTTGTTTCTTAAATTATTAATTCATCTGTTTAATCCCTTCTTTTTGTAAAGTATCTACAATATCTACTAATATTGAGACTCGGTGCAAGATTTTTTTCTCCGGTCGTGTTTTCCATTCTAACTAATATATTTCGTTCAAAAAGTGGTATTGGACAGTGTACCAAAATTTAATCGACCTAAAAAGGTTAAATGTAATGTAATCAGTTTGCTTAATTTTATTATTTTATAACCGAGAATTATATCAGTCAACTCACATCCAAATGAGTCTCTAAATTATGGAGCCATCGTTCTTTATTCATTTGACTTCAAGTTGTTATTACAGCTACATAAAACTGTTCAAAAAAATATATTTGCGCCGGCAGTGACAACATAAGAATAGCTCAAACTCTGAGACTTTCTTTCACAAGTTTAGGAGTTGTCCATCGTCATACAGACAAAATTCCTAGCCATCATCATGGTGTTTGGTGTGGTTGGCTCTGAAGTCCACGACATGGCTCCTAATATATTCACCCAAGGCATCAGGTTCAACATGCCACCTTGGACGATCTAGAGAGCCAGGTGAAGCCCTGGATCGACATGGTTGCCAATGAGAGGTCTTACATGTGGCACCCTGCTCAGATTCACAATTTTGACAGGTTCATCACACCGGATTTGGCTCTCCAAACTCGGAGGATATGAATCCAATGGTTTTTTTTATAGGGCACCATCGTTTGACAAACAATTCGAACCCTTTGCAACACCAAAGACGTACGTATCAGTTGGATTAAGAAGGAATTTACCATGACCCCGAGTGATAAAGGCCTGCTCACACTTTCGGCATCACATACAGACTGCAATTGAGGCTGGATGTGCTTTTATTAAATAAAATAAATCAAAATCCATACAGTTTTCAGAATCTGGTTTTATTTTTTTTAATTTGATAAATGGTTGGAGAGAATATTGCGTTTGAAAAAGAGCATGTACCTCTTAAGTACTCATTTTCTAATAAAAAAATCTTGGACTAGTCCACAATTTCATGACCGAATCGCGTCGGATCCTCACATTTTTAAACCATGTGTAATAGTTGTATAATAATGTATTATAAGGTTGTATGACTATGATTTCACCATTATATAATTCATGCTAAAACATAAATAAAATAGGTAAAGTGCTTCTTATTTTCGTCGTTCTTATCAGACTCTGTGCAAACAAGAGTCAAGAACTATTATATAATAAAAAAATAATCATAACACAAAAAAATATAATAATATTCAACATAATAATGTCACCATCAAATCTTTATTTATTATGCCTCCAATAAATTTATTAGAGGATCCATAATAAAAAAGTCAATATTATATTTTTCTTGCTAAAGGATTAAGGGTTATATATCAAGAAGAAGGAAAAAAAAGTAACAACGTATGAAAAAAAAGATAGAGAGAGAGAGATAAAGTTGTAAAAAATATGCCAAGAGTGAGTGTTTTTTTTTAAGCTGTTGTAGTTAGAGTAGTAGAAAATATGACCTGCCAATAGTGATTTGACCACAGGGGATGGAATGTATCTGCAAATTACATAATGATGACGTCATCACGGTGACTCTGCTGGATATTATATGGGAGAGATTGGAGCTGTGACCAGAAGTTTTCTATGGGAGGGCGGGGGTGTTGGGTTTGTTTGACAATTTCTGCAAAATGTTTTTTTATACGAGAGTGGTCTGAAAAGCTTCCGACCTCAACGTGAAGAGGGTAGCACTCATAAATATAAGCTAGTCACATCTATCAACATAGAATTTGTTGACAGTTACTCGACAAAGTTGCAGCCATATTGGACAACAAATATCTTATGGTGGCTCAATATTTGATTTTGTCCATTTTTACAAAAAAAAAAAAAACACACATTTTAACTCACTCAAATGGATGTTATATAAGAACTGGGCATAGATTGTCTAGCTTTTATTTACGTTGAGGTCAGAAACTTTTCAGACTGCCTTCGTAAATGCCAAATTTGAGCATTAACTTTTTTATTGGTATAACTATAAACATTCCCCAAAAGTAGGAGGCCAACGGTCCCTTGACTTCATTGATTCCGGTGATACTGGCTGTGTCATTTTATATTTAAGATCAAGGATCATAGTCCAGTACAACTTGTCGGTTATGAAAGAAGGTAAAACAGATCCCTCGTGACGTCATTGATGAATAGGTTTCCTTTTTTTTTTATTTTGTTATACAATACTAACAAAAGTTTACCCGGTGTTGCTTGGGCCAAAGGGGGAAATCACATTGAAAACGGTCAAATTAATTCGGAAAATTCCAAAAATTATTCAGAAAATACTTCTATATACTACATATAAAAATGATTCTAGTTTTGAAGTTGTCAAAAAAGATACTGATAATTATAATTCTCTTGGATTCTTCACACTATATCAATTCGGTTAAGTAAATTCCCTTAAAAAAAAAATAATCCTTTAGTATTTGTAGTATTATTATGAATTTCAATAAATAATAATGTGTTATAAACTTCAAATCACATACCAATATATATGTACGCATTGAAAAATTTGTCTAGATGAGAAGTGTAATTTTATTATCTTCAAAAAAATCCCAATCGAAAATTTGCAAAGAAAAGTACAAAAAAAAATATTTCTAATTTTGCAAAAAAAAGTTGTAAATAACATTTATTGGAATTGTAAAGAGGAAGAAAACCCTTCCAAAAAAAATCCGTACATGGCAAAACCAAAACGTTATGAAGAAAAATGTTGCCAAAAAAATAACCCAGGATAACTGGTTCATTTTTACAAATGTTGCAAAAATTATTAAATAAATATTTCAAAAATTAAAAATACTTTTGAATATAGTCTCTTAAATTTTATGAGCAAAATACATAATATTGTTACATTTCTGTTGAAAAAAGTCAAAAATTGACGATTGATGAAAAAATGAGAAAAAAGAGAGAAAAAAAAATTATTCAGAAAATGACAAACATTTCAATTAAAAATCTATTTTTATGAGTCAAGTTTATATGCCACCAAATCTACAGACAAATTTTTAAATACTTTATTTTATTTACTAATGATTTTTTTCATTTAAAGTTCATTTTTTTGCAGCTGAAAAAAAAAAGAAATTGCCGTTTTCACCGATATATTTTTTTACCCATATTTTTTTTTTGATTTTGAACAAATTTAGAAAGTGTAGTCATTGAAATAGTTGTATTTCGAGACGCCAGTCACTTTATGATTTATAACTCAACCCCTTATCTATTCTCATTGAGCTGCAAAAAACGGTTTCTGTGTTTTGAATGTTGCATAAGCATCCTTAATATGACCCCTCCCCAAATCAACACCCCCGTCTTAGCCTGACCAGGTTCAATATAGGGGCCCACCCAAAGTTTCAGCCTCCAAGTTCCAAGGGTCTGGGTACACATCAAGTAAACAAACACATATTCTCTTTTATATATATATATATACAGATAATAATTTATATAGCAATGTAAAAATATACTATGTACACTAAATTTTGCGTTATAATGAAGACATGAATATTTTTTGCAAGATATATATAAAATGATTTTAATACATATCTTTTATTTGTCGTTATAGACTGTCCATATAAGTAGCTGTAGGAAAAAAGCAAAGGGCCAGTCCTGAGGACCGACGGTCTGAAAGATTGGTCCAAAGACTTTCCAATTTCTCAATTGTTTCTCAATTTTAATATATGAGTCCAATTAGGACTTACAATTATAAATCCCCACCAAATTCAAAGTACTATTCACAGTCATTCCTAAAGGTAGCAAGCTGAAAATTAACTGGACACATCCAGCCGTTTTGGAGTGTTAAATCATTAAACCCTTGCCTGAAATTAGACCTAAAGTGTATAACAATAAATGGAACCGAAACGGAACTTACAGATGTTTTAATGCACTGGGCATAAAATAAGTAGTTCATATTATAAAAAGACGTAAAAAATTCGTACAAAAACCGTGTAAGATTTTGGGTTGACCTTATTTTTATGGTATTGATATGGCCAAGAGGTTTGCTGGATACAGTTTTATTTGAGATTCAGAAACTGTATCAAAAACTGAATTTATAAGCACCCAAAAGACAGTGCAGTGGCCAAGGGCGTCTGCAGGGTGCGGGCTGGAGGGTTGGTAGCCCCCTCCCAAAATAAGGACTTTTTGCTTATTAATTTAATATTTTAATTTTCGTTTCTACAAATTTCATATTTGGAATATAATTTAGTTTTCAAATTTTTTTCCGAAAAATTTAATTTTCCAAATTTGTTTCGAAAAAGTTTAATTTTCTGTGAATAAATATAAGTAAATATATTTAAAATTTTATTTGTAAAAATGAATTACTGGAAATTTAATTTTTGATGTTTTTTTTCTAAAAAAAATAATTTTCTTTAAATAGCTAACGATTTAAAAAAAATTATACACAGATTTGATATTTTGTAAGAATTTTGTATGTTAAATTTAATTTTTAAAACTAATTTCCAAAAAAAAAATAACTTTCTGTGAATATTTGTAGATTATAAAATTTTTTTACAAAAATTTAATATCCAAAATTTCGTTTTTGAAATTTTTTTACAAAAAATTTTGTAATTTGTAAACAGCGGTGATATTTGTTTTTTCCCCCAAATAAATTTAATCTTTATTTTTTTCCCAAAAAATTTCATTTTTTGTGAACAGTTGTGAGTTTTGGATTTTATATTTTTGACAATATTTTATTTAGTTTCTAGACACCAATTGCATGTTAGATTTGCATATAAAGTTGATCCGTTCCTGTCGATGTTTATCACAAATTACAACGTTTCACAACGATTCAATTTGGCATGCCAAAACCCCGTAATTAATGAGAAAGGTTGCTGACCTGGTCCCTGACTACGGCCTAGCCAAAAGATACTCTGTTATATGGGTCTATTTATATAAATTTTCTAAATATGAAATGAATCCTCATCTAATATTCGACAAGCAAAGTCGACAGGTTCAAGCTTGTGGGCACAGAATAAAAAAGACTACTACAAGTGAATTCTTTGTGTAAGATTATATAAGTTGAATTAAATCAAATACTATTATTATTCGTAAAAAGCCATCAATTAAATTGATTAAACAAGAAGTTACTACGCAATTACAGAACGTAAAATCAGCAACAAATGAATAGTTCTATGTGATATTTCATTTACCTAATGGTGTCCTTCTATAAATATATGTAGGCATAACAACTAGTAACAAACAGGGAGAACTACATTTAAAACACAGGGTCTTGCAAAGGAACTGTCGGTGAAGACCCTTCTCACCAGATATGTAATAAAGATTTATACTTTTTTAATAACCAATCACGGTTAATAATGTCCTGCATCAATTTGGTAGAAATAATTTCATTACTTACATCAATTTATCTGAAAAAAAACTATAACTATGGGATAACTAATGTGTACTTTTATCTCCAGAGCGTTCATTCACAAGAACCAACCAACCAACCAGTGATCCCAGTATGCTAAATTCAAAACTCCTCCGTGAGGTACTTCATTTTTACATAGCAAGGTTTATAATTGAACCAAATCGTAATATATACTGCAAATGCATTTGAATTAAGATGAACGTATGAGAGCTATAACAAACAGAAAAGGCGCTAAATATTCGATGCTACACGCACGCACCAGCAATATTTCATTGATAGGATTACATTTTTATTGCTTTGATCAAAAATATTTAAATGATATAAATCAGGATCATTATATACAATGCACCCTGTGATTGTTTTTCATACAGACAAACTTTGCTTCATAGATGTAAATATCTGTTCATAAAAACCGTACGATTGTCAGACACAAGATAATCTTATATTTTAAATAGAACCCATTCTTTTTAAGGGGATATTAACTGGATTTTTGCTAATGGCTATCTTTACCAAAATTATGAACTAACCAATTCTTTTAAAGGGGATATTAACTGTATTTCTACTAATGGCTATCTCTACCAAAACTATGAACTAAATTTCGCGCCAATTTTGAGGTCGAGCTTTGTACGTAGTTGATAAATAGATGAAGAAAGAGCAATCCCGAAAATAACAACTTTTTATGAGATGTTTGGAGTAGAACGTAAACATTTCAAATAGTTTTATGAGTTTTACTTTTCTTTATTTTATTTTTATAATTTGTTTCATTCTTTAAGACATAAACAAGGAAGGTGAAATGAGTCCAATAAAACTTGAGAAGGAAGGAATGAGTCCGACCATATGCTATTTAAAAAGCTTGGCACATCACTCAATATAAACAACAAAACAAGACGCAAAACTTTAGTCACATGTATTCATGTATATTTAAAATATATGACGTGTCTATAATCTACAGAGTGCGACCTAGATTTAACAACCAATATGATTTTGTTAATATAAATAACTAATCATCCAACAAACAATGCCGAATAGGTCATTCAAAATACCTATTACACATGTTATATGTCTGATTAGGAGGTTTCCTCTTTTTGGGGGAGGGGGATAAAGTGATGCTCAATTTTTGGTCCAAAAAATGACTGGGACGAGTATTTAGATATATCTCATGAACCTCTCATGAGTATGTGCTGAAATTTGGCACACATGATCTGCTCATGAATATGAGCCTACATGCCTTGGTTGACTTGACATGGAAATACCCAAATGAAAGATTAATAATAAATATGCATTATTTTTCAATAAAATTGCCTTTGGCGTCAATAACGACCTCGACTTGATCCCAGTAACAGGAAGGAGTCTTAATGATAGACTCCTTTAATAGATTCCAGAATTTATCCAGAATCCAGTGAGCTTGGATGCCAAACACTGGATCAAAAAAAAATTCAAAAAAAAGTTATCTTGTGATCAGCATGCAATGCTGTTGATTCGTAATCACTTATAGACTATTCATGTTCCTTCCGTTAGTTTTCTTTAATCCAGACTTGGACAACTTCCTGGAGGTCTTTAAATATATAAAAGTGACTTTTGGTCCAATCCACCGATTTGGGAGTTATCTCATCCCAATTATGCCTCGTGTAAAATTGCTTATCCCCCCAGATCTTGGTTATATCAGGGATTGTATTTATTCAGCATTTTTTTGCGTGTCAATTTTGTTGTGGATAATCCGAATAATCTTTTTTTTAGTTTCTAACACTGTAAAACTTATATTATGATCAATCTAAAGAAGAAAATTACAGGGAGCGGGGATCAGATTGTCGCCTACTTTAAACCTTGATAACTTGAAGACGACATAATCAAATAAAAAACCGGTTACCCAATAAGGATCTATTCTCGTCAGCTGACGATGCGTAGTTCAGTTAGCATCATGCCGTAATGATATGAGGAGATAAAGAGCTATAAGTGGAACGAGGAGCTTTCGAGGTCCGCCGTAGTCATGGCATTGGTTAATAATGGAGGTGAAATCTCCAATTCAACGATTGCTTCAACCTTAGGAGTGAATTTACGGACTGTTCAGCGTATCTGTAAGAAGCTAGAGGACACCTGGGATGTTGATGCCACCATAAAGAGGGCACCCAAGGAGGAGGGCGCCGACAGGAAGGTCAGGAACACCAACTTTGTCGACAAGGTGAAGAAGATGGTTGAGGATGACCCTACCAGGTCCGTGAAGGCCGGAGACAGGCCCTGGGTGTGGCAACAGGACTCAGCACCCTGCCATGTGTCCAAAATCTCCATACAGTGGTTAAGCGAGAACTGTTATGACGTCGTAACCAAGGATTTGTGGCCTCCTAACTCTCCCGACCTTAATCCTTTGGACTATTTTGTCTAGGGCTATGTCGAGAGTCATACCAACAGACATCCCCATAGCACCAAGGCCAGCCTGATGGACTCCATCAAGGAGGTATTCGTCAACATGGACAATGAGATGGTCAGAAGAGCCTGCAGCCGGTTCAGAGGCCGTATTGAGGCCGTTATTGAAGCCAACGGTGATTATATCCAATGAATGGCTACTCTATACCTATATGCTCGCCATAGTTTTGATTTTCAATAAAAAAGTTAAAAAATTTATATTTTGTGTTGTTTTTTGTAGAAAAATATTTTGGCGACAATTTGATCCCCGCTCCCTGTACATGCTGTCATCCTGTAGTCATGTCAGCCAGCCTACACCATTACTCAACATATGTAAACAACAAAATAAGACGCCAAACTTTAGCTACATGTATATTTATAATCCATGACGTCATATCTCCCTATCAATCCATGAATAAGTTAGGATAGTTTATTATATTTTTCCTTCTTACAAGGCTCATAAATCTTCTTTCTCCAGATAAGAGTGTTGTCAGAACACATATTGTATGTATAAAGGGGTCTGCAATATTACATATATAAAGAGAGTTAGATGATAATGGCCAGAGTCGACTATACATACGTATATTTAAGAAACGTGCCTCTGACGTTTAATGTATGTAAAACATTAAGCAAAAGAAGGAAAGACACACTATAGTGTGGAACAGAGCAGAGCAGGTGGTTGGGTAATGATAGAGAAGGTTGGGGGAAAACTGATTTATTTATGAGAAAAAGAGAGAAAGGATTTAAAAGTTTACGTGAGGAATTAACAGGGCATAAACGTTGTTTACATATGGTATTAGTTTTTAATCGAGGCTTCATAAAGTGGCGCCATGTGGCAGGAAAATAATACAACTCCTGGAAGGAGTATTCCAGGTCAGGTGTACATACTTATTGAGAATTTTTGAGATGATCATCACCAATTTTGATACTTTTTTTGACAGGGTTGCTATTCCAACATGGAAACAACATGTGTGAAATTCCATACTTGTGGAGGGCCGAGGGACAGAGTCCCTCAAAGTTTGGCCCCCTTCAAAAGACCATTGATCTTGAGTAAGCCAGAACTCCTTTGAGAAAAGACTGATTTCATTTTTTTCCTCCCATTAAAATACTTTAAAGAGCTTTAAATCATACTTAATAAAAATGGAATAAGTGCAAAAAATACCGTAAAAACATTATTGCAAACTATAAAAAATGCTGCCCTAACCATGCTTCAGAATTGATTTTGCCTATTTTTTGTAAGAACTTTAAACTACTCATATTAAATGGGATCCCTTTGATTGAGCCTTATAACTGGAAAAGGTCATAATCACCCTAATAGTAAATTCTGTCTTTTTAGTTAAAAAAATATGTAATTTTGTCTAATTCTTCCTTTCTGCCCCCTCTAACTCTTAAATATATTCATAATTTCCACAAGTCTAATATTTTACACATGTTGTTGCTTCGATGTGATAGACATCCTGACTAAAAATCATCAAAATCGGGGATGGTGATGGCAAAAGGGATTGTACACTTGATGTGGAATGACCCAGAAGAAAAATAGTCCATAGGGGATGGATGCACTTTGTTGACTGAGTAGTAGATTGACAACCCCCTCTTGAACATTCATAAATCAATCATTTTCTATTTTATACTGGTGATTGTCAAAGGGACGGTTGTCGGGGTTCTTTGTTTATTACCAAATTGGATATTGTTAAAGCACCTTGCGGATAATATATATATTTAAGTTTGTTTATGCCTTATAAGTATTGGGTGAGTCCTTATTTATCCGATCTTGTCATAGGACCGATCCTATCAGTCTTTCTAATAGGAGTAATCAGAATGAATCAGATACATATATATTAAGTGTCAATGAACTTTACTTTTATAATATTGCAAAAATACCATTTGTACTTTTGTGTCATCTTACTAAATACGTCATGGCTATGTCATAATTAATTATTTTGTTAAATAAACGAAGTAATAAGTTAATCTATCTTAATACTCCGTTTCCACAAGGACAAATATACAATTTTTTGTTGATCCCTCGTCATATTTATACATATATTGGCCATCTTATTATTTATTTGAAGAAATTTTGGCTATCACATAGCAATAGAATGGTATAACTACGCTTTTGAAATAATATTATAATGTAGTATCAAATAAAATAATACGTAGGATTTAAGTATTATGAAATATATATAAGTAATTTCTTTTAAAAATTGTAGGTTCAGCTACACACGCTCGTTGCTAAACCTTTTTTTAAAGTCACCTTCATTACTTTTTACTTCTTATACGTACTGTTGTTATTTTTAATATGACGCGCTGAGCTGTAGCAACACAAGCTCGTTACAAACTTCATCTACAGTCACATTCATTACTTTTTATTTTTTACGTGTAGTCCCTTTTTTTTAATTTGACGCGCTAAGCTTCTTCTACACACACTCGTTGATAAATATTACTTAGAGTCAACTTTATTCCTTTCTTTTTTTTCTTATACCGGGTGTAGCAAAAGGGATGAGACTTTTTAAAATACAGTTTTGAAATGGTGTTGTTGATGAAATCTTAAAGTTCCAATTATTTTGAATAATTTAGAGTGTAAGCTTTTAATTGATAAATATGTTGTAAAAAAAAAATATGTATATCTCGGGATGGAGGGAAAAACAGCCATCATAGGCTATTTAATTCACGCTGGAAGGACCACTTCGGATATTACGAACGTCTTAAACGTCAGCAAGGCGACTGTCTGCCGGATCAGAAATCGTTCGGCTGATGGAGACAACCTTATGGACAACCCCCAGAGTTGAAGACCCACCAAAGTGAAGCCAGAAGATATCATGGAGGCTTTTAAGGTCAACTCAATGATGACTATTTCAGAGCATACTAAGAAGAAGGTGCATCGGTCTACTTTGGGCAAGGTCATCCAAAAGGCTGGAAGAAGGTCCCTTAGAAGAAGTGAGAGGCCACTCCTATCCCAACTTCAAAAAGAACTCCGTCTTCAGTTATGTTAATAACTCTTTAATGATCTGAAGCATAACAGCATCTGGGTAATCTTTCTGTCTGATGAAAAGAACTTTACCGTTGACCCTAAGTGGTATGCTTTGCCAAGACTGACAACAGCATCAGGACAGTCACAAATACGAAGCATCCAGCCTCTGTGATGATGTTGGGGGTTGTGGCATGAACTGGAGAAAAAATAACACCAATTTGGGTTTCTTGTTGGATACTGGTTACCTGAGCCCGACTACTTGATGTTGTTGAAAGAAAATGTGGTCTCATAGATCACCAAGACCGTGAAGAAGTCCACGTGCGTACGTATTTCAGCAGGACAGGGCTCCGGCCCATACTGCTAATATTGTACAAGAGTGGATGGGTATCAACATGAACTTCTGGTCCAAGATCCTTTGGACCATTCAGGGCCCAGATCTGAATCCACTGGACTACCACTGAAAAGGAAGGCCTTCAATGTTTGCCCCCCTAATATTGATGCCCTAAAGACCTCTGTTAACCAGCAGTGGAGAATCATGAAAAAGGACTAGGGTGCAAGGGGCTCAAGAGGAGGTTGGAGGCTGTTATTGATGCTGATGGTGGCCAGATTCATAATTAATATCCATAGTTACACTAAAAAATATTATAAAATTAAATTGTCAATGTAAAATATCATCTTGATCAATTATAAGTACTTTAATGATTACTTAGAGGCAGGAATTAGTACTTTTTTTTACACCCGGTGTGTACTTTTTTTTTTTTTTTTATGATGTGCTGAGCTTCTTCTAAGCACACTCGTTGCTAAACTGCATCTAAAGTCATATTCATTATTTTTTATGATTCATACGAGTATGTACTTATTTATTATTTTAATGTATACACATTAGTTACACACGCTCGTTGTTAAAAATGATTCCTTCTCATATAAAATAATCCACAAAATAAGACAAATTTGATGGAATAAATGAAGCTTATATTATGAAATATTAAAATCAGGATTTGCTAGGAATTTCTCGGAGGTGTAAACCCCCAATAAAACGTGATCCTGAAGGAGAATCCCGAGGGTAAAACATTTGAAATTTCCCTTAGCAACAATCATGTACAACAGCTACACTTTACAAAGCTGATGCAGAAAAGACCATAAATAAAAGCATTTCAAATAAATTAACTAATAAAATAATAAAAATATTATATTAAGCCATTAAATAATAGCCTGGAAAAAAGAGGTTTGGTAGGATCATAACTCTTTTTTTTTTGTTAGACACAAGACATAAATATATGTAAATATATTCCTTCATCAGAAGAAGATATAATTACAGTAGAGTGTAGATACAATGTACATCATATTAGAGTGGTACTTAAATTGGTTTCTTTTGCTACAAAAAGACAAAATATAAATTTTGGGGTATTTCGAGAAATATTTTGAGGTAGGACAGGGCCATTGAAGTTTTAAATTTCTAAAGCTTATAAAAAACGATACCATTTGGTCCTTAAAATAGTCACTAATAGTCCAAACAGAGTCCTTTTTAAGACTAACTATTGGAGAAAAGTAAATAATCTTACAATGATTATAAAAAATGACTAATAGTGCATTGTTGTACTGTGTATAGAGCGCACACTTTTGTTATGAGCATAATAACTCTTTCGAAATGTTGGGAATGCATACCCCAAAAGTGTATTTTTTATGTAAAAATTAAGAAATATAAAGTTTTAGTCATATTGATCAATGTTTAGAGGCTGTATAGGGCCTTTAACCCGGTCAATGTAACCATTTGTGGGAGGGGAAACACTCTTTTAAATTGGAATTAGTCAATAGGAATCAATTAAAGTAATGACTTTATCGTTTATAACAATAAAGCAAAGTTTAACTGATATTTTTTGAAGGTTCCTCTTATTGGTTGGACAGAGTTACACTTATTAAGTTTTCAGTACATTATAGGTTTACATTTACTCCGTCTGACCTAGGAAAATTATATTTCCTTCTGTAGGAACGACCGGGGCGTAAACCTACGCACAATGATTTTAAGAGAACTATTTCTCCAAAGCACGTTGACCATTTAGCTACGTCGTTCCATGAATGCTATTAGGTTTATATTTATGTTGAAAGTAGGTTATTTTTGAGTGTAGATACTGGATTTAAGAAATAACAATAGAATTAAGCGTACGCGTCATATTCCAAAAAAGAAAAGGAGAGAGTATTTCTATAGAGTTTTATAAAAAAGCTATCTAAAAATATTTGAATTCTTGCAAGTTTTAGGTCAACTCATATTAAAAAAAGAATAAATACGGAGAGTACTTTATATAAATAAATAAAAATCAGTTTAACTTTAAATGAGGTTGAACAACATACGTCACATCAAATCATATTTTATTTTTTTTGTCCAACTTTTATTATTCTTCTTTCAAGCTTGAGGAGAGAACACATAAGGTTTGAGTAACTACATGTGAGTGTGCGTGTGAAGGAGTTATCATGTATATTATTTTAGCAAAGTGTGTCTATTTGTTGACGTCTATAAATGTAATGCCGGGTACTACAATTAGGAAATGACTATTCTATAGGAATAAACAATCTGGCAAAAGTTTTAATAATTAGTGGTCTTATTTGCTCAATGAATAAAATATAATATCTACCCTCATTTAATAAGCTTTAATTAGAGTAAAAAACTGCATATTTTCAATAAAACTATATTAAAGTTAAATAGGTAAATGAGTACATATTAGAACGGTTAATGATATGAAAACCTGAAAGATATGAGGTTATTGCAGGTATTTTTATAACCTATGCAAAGTTGTGCCCTGATCGGTCTAGCATTTCAAACAGTTCCGGTTCTTTTCATATAATTTTTCCTGGGCAGAATTTTCTAGTGATACACCCTTGATTTAAGTGTCATTTACCAAACTGAGGCTGTATAAAAAAGAACCAAGATCAAAGACAGGAACTAATTGCAATATGGCTCATGAGTTTTTCATAGGTGCGATTTATGAAAATCCGTTAAATCCTTCAATTTCTAATATAAAAAAATGATTTTTTCCAAATTAATTTTTATAATTTGACATTTGCAAAGTTCTTTGAAGGAAAATAATTCAACAGATAATTATACTTGAGAGCTAAAATTAGTGCCATCAGATTTTGTCTTATGCAATAACTCAAAATTTGTGCAATTTGTCCAAATCAGATAATTTGAAACGAATAATTAATTTTGGGAAAATCCAACATTTTTAAGATCTTTGCAAAATCATCAATAACCAATGACTTAATAAATTAAACATCGACCAACGTAAAAGTACAATATTTTGTGTATTAATTTGACATCTTTTTGTATAAATAACGATCTCTAATAAAACCTCTTAATTAAAAGTTATTTAAAGATAAACAAAGATAAAAAATCAACTGATAATATCGAAGTTCCGTATATGGACAGTGTGGGAATTACCTATCTGATATTTTGTTCAATGCTTTAGATGTTTGTATAATTAGCTTAAATTATGTTTTAATGGTAAGACTGACATGCACTACTCAATAATATTGGGAGAAGGTGATCTCTTCGTTTTATTTTGTCTAACACCCAATAACTGTTTAGAACCCATGAGATAAATTCTTCTTTTGACAAAAGAAAAAACATCATAAAATCTAAAATGTGATCAAATTGGTATTTGTTTAGAGCTAAATGAATTTTCGGTCAAAAAATAACTAATTTAAGAAACTTCAAGCCCCATGTGCCCCTTCTAAGCATTGATTAACATGGATGATAATTTATATTCCTTCATTTTTTATGGTAGGAAGCGTTTTTGGGGATTTATTTCTCATTATTTTGAAAAAATTACAAATGGTAATACCCTTTTAACATACAGAGGTGGGCAAAAGTATCTGAACATACTTCAAATTGTTTTTTGCTTCTAATCTAGTTCATTTATCTTCCCACATTCTAACTTCATAGACAACAAGTCAGTTTCACCATTAAACAGCAAGAGGACAAACGATAAGTCATTTCAGAATTGTTTGAGGCCAGCAAGGATGCTAAGGAAATCATAAAGGTCACAAAATATACCAGGAAAACCATCTATGACGTCTGCAAACAGCTGTAGGCGAATAAGGGGCTTCCCCATTCCTCATCCGGCTTCGACAAAGCCAAAAAGTAGTCTGGTAGCTTTCTGGGTGGGCTCAAGATGGCCATAAAAGCAAATCCTGGCATCTGAATAGCTGTTCATGCTTGGAAGAGGTCTACTAGTAGAAAAACGGTGATCAGGGCCATCAAGGACGACTTTGGCTTAAAGTCCGGCATCAGGAGGAAGGTGTCACCTTCGACCACGAAAATGAAGGGCTTCAGGTTTCAAAGGTACAGGAAACTCTTCCAAATGTGTAAATCAAATTCAGACACCATAAATTATTCAGTGATGAGTCAAACTTCACCTTGGACACTGCCTACACCCCAAAGAATGGCAACTTCTGGCTGATAAGGGACAGAAGTAAGGTTTCTTCTGTGATGAAAACCAATTTCCCGTCCAAGACAATGGTATTTGACTTGATGACCAGCGACGCGAATGTTATAGTGGTTCACATTTTGGACAACGTCTCTGTGGATTCCAAACTCAGCGCTCCGTCAAGTTGAAAAAACTGTCTGTCAATACCCCGACAGTCAGTTCCACGTCATTATCAAAGCTGATGAGTGGCCTTCTGGTAGTACTCACTTTAACCTGTGAGATTTCTAGTTGCAATTAGACCTAAAAAGGAAGTTAAACGAAGATTCCTATAGGTTCTAGTGATCTTTGAAGCTCTCTGGGAGGAGGAACATGTCCCGCTTCAAAAGAAAGATGCAACAAAGGCCTGCTTAGACTTCATGTCCCGTTTACAGTTGGTGATTAATGCTGAAGGTGATCAAATTGAGTAATTAAACAGCTATTTGTTCAATATAAATTTCATATGTTATAAATTTTGTCTTAAAATGCCATCTTCTATTATTTAAACTTACTTGAATATATTGTCCAGATACTTTAGCCAGCCCTTGTCAACTGTGATCAAGTTATTAGCATTGGTTTATAGCTAAATGGATGAAATTATGACAATTCAAGGCACCTTCGTAATGCTGAATAATATGGATGAAATTTTATATTTCTTTTGAGTGATGGGTTCTCCACATTTCGAAAATTACAAATAAAAGTACCATTCTAATATTATATGTATTGTGAAGAACTTACTATGCAATTATTTATGTGGACTAGTAATGGATATGATTTGTATCATCAAAATATTGTCAGAAAGACAGTTCTAACACGTCATGACAATATATTATGTGAGCCTCTCTCTGTCGACTAGTAATGTATGTGTACATTCATACAACTAACAAACGACTTTTTATCTCTTTTTTTTTGGGATAATTTATTATACAACTCTTTTTGTTTTCGTTATTATTCTCGATTTTTTTTTTGTTTTTAAGTACTACTTCTATAATTTGTTAGTAATGCCAGCACTCCTTGTTATTAGTTCACCATGTATACCTATATATATATATATGTAGGCAAGTAGAAGTAGCCATCTTTCTGTCAGTATGCTCATAAGTAATGATAAAAAAAACGAACATGGATATGGTAACCCTGACAATTTGAAGAATGTTTTGGCGGAGAGCAGCTTGGCTGTCATGTCGTTTAATTAGACTTGCCACAATCAGCTGTTACAAGAGAGGAAGGAAAAAAGGATTATAAACAAAGACATTAGTTAGTATTGTATAACTCTGATGACGATACTCGATTATACTCAGAGCTTATCAAGGCCTTACAACTTTGTAACTCTACAATAAATCCTACCAACTTATTTTCTGCCTTTTATAAGCAAACAACATTAACTTTGGGATTCAGTAAGTCCTTGGTTTGCCCGTTGTCGTGCAGACAAAGTTTCCTTGCCCACATAATGGTGTTTGGTGTGGTTAGCTACAAAGGTCACTCCAAGACTACTCATGTTTCCCCAATGCCTCAGGATCAAGACTACTTTTGCCTACTTGGATGTTCTAGAGATCCAGGGCCTCGCCTGGGTTTCTAGAACATCAAAGATGCAACTTTTGTTATTGCCCAAACCATGGATTAAAAAAAAAATCCAATTTGAATTTTACAATCATTTTTAATGAGTAAAAGTATAGTTTAACCTAAGCAGTGTCTTATAAATATAATGGATACTCCGTTCCATAAAAATCATAATAATAATTGTAAAAAACAATTCAGAACGGAAAAAAAGAGTATTTTCTTTGTCTACTCCAGGACTTTTCAGGCCTATATGTTATATGCTACAATCAGCTGTGATGACGGAGGAGTGGAGAAGGAAATAAAAAAGCATAGTGGCGATAAATACTCTGAGTCCAACCAGGACTTATAATTATTACAACAAATCCTCGTACACAAGGACCCTATGCCACCTGTTGAGGGACACTCTGAAGGAAAGGCGACTTCAGAGGTGCAAGAAAGTTTGTGCTTGGATCGTGTTTCATGAGAAAAATGTACCATTTATTACAAGACATACAAATAATATGACCTTTTGGTATGGTAAAAAAAGAAAAGGAAAACTAACTTGTCAGGGTGACAATTTGAAGAATATTTCGAGAAGAGAGCAGTTTAGCTGTCATGACGTTTCATTAGATCAGCTACAATCATGTGTGTCAAGGGAGGAAGGGGACAAGGATTTGACAATTGCAGAGACCATTAGGGTGTACCGTAATGACAAAAGTTGAGAATTTGGATTCGCCGGATGTTTGTGATTTTGCATTTTATTCCTGTAAACAAGATAAAAAACCATCAAACGTCCCAAAAAATGGTCCTCCATGAACGATAAATAAAATGTTGAATTTTCCAATTATAAATTGGAAAAATAGGGTGGTTTTTTTGCCATAAATGAACAACAATAGTATATTTGAAATATTATATTAGACACATAGCATCAAAAAATGAACTTTCTGCAATAAAAATGAAGAGAAACATCAAAATAGATGCGCTTAATACGCAGTACCAAAAGAGAACATTTATTTATTGACATCATGTTTGGAACTAAAACACTCATACCAAAAGGCAAGTTAGAGACAAATTGGTAATATATTGTTGCATAATATACGTTTCATCTATAATACTTAAAAAATAAAAATGATGTAACTTGATCCATATCGATAATTTTTAGGATACAACATCAAAATTTCATTTTTTTCGACATTCTACAGATTTTCAAATCAAAACGTGTCCATGAAGCACCATTTTTTGAGACGTTTGATAGTTTTTTTCTTGTTGAGGTGAATAAAATGCAAAGTAAAAAATATCTGTCGATGCCAAATTCCCAACTTTTGTCATTTTGGTACAGTCTAGAAAATCTTACATCAATAATGGCTTTTTTTAAATCAAGATTCTCAAGGTTTGTTTTTATTTCATGGTGTCTTAGCGAATGGAATTTTGTTTTAAGACTGAATCACTTTTTTTATTGATTAGAGTGACCAGTTGTCTTCTTTTCTCCAAATATCAACACTGATCATAAGAGGAATTAGCTTAAGAACTTTTTGTGGAATAACCACCCATGTATAAGCTAAAGTTTTTTTCTATTAGTGAATCCCAATCCTGAGTAAACAAATGCTTATAAAACCTTTCAAAATATTCTCAATTGAACATTAGCAAATATTTGTAATGTATTTTTCCTCGTCAATGAGCTGATCCATTAACTTTAGGTTCAGACTTTTTTTTTTGCTGCCACTCAAGTGAATTATATTATTGTTGAAAGTTTCTAATTTGGATAAGCAAGGCTCTGTGTAGCTTAATTAAGTCAAAAATAAGCCAATAGAGAGAAAAGTTTTTGCACTAGTTTTTGAAATAGGCCAGGCCATGAGTTCGATAAATATCTGTAGAGTGACACCAGCTAAACCGTGCAATCTCATAAATTGGGTTTCATAACATTTTGATAAAAAAATTAAAGGGAATTTCGTAGTCCATAAGTACAATTTATTTTATTCTTCAATATTTTTATATTTATAAATCAGAGGGGAAAATATGACTTTTTTCTACAAGGTACAAAAGTAAAAAGTGGACTGTTAATAAACGCTAATTATATAATTAAAATAGAGAGGTTTTGTGATTTGTTCCTGCATATTCCAAAGGTCCTGTCCTTTCTGCATAAGTAAACAATAATAAATATTTCTCAAATCTTTTATCATGAGTGACCAAGAAGCAAAAAGGCAGAGGTTCTCAGACCTTCTGGATGCCAAAATTGAGGTGGCAGAGATTAATGGGCATTGTGAAGTGTTCCATAGATGAGCAAGGATAGAAAATACCTCTCAAGGAAAGAAAGAAGTGGAGGACACAACTTTAAAGGGGATTCTGAGTTTCTGGGGGACCTGATGAAGAAGATCATGGAGGATCCCACAAAATCCATGAATCGCCTCTCTAACAAGTTTGACGTGGACGAGGGGACAATCAGGAGGGCTGTAAAGGAGAGCTTGGGGTTCTCCTCTTATACAAGGACATCATACAACCTGTTGACGGACACTCTGAAGGAAAGGAGAATGCATAAGTGCACGAAAGTTCGTGCATGAATCAAGGAAAATGGATCCACAGTAAATATTTTCTCTGACGAGAAGATTTTCACCGTGGACCAGGTCTACAAACGTCTGAACGACTGTTGGGTCGGGAGATCACCAGAGAAGGTCAAGGGGGTATTCTGTACAAAACATCCAGCCCAAACAATGGTCCTGTGGGTGTGGCGTACGACAGCAAGAAGATGCATCCCTTCTTTTTTAGGGCTGGGGAGAAAATCCTTCAGGAGGCCTACTACAAGGTACTGAAGTCCACCATACTGCCATGGCTCAAGGCCACCTACCCAGAGAACAACTATTTATGGACCAAAGATGGTGTAACCTAACACACATCTGCCAAATGCCAGAAGTTCTGCACCGACAACATGCCTTATTTTTGGCCCAAGGGCGTGCAGCCAGCATCTTTGCCGGATTTGAATCCGTTTGACTTTGCTGTGTGGGGTAATTTGGAGAGAGAGACTAACCGGACATCACACCCCCAAACATGGACTCCCTGAAGGCTGCCGTTGTAAAGGAATGAAACAAATTGTCCGAGAAGTTCATCATCAACTCCTGCAAGGCTTTCCACCGCCGTGTGGAGGCTGTGATTGCTGCTGAAGGCGGCCATATTGAGTATACATGTTTACAAAGGTCGTGTCTCAAAGTTTTGTAAAAAGAGTTCAAAATTATTTATAAAAAAAATAAAATTATTGACATTATTCTAAAATCAGTCATTCAGTCCACGTTTTGCTTCCGAATCCTGTATTAAAATACATATATACTATTTCCGGAGAACACCTTAAATACGGCAAAATATACTTATGAAACTCAAAATCAAATCCTTGCATAGGTCAATTATACTTAATTTTTAATATATGTATTATTTCAACATTCCATAAGTGAAACATATTATGCCGCGTGACTTTTAAATGAAGAATAAAATAAATTGTACATACTGACTAAGAACCTGCCTTACAATTGTTTCCTTAAAACGTTATTAAGCCACCCGAAGAGGTAGTAGATATGATGTCACTCCATATATTTATAGAGCTCATTGATCCAGGCCAGGCCAGTCCTGTCTGGTCCATTGCTCTCTCTTTAATCCATAAAAAAGAGGAAAACTAAGAAATTAGAACTGACTTAACACCAGTCTTAAGGCTTTTCTGAAGTACAATATAAATCAGCAATAGGGTCCAAGTGGAGTCCCAAGATCAAGTAAATTGCATATCTCGAGTCTATGACGAGTTTGTATCACGGAATGTTTTGAACAGTCTGCAAATCAATTACTCTTGTATTATTCCGGGTATTTAATTATTTTTAGTATAAATATAGCTTTTATTTGTTCCGATATATCTATGTAGGTACCTATATAACGAATGTTTTCATATAATAAATCGATTAAAATCCAGGAATTTATGAAAGTGCTAAGTGTTCCATAAAAAAAATATTTTACGATCCTTTGTGTATTTGCCCTAATACATGGTAATTAGCGGGTCCCTGTTGTTTCAATCTCGTCGTTCTTTTATTTTTTCGGTTTATGGTCTTTTATTTACGTCTATGCTGTTTCTATTCCATATATATATATTATAAGATGAGAGTCATTTCAAAGATGAGAAATTGACGGGGGGAAAATGTCCATGAATTGATCCTTGACCCAATTGACTTTATCCCTCATCGTAAATCATTCAAAATTATTTTATGAGACGCGTTAAAAGGTTTCTTTTGAGTACGGGGGTAAGTCCGCATGGTTTTTCTTCTTCTCCAGTCTTATCAGAGTCCAATCCTGTTTATTTTTCATTTTTTTCGTTCCTTTGACAGCCATATGGCCATTTCATCACATCTTTATTTTGCCTAACTAAAAATACGTGTTAAATATTCTGCTAAAGTTCTGAAATTCTGATATCCTCGATTATAGGACGAATTTGAATCGGAAACAAAACCTGCATCATGGGAAAAAAACTTTGCTCAATAACAGCATCATGAATATCAACCAAAGAATTGTCGTCTAATAGCATTAAACATTAAATAAAGGATAAATGTGCTTTGTCAACCCGAAATCAAGCTAAAATGAATGTGGATTACATTTGTATTCTTCAACAACGAATGGTCCTTAATTTCTATCAACAAATCGTTCTTATTAACCCTGTGGAGGGTCCACAAATCCCACTGAAACTAGCACAAATTGATCGTCACAATTGAAAAATGATAAATTGACCGATTTTATTTGAAAGAGGCTATATCAGGAGCAGCAATACAGTGTTGGGCTGCAAAACGTGGACTCTCAAGCCTCCTGCCCTTCATGACCTCTATCAGAAGATGGGGCCCTCGTGTATAAGTAAAATTCTTAGTAGTTCGTCACGGACTCCCTGATGGTTCTAGCAGTCCCAAATGAAGTCGTGGGTGAGGCGATTTATCGATTTGGTGGGGTACTACTGCTCTCTGCGGTGGACAACAACTCCGTAACCCTCGTCAAAGTATGCCTTCCATTTCTTCAATTTGGTCACCATATAAGCCAGGCTCTTGGAGCACTTCATAATGTCCATAATCTTCGCCAAGAGCTAACTTTTTTTTTTTTTTTGATATCTTAACTAATCCCCAAAATTAGAATATGAAATATTTTTGGAGCTGTAGATATGATGTTCAATATTGTTTTTATATTGACGCACAATCAATGTCAAATTTATCATTTTGACAGTATGTATACATATATCCCAATAACTGACATACTTATTTCGATTAATTTGAGGCATGCATCAAAATATCTAGGATAAATTGAAAGAAACGAAAATTTAAACTATAGTTTAAAAGCTTTAAATTATTCCATGCAACTTAATTTTGCTCCAATATTGCCGTAACAATATTTAATTATTTTATTGAAACGGTGTATTTTTGCTATATTAAGTCAAATTAGGGGCTTCTATAAAGAATCAAAGGCATAAAAAGTATAGCCCCCCTCCTCCTACCTTAATTAAAGAAGTATTGTGTGAGGATAAAAATTTTTTAAAGGAAAATAAAGGTAATTTTTTTTTTTAATAAGGCAAATTATGCAGGGAAGCAAATAATTTAATATTTGATTTTTTTTTCATAAACTTAATTTTTTGTGAATAGCTAAGGATTTTGAGAATTTTTTTTATAAAGAAATTTAAAACTTAATTTTAAAACTTTTTTGAGACTAGGAGTAAATTTTGATTCTTTTTCCCAAAAAAAATAATTTATTTTTGTAAATAGCTTCGTACTTTTGAAGTTTTTTCTGAAAAAAAAAATTAAATATCCGAAAGAAGTTAATATTTGAGATTGATCTGTAGTGATTAACTATTTTTGCCTTTTCACTGGTTCAGGTTTTGCACTTTTAATTTACATTAATTGTATTGATTTATTATACCAACAGGAACAGTCCACCGGCCAACAAGGCCAATAAGTGTATAATATATTTCCCACAAAATCTCACCACTTTTGGAGCTCGAATTTTTGACCAGCAAACAGGCCGGACTGAACCCAAGGGATTTCTATATCTGGGGGAGGGTCAAGTATAAGGCCTATGCCAAGTATCATTCCTCTGTGGAGTCCCTGAAGAAGTCCATTACCCATACAATGCTAAAGCTGGATCTACACGAGGTCTACCAGACCTGCCAGAGCTTCCGAAGCTAACCCTGACAATTTGAACAATGTTTTGGGGGAGAGGAGGGGAAGAATTAAATAAATAAGAACATTTGCATGAATTTCTTGGATATCCTCTGGACTTACAATTATAACTCCACAACAAACCCTCAAAGTTACTCTCCCCGTCTTTTATGAGCACACAGGAATATTGAAGCACATTTTGAATATAACTGATTGAAGGAGAAGAAATTGTTTATTACTCAGGAATTAAATAATAACGACAACTGCAAAAGAAAAGAAAATTCATCAACATTTGCATCAAAGTAAATGTACTCTTTTCAAGAACAAAAGAATAATGATAACAGCTTGTGAAAATAAAAAGTCCTATTCAGATTTCAACTGCAAAAAGCCGCTTCCGCCTTGAAGAACATACATACGTTATATACCTCCACGTACAAGTCAAGTCCTTCTCAATTATGAAGATAGTTTTTATGCAAAATACATATTATTTTTTGTTATTTTTTTACAATCAACATCAAAGGAGGAATAAAATAGACTTTAAAATATTGTGAAATTATACCTCCAAGATTACTATTTAGTTCAAGATGGACACTAAAATATATGTATACATATAGACAAATACACGAGCCTCGTAAATTTTCTGTTATTTAAAGTTCCCATCAGAATGGACCGATCAAATGAAGATACACGGATTTTTCATTAAAAGTATAATGTATTTATTCTTCTCAATAGGTTTATTTTTTTTCTTTTCTATGCTCATCAATTCATAATATGGGTATAGGTCTTTTGAAGGATGTGCATGGCATCTATTGACATGTTTGGAACTTATTTTTGCTCTACTAATAATAACTAACATGACATTAGATTTTAATTAATGTGCCCATAGAATAAACCTTTCATTTGTTTGATCTTTCATCATCTGGAAAACACATTTTCAACAACAAAAAAAAATAGTATAAAAAAGTTGTCAGACAATGGAAATACAAATTGATGAAGTCATTTTCTACAATGCACTTGATACAAATAGCTCAGAATCTTTTTTAATTTATGAATATTGTTGTAGAGTTGACAATGGCCAATTAGTGATTATTATCAAACTACAAATGATTAATTATCTGTTATATCCGCTGGACCTGTGGCGTAGCTATTAGCTTTGCTGATTAGTGAGGGCTAATTATTTTTACAGAGTCTGCCATATGTTGTAGGGGATTTTCAATTACCACTAACAACTTTTCTCAACAAATAATGTATTTAAATCCGGATATTTACTTACAATGACCCATCCACTGGCGGCCCTGACACTCTCAAGCCTCTACTTTGTTCTATGGGACGATTGACGGTTGGCTTCTTCGACAATGTGGTTCATGCAGACGATTGCATGGAATTTAGCAATATTTCCATCCAGATTTCGTTCTATCAATGTTGATGTTGATTTTTTAAACAACATCTATATGGTTAGCTAACATCATTATTTAACACTACTCAGAAAATTGATATGCGGTAATTAGATCCTGGGGGGTTCTATTTATATATATATATATATGATGCGTCAACATAAATACAATATTGAACAAAATAAAGAAAACCCTAATTTACTTCCTACACATATAAAAGTCAATATTTCATAAACATATTTGAGTCTATTAGTGGTTTTGTAGTCAAATTTGTGGGATAGGTTAATATACCCAGGGTTTTTAATTATACATTAGAACCATTATTTGAATTAAGAGACTTATATTGGATCCATTATGGCTCCTTATAAATCAAATAAAATTATCATTATTAAATTATGATGAGTAATTATTGTGATGGTAAGTGCTATTTGGGACAGATCCAAAGGATAAGTAAGAATCATTGTTTGATAGAAATTGACGATTGTAATCTATTTTAAATTTTGTAAAAAATTAGGCAAGCTGCCTTCTGTATTGATGGACTACATACGTAAATACCGAGTGGTCCGTTAAAATCTAAACACTTTTAAACTTCAAGAAGATATAATTTATTAATTAACAATAGAATTTCAACAAAATTAATAATATGAATAGATGTGTTTATGAGCTCTCTTAATCATTAATACAGCCGTCCTTAACGGTAATGATGGCTTCCAAGCGGTGGCGGTGGAAGGTTTGGTACCCACTGCGTATGTAGTCACATGCTATAGCGTCCTAATGCTGGCTGGTAATGGCTTTGAGGGCCTTGGTGTTTGGATGGCGTACACTTCACCTCTTTCCCCAAACATACACCCAAAAGTGTATGTTCTAGGACGTTAACATCAGGGCTGTAGGTCCCTAAAAGTGTCAAATGAACTGAAAAGACTTACTCAAAAGAGTCTAGCAACAGAGTTTATTTTATCGCGGGGTCAAAAGGGGTATCTCCACTCTCACAAGGCTCTTTCCACCAATTTTTTTGATAGCTTTCTGAACAGTTTGGTGTGAAACCTTGAGATCTCTTGCATGAGCCCTAGTGGACTGAAGGGATTGAGCTGAGTTGTTTTCTTTACCTCTTTCGGGCACAGTTTGGCCCTTTTGAAAGATCCCTTCTTCCTCTCCAACGTTTGGACTTGCTGACGGTGTGGACGGTGGTCCTGGAGACGTCCAACTGCTTGAATTGTACGAGTGGAAATTCGTTTATTACGTTCATGTGTCCTTTTCTCGACTTTTAGATAAGCTAGACAGCTCAGATTTGTTCTGTTTTGTAAATAATTGTTTATGCTTGAATATATTAAAATATGAATTAATTTCAATCGCTTAACATACATTAATTATTGAATTTGTAGGGGTTGTGATATCACTGGACCACCCGGTAAAATGAAAAGATATATCTCTAAATATAATATATTTATTTATAACATTTGGTAAACACATAATCATGACGTCATATTCTGTACTTAAAATCAAATCACTCATTATTTTTATAAAAGCATAATATCCTCAGTGACTTATAACGAGGGTAATAATGATAGGTGGAATGATTATTTAGGCTGAGAATTCATCATCTTCCTTAATGATTCCATATATCCTCTGGTCTTATCCATAGTAATACCTATATTATACCTTAAACCGCAAATACAAAAACAACAGGTTTAATTACGAGAATGAATAATTATGTTTAAGAGGGGAAAAAATTGTTAAATTGGTTTTGGAGAATATTTATTTATTTTTTTAAATCGTTCTAATCATTACTTTTTATAATTCAATTACGTGATTAATCTTCATTATGGATCATTTTCAAAAAAGTAAAAACAAAATAATTAAGAGGAGGTGCTTATTTCCCGAATTTCTATTTGTTTAAAGTGCTGCATTTGATCACACGTTATAAATCTACCTTTTTATATAATAAATATATATTATATTGACAAAAGGATTTAATAAAAAGTCAAGCTACTCAAACACCAAGTCATAAAATATAAATTAATCCTCCATCAAACAAAAACTAAAGCCTTTAGATCCGCAAAGTTCCAAGTCACCTTCTTTATGAGCCATTTATGACTTCACATATAAAAGATTTACAGTTTGACTTTTGTTTAAAAAGCGGGTCACGTTTATTTCTCGTTCATATTTTGCCTACATAGCGTTTTCACTGACGTCTCTAAATTACGCCATAATTACAGCTATGCGCCTTATTGGAGGCTCATAGCTAATATTTTGACGACAAATAAATGGACTAACTTCCTATAAATCTTGATTAAACTCCATGTTATGGCTCTATCAATTATAAAAAAGACTTAACACTTGAATTAAATACTGCTTGATGCCAATGATAAAGAGTGATATTTGAATTAAATCAAAGTAATATGTAATATAGATCCCTATGAAATGGATTTGTTTAGTGATTATTTTTTTAGATCGATTTAGGATAATAAAAATAAGATAATTAGAGACAAATATGGTATTATGTCCATTATAATCGCTAATTTAAAGTCTACAATATGGAAATAATATTGTATAACGAGGTAGTAAGATATTTGAAGTACATTTTAGGGTCTGATAATACCACTAAAATAGAAAGAAAAGATTTTTGATTGGCAGTAAAGTTTAAGTTCTTTCATTTGTTGGCCACATTATAACATCTAATATTTCAAACTTTTTATTGATATTAATTGAAAAAAAAGTTTAAATTCTTTCTCGTATACAACTTGGTTATATAAAAGGTTGGGATTGTAAATCCGAAACAAGTTTAGACCTGAATATTTTAGCAATGGTGAGATGTTTGTTGATGAAAGGTTTTTTATCTGATTCTTAGACAAAACTGTATAACATAAATTACAAAATCGTTGATATGTCCTTCCAATATGAACACCGTCTGGCCATTATTGTGCGCCTCCTTACTGGATACAGGCCCAAGGACACACATAAATCCATAGATATAATGCTAAAGAGATTAGAGTGATGTTAACTATTGAGATGTCACACCAGCATGTACTTCTTGGTCATTTTGGGGCCTACACGTTGATCACAGTATATATGACATTTCTAGTTTGGAGGACATGTTAAACTGCAACAAACTTAAAACATAATTCGTTCTTTTTAGGGTTTTAAGATTAATTTCCATAAAGTATTTAACATATATTTGTAATACAGAAATTGAGCACTATGTTTTCTATAAGCCTTTTAAAAAAAATTATTTGAAACACCATCAACTTTTGTACAATTTCCAATCAGCGTCTGGCCTTATAAACAAATAGGTTTTTGTTTTCCGCACACTTGAGAGCAATAATGGTTCTATTTTTTCCATTTAGTTAATTTGTAACTTATTTATGTTAGATTTAAAAGAAAAAAATTAACGAAAAAAAATTAAAATTGGGCCAGTATTTCGAACAAAGTCAAGGCTCGGGAAATTCGAATCGAGTAGTAATAGTTTTTAAAAAAGCATAGCTGTTCTAAAAAAAAATATGGGGGATTCTGTACAATATATACACCCATTAATATATCTATCTGTATTTAAATCATGAATATAAATTCCAGGAATACTTTATTGCTCCAGATTTGAGTTTGAAAAAGTTATTGGAAGGTGAATTAATTAGTTCCTTTTGATGATTATTAAGATTGTTCAAAGAAGCCGCCCGTTTTACCTAGTAGTTTTATAAATTCATATATACCTATATATTGTTTTGAAACAAAGTGTACCTGAAGAATGGTAAAGAGGCGGGGGGTGAATTCCCAAAGGTGCAATAATATCGGTACAAGAATGATTACTTTTAGAATTAAAAAAAGATGAATTAATAAAATAATTGTTATACATATTCTAAAATCATTCCTGCCTGTCATCAAAACAATGCTTTGAATATTGAAATAAATAGACCGAAAACAAAACGGAATCCTTGAAGAAGTAAAAGAAGGTAATAAACACACACATCATAATATATACACTGAACTCATTAGGGTGATTTGTTTTTCAACTTCTTTATTTTTCGACTTTCCAACACAAATACAGTGTGGCCCCCATGTTGTGAACGCATTTTCCTAACTTCAACTTTATACAGACTCTCAAAAAGTAAGACTTTATATAAACAGTTAAATTTTAAAGTTGCTACCCTTGGCCTCCACCATGGCCCGTATCAGCTAACGATCTGAAGAATCACAAAGAAATAAAATTTGGAGAAAAAACTGACTAGGATTATTGTATGTAAGAAGTCAGTTATCTGGAATCATGAATATAGTTTGATAGAACAAATTAAATATTTATACAGGGTGTGCTGTACCTATTTGGTGCTCCATAATGCATAACCAATACAGTATAACATACTGGGAACACTGAATAAAATGAATGAAACCTCACAGACATTTAGTATAACTTATATTAAAAAAAGAAAAAGATGGAAGTACTTTATATAAAGTTTAGCAACGCTATTAACTACTCACGGCTCATCAAATCATATTATTTTTGTGGTGAGAGTGCCTAAGTACTGAGTCTTTAGATCAGTCTGAGTGTGCTCATGGAATATGAAGAGTAACACCAAGGATTTATTGGGGTGTTATCGTCTATATTTTTAAAGCACCATTTCTATGTTCACTAACCTCCAACAAGTCTACTCAATACCGAGTTCAACCGCTTTATATATATTATATATAAGTGATAGTCCAGACTAAAGGCATTATTTCATTACATACAGCTACTGTGACGTCATCTGCTCTATATAAGTACTTGGAAATGATCTTTCATTTCGTTTCTATAAACAAAGTAGGTTTTAAACAATGGCTCTTCTACGGTCTCTCTTATCCACATATATCACCCTACAATACTCTTAATGATATTTGAGTATGTGTGTCTGTAAGAATATGAAGAAGACGCCCTTTTCATCTTCAATAATTTCATCAACAACAACAACTAAAAATGAGAAGGAATATTCGTATTTGGTTTTATGGATGTACATTAGACTGTCACTTTTTGGGCTTTATATTTTCCCGCCCTTGCACAAAGAAATTTAAAAAAACTGAATTTGACAAAGTTAAAGGCCTCTCATGCCGTTTTTGGCGTAGTACAAGTTTGGGGGTAAATGTTGTTTTGGATTTGCACCTTGCTTTTATTAATTTAAAGGACATAAGATATGCTCCGGTTTTATCAAATATAACAATACAAAAGTTAACCCTTGCTGAAATGATAGTTGTTGAACAAAAAGAAAGTGTATTATTTGGATTATGTTTGATAAAACAGGGAAACTTCACATAATTAAATACATCCTTAAATTATTAAATACAGGGTGAAAAATATATTTACTGATAAACCAAATAATAATAAAACTCAAAGTACAATTTTAGTAAGTGGCTTAAAAATCTACAATTATGACCAAAAAATACCATTGTTCCATACCAAAATGGCCTGTACTATGCCAAAAATGGTCTGAAAAGCATGAAACTCTGATAAAGTCAGTTTTTGGATTGTTTATAGGAGAAAATATTATCGTGCATGTGGAGAAAAATATTTACCCAAAATTGGAACAGTTTAATGTAGATGTACCACCATAAGTAAAAAGAAATCTTTATAAAGTAAATTATCAAAGCTACGAGGCGCATAAAAGTCACGACTTTTACATGAAATAGGTTATTATTTTCTGTCTTTAAATATGAATAGACTGTAGAATTGTAGATGTATATTAGGGTGGTTTCTTTTTCTACCTTTCTTCGAATTTTGATTGCGACTAGTTGCCGAAAAGTTGTCATGTGGAAGATGTTCGAGAAAAAAAACACGTGTTTTTGCTGTAAGTCCAAGCTCTGGAATATTTTCGTTGAGTCCGTTAATACCTTTCTCGGAAAATATTTTTGATACAATCAAACCTGCATTAAGCTGTCATACTAGGGAAACTGAAAAAAGTGAGCGTTTAATGCTAGTTACCTCTTAAGCCAAATTGTCTATTTTGTAACAATTATGAATTTCTTATGGACTCGGAGCGATATGAAATTGGATTTAAATCTTAGTGTATATAAAAACATGACTCAAGTCAAAGTCCAGACTCGATTAATTATCCAATTTTTTTTTTTTTTTTTTTTTTTTGGGGGAATTTTTTTATATCAATAGTTATTCACATATAATTAAATTTAAAAAATAAATCAAAAATGCATAGCTGTTCAAAGATAGTTAGTTTTTTTGGAAACAAATTTCGAATTATTAAATTTTTCCAAAAAAAATTTCAAAAATCCGGTTTTTAGAAAAAATTAAACATTTTGGCAAAAATGTTTCAAAAGTTAAATTTCAAATATTACATTTTTGTAAAAAAAAAAAGATTCAAAAATCCATAGCTATTCATAAAAAATTATTTTTTTTGGAAAAAAAAATCAAATATTAAATTTTTTGCTCTGCTGCATAATTTTACGTAATAATTTTTTTTTTTTTTTTTTTTTTCACCTAATTTTGTAAAAAAATTTCATCCTGACCAAAAAAATTCTAGTAAAAAGCAAAATCTAGTTTTAGGGGGCTAAACAAGAATCGACACAAAAGTCATGATAAAGGCGTTTGAAAATAAAAAAATCTTGTTCAGGTTGTAAACACAAAAGGTTGCTCCCATTTTCTAAGACATATTTTATACAACTACAACTTTCTTGGAGGAGTCAAACATAACCATACATACAATTAATATATGAGTAAAAACCATAAGAAAATTTACATTTTTAAAGGCATTGGTTGAATTTTCATACATATTTTTATGGGAGCCGAGGGGATTTGTCAATTTTGTTGAACTACTGCATCATACATCGACAACTATTTCAACTTCCAACATGGCGTCCTATCATTTTATACAACAATCTCTAACAATATGCTTATGAATTCAAACTACCCACCATTACTATGTATTTAAATCAAAATCCGTAGACAAATGTTCCGCTATTTCAAAAAAAATAAAACCAAACTCGGTAAAATTAAATTTTGAAGAATAATAAACACTTCAAAATATTATGTATTACTATCTTATATACACAACACCACAGATGAATTGTTATTTAGACATTCGCTTGTCAAAATATCTACATACATATGTAAGTACGTGTGCGTGCGTGCGTGCATGTGGGGGTGGGGGTAGAGAAGGGCTGAAGGAAGGTGAATGTCATTATTATTTGATCTTTCACCCCTAGGGTGGATGGTGGTTATTATTTGTTATGATTTTTTTCCGTGTTATAAATCATTATTTGATGTTCAGTCAGTGTTCATTTCGTCATACAAAATGTTTTTCTTAAATAAGGGTTTTTTCCATGGTGATGATGGGAGGAGAACTATACGTAATGGAACGCAAGAAAAACAGACGAAACAGAATGTGACGATTCGTCTTTTGAAGCTGTGGAAGGACTCTTATGATCAAAGGTGAAACTCCAGTGTGGAAGGGGCATGTTAAAAAAAGAAAGCGAAAATCAAGATAGTAACCTTGACAATTTGAAGAATGTTTTGGAGGAGAGAAAAAAATGCTCATGGCGTTTGATTGGATGAGCTACAATCAGCCTTGACAAGAGAGGAAGGAGAAAAGGAAATAAACAGTGACATTTGCTATTATTACTGGGATGTCGATCCCCAATTCTACTCTGAGTCTAACTTACAATTATATCTCCGCAACATATCCTCAGCGTTACGCTCCACTCCGTCTTTTATGAGTACACACGTACGGTCAAACAGGTTTTGAATATAATTCATTACCCAGGAATTCAATAATAATGACAACCGCTACGCAAAATAAAATTCAAGGATTATACTATCTATTACAAATTAACGGGCCTGCTAAAAAACACACCAGATTTACATCAATACTTATTAGGCTTCTGTTGAACATATGCTAAAAACCAAACATTAATCTCAATTTTATACTTATATTTATTAAAAATTAAATCAAATAACTTTTCAGCCGAAAAAGGGTTTTTATTGTTATCAAACTTGGTTGTTTAAGCCCCACTCTGGACAATATCAAAATTGTACCGTCACGTGAAAATACTCTATAGAGCTAAATTGTATCATTATTGAAGAATACTCCTTTTGGACTCTAAAAATCGATATTTTTACTTTTAAAAAAAAGCATAACTTTCAAATAAATCTTCATTAAACTCTTTTAAACCCTACATTCAGTACTACTTGAACAATGGTATTTAATTTAATCAAAGTAATATGTACTAAAAATCCCTATTGAATGGCAATATTTCCATAAACAGTTTTTTTAATCCGTTACTAGAACCATCTACAACAATTTAAAAAAATACTACACTAGGCAATATAGGAATAGATATTTGATACGTAATATGGTGTTAGCCCTTTTATTTGTTTGCCTAGTGTTATGTCCGTTCTTATTTAGGGCCAAGGACCGCCGTCCAATCCCATCAAGTTCAGTAACACTTGTTGGTCCTTAAAGAAGGTAAAATTGATCCCTCGTGACGTCAAATAGCATGGGTTTCCTTATTTTAATTGTTCCATTATACAATAGAATAAATTCTTTAACTAAGTAAACAATTTTATATTTTCGTATTATAGTAAGAAAAAACAACTTTTTTTTTCAAGATATGTGCAATAATCTTAATACATATTTCATATATATTATTTTGCTTAATAATCTATTGAAATTACTATGGAAAATTCCAAGGACCTACAGTAAAGGACCGGTTCCAATGATAGATAGTCCTAAGGACCGATAGGATCGGTCCTAACACTGGACTGAACCAAATAAATAAGGACCAACACACACCCATTTTTACATTCAATAGTTTCTTATGTTCGTTTTTATTATGATAAAACTTGATTTCTGGGCTCCCAAAAGCTGACTTCAACAGAAAACGCTGTAAGAAGGAGAAATGAATATTTATTTGTTTTTATATTTTTGCACAGTAAAGTGAGGAAAGCTCCCATTAAAATGGACTCTGGTAAAAAAAAACACAATATAAATGCATGTACAGGGTGCGGCCATTGTTTCATAATGATCTTTGAGCTCATCCACTGGTAGGACGTCGTTTGTTATTTTGGGGACTAGCCATAAGTGCTCGTTGTTAGTTAAAAAATGGGGATAGATGAACAAAGTATTCATTCCACAATCGTGGAAAAGGCAGAGTGACCTTGTTGCAATCTGCGCCAGAAGAGACCATTGAGGGAAGGCAAAATTCATAAACCTGGACAGGTCCTTTGTCTAGAGAGTCAGGAAGGAACTGGAAGAGTCTGGATGTGACATTAAGACACTGGCTTTGACTTGGTTGTTTTTGATTTGTTTGAACCAGTGTTTGGCCTTTACTCTACCCGGGCCACAACCCTTATGGACTTCTTTGTGTGGGGCATAGTTGAGCAACACACCCACCGATCCTCTTGCTACACAAAATTCTAGCTGATGTGCAGGATCCAAGAAGAGTGTAAGAATGTGACAAAGGATACTGGCATCAAGATGTTATTCTGTTTCTGATGCGAGTCGATGTCGTTATTGACGCCAAAGGATTCTGCTTTCATTTGGCAATGGTTTCTATAAAAATCGGATATTAAATTAAGAATAAAAAGCATTTTAAAGAAAATTACGTTGATGTAGCAGTCCTTAATGGCAATGATGCCTTCCAGGCGTTGGCAAAAGGATTGGCGCCCATAGTGAACATACTCCTCTGTAATGCCCTTTCCACCAACTTTTTGATAGTTCTCAGACCAGTCTGGAGTGAAATCCCGAGATATCTTGCATGGGCTCTCTTGGACTTGATGGGATTGGTCTGGGCTGTTGTCTTTAACTCATCCAGGTCTACTTTGGCCTTATTGAATGATTTTCTCGACTTTTACGTAAGCTACAGAGATCAGATTTGTTATGTTTTGTAACTAATTGCTTATGTTGTAATATATCGAAATATGAAATAATTACAATCACTCAACATTCATTAATTATTTAGTTAGTAACTGATCAGATTTCAATGAACCACGCGGTATATTATGATTAATTTCCCAGTATCTCAATATCTTTTTTTACTTTTCCGCTTGTTATTAAGAAAAAAAAATCATGAGCAATTTTGTATTAATGATGATATAACTAGCGTTAGTATTCGGCATAGCTTCGAGTTATTAGGCGTCGACGAACATAAACACTTTTCTTTAATAATAAGAATTTAGTATACCATTTAACCCATTAAAAGCGATAATTAATTAGGACAGTTTTAATTATTATTCTTAGCTCAATTAAAAAATAAAAAAAATAAAAAAAATAAAAAAAATCTTCCTGAGAGTTTATATTTATACCGGATAGTCCATTGTACTATGAACACTTACAAATTCATTAATTTATCGAATTTGAGAGATTTAAATCAATTCATATTTCAATATATTAAAGCATAAGTAATAAATACATTACAAAACAAAACAAATTTGAGCTCTTTCGCTTGCGTAAAAGTCGAGAAAATGACACTTGAACGTGATCGACGAATTCCCATTAACGAACTCCAAGCAGTTAGACTTCTCCAGGACCATCGTCTACACCGTCAGCAAGTCCAAAATGTTAGGAAGGAAGAAGGTCTCTTTCAAAAAGGGGGAAACTGGACCCGGATGAGTTAAAGAAAACAGGATGTTATATAATACAATATATCTTGTTGAAGTTTAAAATTCAAAGTGTTCAGATTTTAATGGACCACTTGGTTGATACTATCTAGAAGCAATTTTTGTTAAATAGATCATTTATAACGTCAAAATTTTGAATTTACTTTCCACACGGTACAGTTAGCAAAAGGCAAAATATTTATCAAAAATTCATACATTTATCATAAGTATTGCACACTAAATGAAAATCTCCCCCTATATCATACAACGATGCCATTAATTTTAATAAATAGAATAATGATAAAATAATTGATAAAGGATGGATGAATGACAAACAGACAAACTGATACAGTGAGACTTGAAAAATAAAACAGAGTTTACAAATCACATACATTAATGTAGATTAATAGGATTTCATTTCCGTTTGAATTCACAAAGTTAATTTTAGGACGTGAGACAATTATATACGAGTATAAATAAATATCAATTGTGCATCAATTGGAAGATGTCACTCAATGACTTATCAGCTGTAGTACAAAAACTATGAGGTTTGATTCAATTCAAATGGGTCCTTTTAATTCAATTGATCTGAGTTCGCCAGGATCGGTATAAGATTCCTCCTATACCCCTAACGAACAAAAGTGTAAACTTTTGCAAGAGTGAAAAGATGTACAACATTGAGGCTTTACCACAGACTTCTTAATGGATATATTTCCATATTTCCTAAAGGATATCCTTTGGTTGCATACCATGGTCTCCACCATGCTTTAAAGGCGCAGAAGAACTTCTTGTTTAATGCCTCGGGCATTGCCACCCCCTACTGATCGACGAAGGCCTTAAGGTTATCCAAATTTCGGTGAGAAGTAGCACAGGCTCTCTTTTCAAGAACTTCTGGTGATCACAACGTCCACGTCCTCCATGATCCCAATTGTCCAACGTCTACCTCTGCCAGAGCATTTCTCAAGGCTCTGAACTGAATTCACATTTGTTATAATCCCTTAAACTGGAATCCATGAGCACTCTACTACCTTCATGATCTCCGCGACAGTCACAGTGGCGTGGAGTAAACCCGACATACTTATTCTTTTACCTTGCATGCTGAAAACGGCTAATTTTTGAGAGATTTTTGTATTGTACATTAACATAAATAGTGTCTATTTTGAGTGTCCTTACCTTAAAGTAATGCAAATTGATTAAAGTTAAGTCTAGGGCACTGTAGACCTCAATGAGACACAATTTTTGAACAAGTGTTTTGTACTGCAAATCTCCCGTTTTCAAATAGAAAAACCTTTTGGATTGTGACTAGATCGATAACCTTGCTTTAGTCACTCCAAAAAAAAAAGACAAATGACTGTTTTTCAACCAGTTATCCTCAAACTTTTTTGGTCCAGGTCCCTTTAATACCAAAATCATTTACTTAGCAGAAGCATTGACTGTTTTTGGGGGAATAGTTTGAGAGTTACTACCATTGACACTAATTTCATACCTAGTAGCTTAGCAAGTTGGAGGTTTAAGGATACAGTTCTTGACAAAGATGTAAACACATTATTCCAACCTGGAAGAATGGTCAAAAGGTGGGGGCGGGGTGGAATGTAGTTATATAAGTGGCAACATTGATTTGTAAAGCTGGTTAGAACACTGGCTATAAATATTTACCTTCTTCTTATGATCCAATGCTTTGTCATGCAATGGAAGGTCATTATTGAGATTTGGACTAGCAGTGTCTGTTAAATCCGACGTCCAGAGGATACGTCAGTGAATGACGCCTCCTTTTTCTTCACTCTTAAGTATGGCATTCTTCTCCCACGGTAAACATATGTCCCTTCTTCTGAACTAAGACTGTTTTCCATGTAAATGACAAGTGTTGCACTTTAAAAAAAAAAGACTAACCAATCATGCTCCTTAGAGATTAGGACCCATATCGAAAGAATATTCAGATCCTTCTGACTATGCAGTGGGCTCTATGCTAATCGTAAACAAATACTTTAACTATATTTATTTTATTTTATATAAACAATTAAATAGAAAAGTGTCAAACCTTGACTTTCACAATAGTATCAATCCTAGGCAGTGCAGGTCGTCTTAACATATTTCTCCGACATGTCAGTCCACTCCTTCTCTACGGCAGCCTCAAGGGTTTCTAGATTTACAAGGGAGGTGGCATAAACTTTCCCCTCGATGATACCCCAGACCTCACAGTCTGGTGAGGACAAAGGCCAAATTGACTCGGCCAGCAATTTGCCAAGTTCTCTTTAAAACTTATGAGTTTTTATGGCCTTGTGGCTGGAGCTTCCTGAAAAGGCTCATGTTGTCAACTTTCAGCCATTTTTATATTTTTAATAAGACCTATGGAGCAGGGGACGATGTGGGAGATTTCGTGATATCTCATTCTCGTGTCTAGAAGTGGTGACGCGTGGTTTATTATAGCCGCTATTTCGGTTTCCTAGTTATGAGGAAGAAATTTGATTATCAAGATTTTTTGGTTTTTATTGCTTTACAAGTCGATATTACGGGATGAAATAGTATAAACAATTTCATTGGTCAAGGAAATATTTCCAAATTCTCATTCACGATTCGCTTAGACCGTGGAAGGTTCTGTTAAATGATTATTTTAAAGTTATAATGATATAAAAAACAAGACCTTCCTCCAGAATTGTGCTGATGTAGTCAATAGTGTTAATCTTCAACACAGCCGGCACAAACACCAAGAGGGACTATGGCTTCTGCACTCTGATGAGTCCATGGTCACCTAGCCCACAAAAAATACGAACATAAAACCCGTAAAATTAATACTATCGGAGGTAAAAAACCACGTTCACAATAAAACAAAAATGAATTATGAAAATACTAAAAACAAGTCTCCAAGTCTGGGCATCCTTTTCGACCTTGGTCTGTCTTTGATAGATTGAGTCTCATCGTACCTCTCAATGGTTCTCTGGATGAGCATGGGGTTGACCAGGTTAAAAAAACTATTATTTTATTCAAAACTGTTTGTTTTGATCTAGTTTTTTGACACAACTAAAGTTTAAATATAATATCTTGCAACCTTAATTATATCAAGTTAATTTAAAAGGACTTTCTGTGGGCCCTGTATGTTTCCTTGCTTTGGTCAAACGTCTAAAAAAGACCAGTCTACTAAAATATTTCAAGATGTTCTTCTTTTAATTAGACATGCCACCATACAAGTCATATATAAGATTTTGAGAGACTTGTTCAGTAATTTTTATAATGCCTCGTGCCCATTTTCAAGTTGGAGAATGAGTGATTTGTAGGTAACTGACATTCAGTAGTCATTCTTTCAAAAATATAAATTAATCAGTCATTGACAATGATAATGCGATAACCGGTCAGGTTATTTTACCTACATATCAGTGGTCATCAGCTAAAATTCTTAGAGGTTTCAATTATTAAAAAAATCCAACGAACAAGAATATATAAGGATGGAACTATGACTTTTTTATTTAATGAAATTGATTTTTGGTTTTATTTATATAGAGCCAAAAATCACCCGAGGTTGATATATTAAGATACAACAACATTTTCTACCAAACTATGCCTTGTAGAAGCAAATGTTATATTGTACATAATTGAAAAAAAATATATAAAAATGTGAATGATTAATAAACGAGGGTGAAATGACGACACAGAAAATCTACCATACTTTTTTTATTTTTCGAGATTTGAAAAAAAAAAAATACATGTAAACGCATAACTATTTTCTTTTTTTAATATTCTGTATATAATCCGTTTGCAGTGACGACAGCCTAGACACGTAGCTGGAAAATGCTACAAGCATACCCTATCTTGTCTTCCAGATACGCATCCCTTCAGCGACTCAGAATTTGGGTACAAAGCAGCATTGACCTAGTTCTTGATGTTGCTCCACCAAAAAAAGTCCAATGAATTAACATCTGGACACGATTGAAGCCAATATTCCGTCCACCAAACGTTTGAAATAGAGTTGTTGTTAAAGAGACTTTGTATGCCCCAGTGTACAGTCCTTCTGGATTAAATAGATGCCCAATGAAGTAACAATCTCTTGACGGTATAATGGATGGCTTAGAACTCGTCTGCATGGCTCTGATCGACTTTGTTAGGTATGCCTAGATCTTTTCAAGAAATCCTCCATAAAGCCCTTCTTTAAACAGAGGGAGTCAACCCGGGTCCTAACTTCATCGCAAGGCTTACTCCGTCCTTTTTCCGCCATGTTACAAGTTCGATAGTGCTTGGATTGACACCAATAAAGAATTACATCTCTTTTTTTCTTAATGTATGAGTGTGGATGCGTGTTTCCGTTTCCCCAAAAAGTTTCGCCATGACTAATTTAATATCTTTTCTCCTGATATACAATATGGACGTCTATGTAAATGAAATGAAATGTGTATCTTTTTCAACCTGAATCTATGTATGTTTGTAAAGGCAGAATCCCCCTAATTAAAAGCAATAATCAACGGATTTTAATTATCAAACGGAATTCAAATATATTAAAGCATATAACAGCCTTAACGCCCTCTTCTGGCGTGTTGTTTGTTCTCTTTTAGTTTTTGGAGCCTTCATATCTATTTCGTGAGTCATAAAAATAATCATATTTTTTTATTATATCTCAGGTAATTTATATGTTATTATTTTCTGTTAAATCATTAATTTCAATAATAGTTCTTTTTTTCTCTCTCTCCTCGCCATGTATACATATATTTTAATCAAGATATTTCTACACTCATTTAACGACTATGGCAGAGAGAGAGGGAGGGGGGATAGTACTTCTAAAAGAGTCCTACAGAGGGCTTTGAAAAAAGGGTTCATTTGTACTCGTAGAGAACAGGAAATATCTATTTCAATTTAAATGCGCGAACATTTATCATAATAAAATTTATTAATATAGCTTTTTTTTGTGAGTCATTGTACTAAATGTTTATTTTTAATAATTTCCTCTTCTTTTTTTGTTGTATATACTACATACGAGTGTATATTATAATAGCCTTCCTTATTGCTTGAAAAGAAACAATAAGATATTAGGGGGAGAGGTGTCATCGTAATATATTAGTTAGCTATGAAATTAATTGAGTGGTTTTGTGTAACATCATCATTCTGTAAGTCTACCAAAGTTACATTTCTTATTGATCAATTAAAAAAGGGAGCTGTATCCTTGAAAATATTATGATGACCCTATATCATTTTGGGAGGAGAAATTTTTTAAAATTAAAGATCAGATTTTCAGCTATCGAATAATATATTATTACACTTTTTAGCTTAATTATTCTTAGTGATATGAGTCTCTGAATAAAAAAATGCTATTTTCAACATTAAAGTAAGCATAGCTTGAGTTCTAAATATGATAAATACGTTTTAAAAACAGTTTTGGAATTTGTTAATACGAGGTTCTAAGATATATTTAAATAGTTTAGCCCTATCTTCTACGAAAAGCGCTTAAAAAAGCTTTGAATCTTAAAAATAGAGAAAAATACAAAAACTTTATAGCCTTTTTTTAGGGCCTGAAGGTAATATAAAAAAAGTTAGGGTAAATTTGGAATTAAGGGATCAAAATCTACTAATTTTACTATATTTTATTATCAAGCAACAAAAAAATGGGGATTTTGTTGGATAATATTTCCATAGCTCAGAAAAATTGGCTAGAAACAACAACCCGATTTTGGGGTACTATTTATATTTATTTTTGAAGGAAACATTTGGAAATACAATAAAGATACAGGCGTAGTAAGCAACCAATATGAAAAATTATTATAAAAACATGCTTTTATAGGTACAACAGCTTATTTTCCCGCCTTTTAATATTTCTAAATGGGTGGTTTCCAACCGATGGGTCATGACTTCGTTCTTGAGTACTTAGTTTCTTTGTTTTTTGTGAACTAATTGATAAAAGATGAGAGAAAAGTGGAGGATCTTTTGGTAAAGGTGTAACAAATGCCTGAAGTTTAGAAATCTCTGTATTTGATGAAAATTAACATAATATTCCTTCGGAAATTTGTTCATTTTGCTAATCAATAACTCTGTCTTTAACAAGGCCTTTGCTTTCCGTTTGTTATACTATCTGTCACACGATTTATTCTTTTTACCAAAACATTACAATCTTAATACCTTTAGGACTTTCAAACAGCTAGATTGTTGCAATGAACTTTAATAAGATATTTTTTATAAGGCTCTATATATGATATATTGAAATTTATCATGAATCATCATAATTTATTTTTTAATAGCTTTCGATTTGTATATAACTTATGTGTGTCCTTGAACGTTCATTGATTGAAATAGAATTAGCTGAAGATAAGCAGTAAAGCCCATACTTATTTTAGTCGATGTATAGCTCAACAGTTGGGGGTAATCTGCCAACTAACATCAAATTATTTTGAACCAGTTACATAATCTTCAATCAATCTTCACGAATTTGTAAATGTATAGTAAATAGTTTTTTGGCCTAAATTATGTCAGGCTAATGGTAAACTATTATTTTGAATGAAAAATGACTAAATTTCTAGTAAACTAAAACCTATTGGTGTATATTTTTATAATCTCAGTAATATAACGTCGTTAATAGGACGCTCTAAAATTTGGTTTTTATTTTAAGGAACAGCGCAGGACCAATTATAGAGACCAACAAGATAATGTGGCATGATCACTAATGCTTATGTCTACTAATATGATGACCGACTAGCAAACAATGACGTCAAATGAACAAACACTATGTTAAATTTCCTTGATAATGTAGGAATACCTTTAAAAAAAATAATTTTAGGTTATGTATCATGAATCATTATATTATATTTTGTGACAGCTGCCAATATTTTATACTTCTGAAAAGTGTCCTTGAAGGTTGATTGGTTACACTTTATAATTTCTTGAGAATTGGATAATTACCTCCACCAATAAAACTTGTTTCTGTTCTTCAGGATTACAGATAAAGTTTATTCCTTATTTTGGTCAAACCTTGTATGAAGTTTTGATATGCTAACAGTAAGAGACCGTTAAATTTGAGAGGTCAAGACGACAATAAAAGGGCAAAAAAAAAATTCAACTTTGCAAACTTTTGACCAATAAGATACAACAAAAATGAATGTTTGGGAAATGATTTTAGGAGGAGATTTACGCTCTAACGAGTGAACATTCTAGTTACCGAATGATTGGTAACCTTCTTTTATGTTTCTTTGGCGTGATAACTATTGTTTATGCCTTCAAAGATGACGTCAGCTTGTGAAAAGGCTCTAAACTAAATATTATTTTTCTTCCATTAATCTTTATCTCCTTGGTAATCAAATCAGTGCTTACATGACGGTTAGAGTAGACGACTTGCATTATTTTATACACGTTTTCGACAATTGACCCTTCAGAGCATATTGTATCTCTGACATCAAAATTACCGGAAAGGAATCAAAAAACCAATTTACCTTGTGATTGTCTGTTACAATACCATGATCATCAACACTACTTAGCTTTTCAGCCACTTGGCTTGATTTTTACCCTTATTCCAAGAAAAACGTTAAATTATGGGGAGTATTCTCTTTGTTTGGGCCATCTTTTTACAACTGCATCAATCATACCTAGTCAAAAAATCACGAAACTGTCTAACAAGTTTTTTGAGTACCAAATCTTATTATTTTGAAACCATCTAGCGTAATGAACCAATCGCACATGTAGGACACGAGATACACATTACTAAAGCCATACAATGAAAAATAATGGATTTTTATTTGGAATAACTTAAAGCATTGAAGGGTTCACGTTGAATTTAATGAATTATGTATAATACACAAGTCAAACAATGTTCTTAATTCAATTTCGACAGTACTTGACGGGTAGATCACGAATATATAATAAATTATTTCGTATCAAATAAGGTTTGAGAGAATTTTCAATTTGAAATTTTAGTGTATTTAAACTCTCTTTTTCAAAAGTTTAATCCAACTTTTGAGAAGGTAAAAGATCAATTTTCCACATAATATTCCATTTATTCCTTGCAAAATTTTATGTTCATTTTAAATATGTGCTTATATTTTATTTGCGATCATCTAACTCTAAGAAAATGCAATTTAAAGGTAAACTTAATTTCTCGTAAAATAATGGATTTATTCTTACAAACCTATTATAACATTTTTGACAAATGTTATTTCTATTTTATTTTTTAATGAGGAGGTTTTTTTTTTACTTGGATTATGCAATAATGAAGAGGCCTTGTACTTCATACTGTGTCGGGTTTTTTATTCTTCTTCTTTTTATGTTCTTAATGTCTCATTATGAAATATATGTTCTAGAAGACTATAAGAACTCAATATGTTCATAATGACACATAAAACGCACGTTATTAGAGATATATATAATTATAATTACTTTGAAGACGACAACGACTACACTTATTTTGCTTGAAAGAAAGAGGAGAGCAGCCATTGGAGGAAGAAAAAAACCCAAGGAACATATATCTTTTAAAGCCATTAAGTAGGGAAAAAGAATGTAATAAAAACGAAACAGAGAGAAAAAGTGAGAAATTGTAGAATACATTCATTGCTGCTATACAAAAATTTATGTAGAGAGTTTGGAAGCAAAACGTGGACTGTTAATTAAAGTTACTTTTCTCATTAATATAGGAAGGTTTAGTGATTATTTTTGATATTCTGATTCATGGATCCTTTGTGCATAAGCATTTAATAATAAACATTTAGTCATCTCGCCGTTATGAGTGAGAAAAAAGGCAAAATGTAGCGCATCTCAGATCTCCTAGATGCTAAAGTGCAGGTTGAGAAGATTATGGACATTGTGAAGTACTCCAGGAGCCTGGTTTTCAAGTTGGCCAATATGAAGAATGATGGAGAAGACCTCTCCAGGAAAGCAGGACGTGGAAGGTACTATTTAAAGAAGGTTTCGGAGTTCTGGTCCTGATTGGAGGAGAAGATCAAGATAACCCTTCCAAATCGAAGAATCGTTTAGCCAACTACTTCTCCGTGGCTAATAGGACCATTTGGAGGGATGTGAAGAGCGAATTCGGATATTCCTCATACACGAGGACCCCATGACACCGTCTGACAGAGGTAATGTAGGCCAAGAGGCTCGAGTGGTAAACAGACAAAGGTAATTGACTCCCTTTTCTCGCAAGATTTGAACCCGCAGAACTTTGTGGTGTGGGGCACTTTTTTTTTTTTAATTTGTTAGACACACTGTTTGGCCTCCAAGCTCACCAGATCTCCTACACAATGGACTTCTATGTGTGGGCGATACATCAAACTATCCTAAGGCAATACAAAATCCAAGCTGATGATGGTTGTTATTGACACCAAATGCGATTATATTGAATAATAATTATTTTCAAAAAATATTTAGCTTTAGCCTTTTTTTTTATCAGATGATTAGTTTCTGAGAAAATCCTTTCTTTCTTTTTTTAAACCTGTTGGTGGTTAAATATAGGTCACACCAAGGTTAATAGAAATACAAGATTAGACCATCATGTAATCGGGTTGCAATAATTTTCAATCTGATGTATTGTACTGACTGCTGGGCAAGACAGGCAGATTTTGAAGAAAAAAACACGCAACCACTCATAGTCTACAACGTCACTATTGCCGGAATTTTCAATTTAATGTGTCAGACCGACTGCATGGCAAGAAAAACGTATTTTGACAAAACACACAACCATTCATCTACTATGACGTCAATATTAAAGGTGTGGTGGAAGTCAAACATCAGTCGTACAGGCGTTGTGGTATAACCTTGCATTTTTATTAACTTTGGGTCCCACCATGTATAAGCTTTGTAATCAAATTTCTGATATGAACTGATTTACTAAGAACTGTAACCCAGGTTTAAACCAGGGATGTCCATCTATTATAAGGATTATATTTTTAGGGAGCTTGGTTATTTTGAATTTTTTTAAATCCAATTTTTCGCTCCGCTTTATAAATTGATCGAATGACCTTTTTGAGAAAAGAATTCCTTCAAAGAAAAACCAATTCTCTATTTTCTCAGTTAAATTTTTTACCCGAGGGATAATTGTTTAACAATTCCTGTATTTGGAAAATATTTTTTAATGTTTGTACGTATTATTATGCTCTTTCTATGCGTTTTGATTATATTTTGACAATTTTCTATAAAAAATAATACTCCTTGAAGTGAGAATTAATAGTGGGCCCCACTATACCATTAAGTGGGCTCCAATTCAGGCCAACCGTTGGGCATCCATGGCTTAGAGCCTTTAATTGATATATTCAACTATATATAGCCCAATATACCCTCTTTTAATAAATTTAAGCAGTTGTAGACTTGATTTTTCCTTCTTTTTACCTTCTCCATACAAAATAAGTAATCAGTGAAAGATTGTCAAAGACAGTTCCGTTATTGAGTACCTCAAAAACAGGGGAATAGTTAAATCTCTATTGATAAAATAAAAACTAACCATGGAAATAATTAACAATATGTAGTTATTAATATTTAATATTAATTCCTGACATATCCAATAAAGAGTTTACATGACACGTACAGAACTTGATTGTCAACTTTTCATTCGTTGATACCTTTCTATTCATAATTGAATATATTTATATATGAAACATGGTTGATCACTAATTATGTATTCGTATTAATTACTTAAGTAGAGTGCCGTTTTGAAAATAATTAGCCTTTGATTCGAGTGTATATATATAATCACATATTCAATATTTTGATATTAATATATTGTGACGTATTTATTACCAGAAAGTGTAGACAAGCTCATCTTTTCAGACAAAAATGATCAATTCATGAAAAATTGTATTATATAACCCGTGTGTATTTTATATCAACCTAACTTTTTTATAGAATTTAAATATATTTACGAATATACTATTTATACAGAAAATAAATTGATTTACTAAAAAAACAGTTTACCATTATACCGTATGGACCCACTTACCGTCCCAGCCCTAAAAAGCCCTAAAGGTTGTAAAAAGAAATTCATTTTTCAATTTTATCACAATTATCTGCAATCATAACAGTGTTTAAATGATGATTGGATTTGAGGATTTTCTTTATTTGATACAAATTTACAAAAAATTGGCATCTTTAACATTAAAATGACCGGAATGAAATCGCGAAACCAAAATACCACGCGATTGACTGTTACAGTATCAAGACCATAAATACTATTCACAAATCGATCCTCAATATATTGTAAGTCCTTGGACTTAGAATAACTCTGCAACAAATCTTCAGGGTTACTCTCGAAGGTTCAATCAGGTTTTGAATGCAGTAGAATAGAAAGTTAACTCCTCAGGAGTTAATGATAATGACAACAACTTATAAAAGACAACTAATTCATGGAGTACCAATTCTTAAAGAAAAAGGCCAGCTACAAAAGGCATGCGATTTACATCATTAGTCAGGACCATCAATACTATTCACATTTTCAGCTGTCTGGCTGGTGTGTTTGCTTTGTTTGAAGAAAAACTTTAAAACATGGCGTATTTTTCTTTTCTAGGTGTCCATCTTTGACGACCGCTTATTCAATACTGCGACAAATAATCACAAAATTGTCTAAGAATTTTGAGTCCGAAATCTTATATGTATAATAATATTTTTCTATGAGCGTTATATCAGCTTTTTAACATTAGAATGGCTGTGGTGTCATTTTTGACACCATCGCATTTCTAAAGTCCATCCTTTGTTAGTTCCTATCGGAACTAATCGCTCTTATGTCATGACATTTATATATTTATACCAAGCCATTTTGTATCTTCAAAAATGATTTTTTTTTTAATTTTTTTAAATGGGAATGTACAAGGTGCTAAAATCAAATCGTCGCATTTTTCAAAAAACTTTAATTGTCTCTGCGGCTACTACATTTTCCGTGGATATACTAGAAAATTCGCATAAAATGTTTGATTCGTTACAGATTCTACATAGGCTCAGACAAAATGATCCATCGATTCTTGACTGCTGGGGGCCATTCTTTCTTCCCAATCCAGTCATAACAGTGCTCACTCAGCCGCTTCAGCGATCTATCTAAGGCATTACAAGGTAATAAGTCTTGATATAATTCCCAAGACCGATCTCCAAAAATTTTGCTGTATCCAAGGAAGGACCATTTTTTTTTAAATCTCAATAATGTTGAGGTGAAAAATCTTCGTCAAGGCGCAACGCCGTTCTTCCTATCTAAATTAAATCTTCTTTATATCTGAAGCAGCTGTCGCCATGAATCATAAAATCTTCACCTGGTTTCTGCCTGTAAAAAAAAAGAGACAAAATGAGGCAGCTTCATCATGACCAAATCGCCGTACCACGGAAGCATCGACTCGATTTTAACACCCTGTATTTAAATAACGGTGTTTTCATTAACAGCGCTCACATTTTTTTTTTTAAATAAAACGAAAACGGTTTGAGATATCGACGATTTCTTTATTTGCCGTTAAAATACATTCAAGTTAATTTATGAATAAAATTCGATGTCGTTTGAATGACCACCACGTGCACGTTTTACGAAGTCCAATCGTTGAACCCAATTTTCGACTACTTTTCTGCATAAATTGGCTGAAACTGCAGCAATTTCGCGTTGAATATTTGTTCTGAGCTCTTCTAACGTCGACGGATTATTGGTGTAGACCAGGGCTTTCACGTGACCCCAAAGAAAATAGTCTAGAGGCGTTAAATCGCACGAGCAAGGTGGTCGTTTTCGAAACCTATCAACGTAAAATGTGAGCGTCCCTATTGAAAAACCCTTTAGTTATGTTTAAAAGGTGACGTAAGAAGTTCTGAGCGTTTTGCCCCTTTATTTTGACAATAAAATAAATATTCAGGGTGATCTTATTTAGATTGTTCCAAACTGGTTTTTAGCTCATCTTCAGTTCCTAGGCAATGGAATAAGTGCCCACAGACCAGTCCGACTCGACGATTTCCATTATTTTATCGACATTTTCGGTGTCCATATTGCCAGAATGGAATCGTTGGAACCACTGTTTTGATGTTGCATTCGATACTGTAAATGTCCAATCCAGTACAAATTTCTCTGCATTTCCACTTTGGAACCCTGTAACACACAGCTGGCCTCAGCAAACACAAAACTGCAAAGGAACCTTTTTTTGAGTGTATGCTTAACCTTTAAGCATACTTTAATATTTTTGAGATGGAATATATTAATCGTGTGATATAGCTTACTAAAAATATCTGGCGAAAAAAGCTCAGAACCTTTTTGACTGAGCCTAATATTATAATTGTGATTGGTGTCTTTTATTATGGATAAATTTTAATTGCCGTTATTGGGTTGCAAATGTTAATGTCCTATTGAAAAATCAAACTGAATAATGCTTCTACATATTAAAAATATTTTTGTGACTTTATTTTGCAAAATCCCCCCTTCCACATCATCCGACAGATCCATAAGTAAGCTAATCCGTGATTAGAAATTGATTGAAGTCTGATGTTCATTTGATATTTGGAGCAAAAGAAGATGAAAATATATATATAAGTAGAACTTATATATAAACTCATAATGGGCCACATCATAATATCTGATTTGAACATGCATTAAAACAATAACAAAAAACAGCAACTGACAAATGGAATGAAACTTGATACGAATCATCATATTTTCTGTTTTTATCATTATATCTCCTTGCGAAAAAGTGCATCAAAATAAAGGCATTTTCTAATCATTTTCCCATTTACAAGAAAAGAAGAATCAACAATAGAGTGTTTTTGACTGACGTCACAGATTGGATGACAGACCAAGAGAGTGAGTGAAGGGAAAACGTGCTAAATTTACCCTCTTTTAAAATTTGGTATATATATGATATACCGGGTGTTTCATTGAAATCTAAATACTTACTCATTCAATAATAAATGAAAATTGAGTGATTGAAATTATTTCATATTTCGATATATTAATGCATAAACAAATAGTTGCATAACAATACAAACCTGAGCTCTCTAGCTTACTAACAAACGACACTTAATGTGATCTACGAATTTCCATTCTCTCACTCCTGACGCCGCACTGGCTTCTTCAGGAACACAATCTACGCTGTTCAGCAAGCAGAAACGTTGGTGTGGAAGAATGGCTCTGTCAAAAGGTCAAACCGGGCCTGGATGAGTTAAACAAATCAGCCAAGGCAAATCCCCTGAAGTCCATGAGGGATCATGCAAGAGATCTATGTGTTTCACACCAGACAGTCGAGAGAGCTATCACAAAAGTGGGTGGAAAGAGCCTTGTGAGGGTTGAGAGGAACAAAACGCATTGTTTTTGCTGCAAGACTTTAGATTTTTAGAGTACTGCCCGAATGCCAAGCCCCTTGACCACATCTTTAGGATGCTTGTCGAGAAAAAGTACTGCAGAGTCCGTCATCCAAACACCAAAGCCGTCATAGACACCATCAGCCAGTACTGGGACACCATGACAGAGGACTACATCCGTAGCGGCTACCAGGGCTTTCAGGTAATTAATGAAAATAGCCTGTATTTTGGGCATGATAAAAAAAAGAAACCCAAAATCTTTGAAGAATGTTTTGAAGTAGAGTAGCTTAGCTGCCATAGCTTTTCATTACATCAGATACAATCAGCTGTGAAGAGGAGGAGAAGGACATTGACAAAATTTAGTCCTAAAATTCTCAATTCTTCTCTTAGTCCAACAAGGGCTTACCATAATAACTGTGCAGCATGTCTTCCATCTTTTACGAGAACATGCAAATGTTCAATCAGGTTGTGAATATAGTTGAATGGTTTTGGAAAAAAAATTAAAACTCGGGAGCTAAATAATATTTTACAGAAGCTTAGGAAATTAAAATTAATTTTTCACATTACCAATTTAAAAAAACATGTACCACCTAAATGATATATACCATTTACATCACTACTAATATGTTTCATGAGGACCTTACGTAGCTTTAAATCCCTAGAAACTTTTTTTTGTACAAATGATTGAGGGCAACACCTTGAAAAGCCTTGCCATTTGTCACCTTGACGTAGGAAGCGAATTTTCACCTATGTTCGAAATTATCTCCTCTAAACTGGTCATCTTCTTCTTGCAATATCCTCACCCCTGCGTCAAACGGCATGATAGCGTTGCTGTTCTCTTTTAGAACATTCTTTAAATTCTCATAGTGACCAAGGTTAATAGAAATACAAGGTCAGACCATCATGTAATCGGGCTTGCAAGAGTTTAAATATATGTAGCGTACCAACTCCGTGGCAAAACAGGCATATTTTGACGTCATAGAGTATAATAACGGTATATTAACAGCATATCATACTAGAAATTATATGATTAACAGTAACAGTATAGATATACTCCTTGACGTCACTATAAAAAAGCGTGGTGGAAGTCTTTTGAAAAGCGTTATGGTATAACCTTGTATTTCTATTGACCTTGAGGGTGACCACGTTTTATTTTAGGTCTTTTTTTTTTACATTCTGAAACCCCACAACACACACACACAGCTTGGGCAACGTGTTATCTTTTAGGGAATTTTTTTATAGCTATGAAACAAAGTTTTAAAAAAATCAAAATAATGCAAGAAACTAAATAAATCTGAACTGTTATTCGTAAAGTAGAAACAACGATTTGTATTGATATAAAACAAAGATGTTTATAATGTGTCCAAGATGGCTGACTTCCAGTATGATGACATGACGTCAATCTACATATATATATATATCTATATATAGCTACTTTTCTCTACTCAGTTTTGACAATTTTTAATTTGACATTTTCTGATCTAATTAACGGAATTAAACCAATCCCAAAAAACACATTTAAATAGAGAATGAGAGAGATTCAGCAGTTCATTTAATTCTTGTTTTCTTAATGTCTTTAAGAAACTCTTCTTCTTCTTCTATCTCTTGACGTGCCAATGTCAATCAAACATCAATCAGTCTTTCTTTCCTCTTCAAACGTGATCCTCAGTATTAATCCCCTTAGTTTGTACCCTGATATTTTTGTTTAAATGTTCACAGAAGGAGGTACACCTTTGAAATATTTGAAGAAAAAACATTTCATTACAATTTTCAATAACTTGGACCAGTTTTAAGGGGAACAAGCACGTATAATTCCAAGCACAACGTTCAGTAGCTATATACTAAAATTTTAAATTCTTTGCCCATAAGGCTACCGAAAAATATGTAACAAATAATTATGCAGACTACATTTTTGCTGCACGGTGATTTTGCCTCGTGGATATTTTGCCACGACATATTCCCCATCTTTTATATTGTCGGTTTGAACTTGTATCTCGATCAGATTAATTATATAGCTATGAGAAAGAAATAAAATAATTAATAAATGATAATAAAGAAGGAATAGTCGACGAGTTCGAAATTATCTGAAGGAGTAAAAGCTCCAATTACGCAACCTCTACTAGTGAAAAACATCAATTCTCATAAAAAAATTCCTATTGGTCAAATCACATGAACATTAAAACTATAATATTTGTCATAGTTGTAATTTTGGATCAAAATCACGTCGTATTTAGCAACTCCTCCATTTTGGAATGTTTTTTTTAAATGCCTATAATGATGGATCAACTGAATGTATATAATTCAAATTTAAAAAGGAACAGGAATGACTATCAAATTAATTTAACACTAGAAGGACGAGGCTATCATTTTTGGATACCCATTTGGGATCAAATGAAATATTGTTAGAAACTTCCTAATTGTACTTGTTTATAACTTTTGGAATTTTCATAACTCATTATATTTAACACAAAAAACTAAATTTAAATTAGTAATCGTTTCGTTGATACAATTAACGCTATCTAGAGAGACGTGGGTATCATATTTGATATACAATCATTTAAACATATTTTTTGTTCCTTAATTGTGTTAATTAAATATAGATTTGACTGAATTAGCCATTCTGATTCCTCTTGTTAATGTGCAAGGATGTCCAAGAAAAAACTATTAATTGAAGAAATAAGGTTCAATTGTACTCCGATTCAGGAGGTCATAATTTCGAAAAATTTGAGGGGGAAAATATTTCCAACACCTCAATCAAATTTGTCTGATTATGATGACTATTCGTATTATATTTGACAAGCCTCAACGTCAATAATTTTGTTAAATTCCATTTTTAGTTTTTCTAGATAGTATATCTATTTATTTACATTTAATCGGTGTATTTATAACAATTCAAGAAATGTTAGGATCCAATCAAGTGACTCAAATCCTGCGTTCTAAGAAACATCAAACAACCGACATATAAGGAAAGTAAATGTATATGGGGCAGGATAATACAATCTGGAACAAAATAATATGGAATAGAGAGAGTTCAGCCCATTTTAGCCAAATATCATTTTGAAGGAAGTCCTAGGTACATCATCTTTTGCAAAACGTTGCATCATTAAAGATACAAATATTAAAAAATAAATGGGTATAATTTTTTAAGATATCCATCGTTCGTTTAATCAATGGTTGATCAATGATAAATCCATCCTATTGACATTATTTTCCGATTTTCTCCTTCTTCTAGCTAAATAATTAATCTGATTGATATACAACATTAAAGTTCGAACCGATCATAAAAAACATACAAAGTTGGCAAATATGTCATGTGGAAAATCTTTCCGAGCAAAATTACCAGGGGCAAAAATGTAGGCTGCAAAATTACCTAGAACCCGAAAAATATACCCGATATCTTTGTAACATGGTACTCAAGTAAACACTTTGTGCAAATATATCTTACTGGGTGCTTAATTGAAAACTGAACATTTTGAATCTAGAATTTTAACTAAATTAATTTCAGGAACTACGGGCCCTACATTAAATAAACTTTGTACAGATGTTGGCTCATGTTGGGCCATTATCAATTAACATTGATAATGGAATTGATGTGGCGCTGTAAGCTCTGACAGGTGTTAAATAGTTATTTAGGCTCATGGAGTTCCAATCCTCATCAACAGAGTCCTTGAGATTATTTGATAGTAATAAATTATACCCTTGGTATATTTATAAAAAAAAAATTTGAGTAGTAAAAATGAAGAGAAACATCAAAATAAATGCGCGTAATACACGGTACTAAAAGAGAGTACTTATTTATTGGGAGTGTTACGATACACCGGGTCAGAAACTGATAGGTATATCGTGGACGCAAAGGAACGGAAGAGGAGACACGTAAATATGAAAAGGGCTGAGGTCCCATTGTTATAATTGGTTATTATTGTAAAAATGGTGTTTAAAATATGGGGTTTAAATATCAAACCTTTTATTAGATTCGGTGACCTTGTCCCGGGCCGTTCAACATGTATCCAGAAGGAAAAGTTGAGCAAGGGCATTTGGCGAGTATTGTTGCCACATTGTTTACGCCAAGAATTGAATGATGGCCTTCAAAGAGGACTGTGCAACCTTTGCTGTGCCGGTGCATCATCTTGTTGAAGCTCGTATATAGGTCAATATCGTCATCAAAGGCCTTGTTGGCGTTGAAAATGGTCTGCTTGCTTGCCCAACTAAAGTTTCGGATCTCTTTTGGTGTATATTACACGCAAAATAGAGTAGCAATCTCGATTCTTTTGTCTCGTTGTGAGACCATTTTCGATTGATTCTGTTCTTTTTTTTTTTTTTTTTTTTTTTGGAGGGGGATGTCAAAGCACTCAGTTTGTCAGATGGTGGGAGAAACCCATTACCAATTCTTTGCTTTCATAAATGTCCAGATTTCAACTATGCACACGGTATATCAGAGCACCACCCTATGTTGATGCTAAGGCTGACACCTAAGTGAATTCTGTAGAGCTGTAAAAAACATGTCATAGACAGCAGGAGTCATCCTTTTTTTATTTACAAATATTAATCTGAACAATTACTTTTTAACAAACCTCAATCATTACGTATATAATTGACTCTGTTTATTTCCAATTATTTGTAATTAATGCAAAAAGCACTGTAGGTAAATAAAATTTATAAAAAAAGTAGGATACTTGACTCAAGTGGGAAAAAAAGGGAGGGAATGACTTTGATAGACTTCCATGTACCTATAATTCCTTGAATAATCCCATATTATTTTTAAAAACCAAAAGATTCCTAATAAATTGTAAGGAAATTTGTGTTTTTTGACAAAGCTTATCTTCCTTTCCAACGTTTCCTAATTGCTGACGGCGTTGAAAGATGTCCTAGAGATGGCCAACTGCTTGGAGTGCACGAATAGAAATTTGTATAAGAGGTGCGGAAGACATTCTGCTTTAAAGTTTGTATAATACTGAAAAGTAGAGGGAGTTGAGGTCATGACTACAGGCAGGCTAGAAGTAAGCCCTATTGTTTTGGCAGAAGTTTAAGGTTATTTTTAGCTGTAAGGGGATGTAATTGACTTCTTAAGGTTGTAAACAATCCAAATGGATATGACAACTGTCTCTGCAGCATTTTCGACACTGACATTGGATCACAGAAGTGGCAGTGTGATCATTTTAGTTGCTCCGATATTTTTACAGTTAGGGACCTGGGATGAAAATAGACATGTGTATTCTTGTTTTAGCAGACGTTTGGTTATGTAAGAAAACTTTGTAATTAAAAAATATGGGGATAAAATCGTAATTAAAGGTTTAGGTCATACTGTATACACTAAAAAAAAACATGTATAACTTTAAATTTTTGTATATATCTCCCTATATGTATTCTTAATTAATTCATAGCTCATAAAATCTTTATTATACTCTCAAGAGAGAGGAGGCTATAGAGGAAAAGGTTTGTAAAAAACCAGATCCTAATAAACTTTACAATCTAAACACACACAAAAATTCATTTTATAATCTTTTATTTTTGCAGGGTTTAGATACACGCATTAAGCTATTTGTATTGGCTATATTATTTTTTTATGATAGACATTGTAAAAAAAAAATATATGTGTATATGTATAATTTTATGATGAATAAATTCATGACTCAGGTCTTATCTATACTTTATACCTTTGTCTTAACAACTAGTGCTGGGCTTCGGGCAGTAAATCCTAAACCGGATTTATAATTCGAGTTATATATTTTAATCATTTTCTTTATGTGAAAAAAAAGAAATCAGAAATAAACATGGTCACCAAGACGATTTAAAGAATGTTTAGGCGGGGAGCAGATAAGCTGTCATGACGGTTGTTTGTTGGTTTCGTTTTTATTAGCTGCGAGCAGCTAGCAATGAAAAAAAAAATAAAGACAAATCCCACTCCTTCTAAATTAGGGTCATATAATTCTGGTTCTAAGACGTTTCACCAAAAGAATTTTTAACTTCATATATGTATTATGGCGAAAATACAAGGTTGATCATATGTAGTTGTTACAATTTTATTATTTTCAATTTTTCAAGAGTAAAATTTAAACAAGATGCTTTTGCAAGGATATTAGTTTAACAAAATAAGCTAAAAGTTCTGCTCCGCACAACTTTTATTCCATATGTAATCTCTCAGCTCAAAAATTGCCTCAAAACGCGGCAATAATCCCTGACAGACCTTACTAATGTAGGCAAACTCAAGATGGGTCCACTCCTTCTGCATGGAAGCCTCCAGAGACGAGATACTCCTCTGAGGACTAGCAAAGTTGTCTGTCAGAAAGACCTAGGTCTTAGCGGGAAGATGTCACAGATCTGCGTCTTGAGTGGAAACAAAGTTGACCTCAAACTTTCCCCTGATTTTTTTTTTGCCACAAGGTAGCACTTTCTTTTCCAAAAGTTGGATGTGAGCATCTGTATTGAGCCATTCCTTCCTCTCAACACAAATGGGATGGCAATTCGCCTGTGCTTGCAACAATACATAAGACCATGAATTGACCCTCATTATTTTGTTCTGAAGACTTGTCTCACTAAAGCTATACCCTTAGATATGGCCTGGGGGACGTGCCGCGTAAGAGAGGCTTCAAAATTTTACTCCTTCGTTCCTACATGTATCATATTCTCGTTTTTTTTTGTAATTGAGTCGAAACTTTACATAAGGAATCTTGAGTACTAAAACCCATCTATCACCGTGTTTGAAGAAAATTGACGAATAAATCTTCGATTTATTAGAATCTAAAATAAGTGTACCACCAGAAAAGATCAACCCTGTATATCTTCTCGCATATAATTTAGCAAGCTTAAACAACTTCAAGACCACAGAAATAGGGAACAAACGTAAGTAATTCTTGAAAATAAGAACAGCTCCTAATAAGACGGGTGGAGGGTTTACTCACTATGAAATCTTATGCTATTTAGATGGAACTATCGCGAAAAAACAAAATATATATAATTGTCCTATAACAGGGCTTATTTTAAAGAGCTTATAATAAATGATTGTGCAGTATTTTAAAGTTCCGTTGCAAGCCAAATGCTTGTAATTAACCAGGTCAATAATCCCACTATCTGTTTTACAAAATAATATACGATCCTCATCGCATTGTCCACTTTCGAATAGAAAGAAGATCTCTGCATTGGCTTTCCAGGTATATTCAGATGAATTATCTCGAGTAAATCCACGGTTCGGTACAAACGGGGTACAACCTTCACAGTACGTGTGCGTTTGGTACGGTATAATAGTAAAATGTTTTTTATATAGAATTAATATATTTTTTCAATTTTTTTTAAATATCATTTATATTCTGTACAAATAAGTTATACATAAAAATACTTAACTTTTATTTAAAAAGACAAAGGTTGATATAAAGTATATGTGAGTGATATAATACTATTATTTATAATTTTTTCCTAAAAAGATAAACCTTTCTACATTTTCCGGTAATAAAAAAGATCGATTAGCAAGAACAATATGACTAGCTACCATATCCTAAGTCAGTATTTTTTTTTTGTATATGCAAATTAAAAAATAATTTTTATAATAAAAAGGATGTTTATTGTTTAAAATCTTACCTCACTATCTGAATCTATTAATTTAAAAAATAAATAACCCAATAATTTAATGTATTACTGCACCGAAGGTAAAACGTACCGAACCGTTAGGATTGTACCGAGCCCAACCACGGTACAAACCCGTACCATACCCGCCCTCATCTGTAAATAAATTTAGATGATAGAAATTGCTGGTATCCTAAAAAAGCACAAGTTAGATATGGTCACCCTGACATTTGAAGAATCTTTAGAAGTATAACCGCCTAGCTGATATGACATTCTATTAGATAAGCTGCAAGTAGTTTTTAAATGAAGGAAATTAACTTAAGTACCACACCACATCAAGCAAGGACATTTGTAGAAATTAAACTCCTGTCCAACCTTAATTCTACTTTGAGACGCCAATAAGGACTTACGCTTATAACTCCCAATGTAATCATCAGCGTTACTTTCCGGCATTCATAAACACACACTCGTAGTTAAACTAAATACATGGATGATCTCACCTCAAGAATGAAAGAATAATTATGGCAGCTGTAGAAAATATCTTCAGGTTGCAAAAAAAAAAAAACTCCAAGGCAGAAAAATGATTGGGATTCATAACTCTATGTATCATGGAGGTTTACGTTTATAAATTTGTTTTCGTAGAGTACACCGATTTATTTCTAACAACTTTCCCTACTATAATGTTCAAGCCTCAAGAATTATCTCTTTCAAAGAAAAGGGTTATTTAAGTTTTAAAAAAAATTGTTTCGAGGGACTTATAACTTAAATTTTGGCGAGACAAAAATCATACACGTAGCATTTTCTCTTTCCCAAATGAAAAACGTTTTTGTATCATAGAACCTTTTGATTATAAAAGGGAGAATTGTTGAGGCTTGAAGATTATAATATGCTTAGTTTATAGAAATATATGGTGTTTAAATGCATGATAGATGTTTTGCCCCCACCTTTAGACTATGGAAAGTTATATTCCCTTACTAAAAATACTGGAAAAAAGATAAAATAGGGTTCAAAAAAACTTCCTTTTTACAAAAGACCATCAAATATTAATATATTTAATAATTAATCAAAGAAGTTTTAGTTTTATTTCATAATGAAAATACACATTTAAAGTTTTGTGTAACAGAGTGTTAAAAATCCTATCAGATAGGTGATGTCCCCCATGTTCCAACACCAAACTTCAGTTTTTAATATCTGCTAATATTTTTTTATTTTCTGTTCCTTTTTAAATAGTTTTTCATCAAGAAGTTTTAGAGGATATTTTTTTTGTTTATAAAAAGAAGCACTTTTTAATAAAAACATGTTTTTATAATTGTGAATGATTCGTTAATATAATTAATAGTAAGACATGATTTTGCAAAGGTCTTAAAGATATTAGTATTTCCGGAATAAATCCCGTTTTAATCATCCAATTAAGACAAACTGCACCGATTGAGAATTCTTGCATAAAAACCTCATTTTGTAACAGTATTTATAGCTAAAAAGATTTTTAATGTGTGTAGTTATTTGCTTTCAAATAGTTTTACAAATTCAAATTATGAAGGAAAAAAGAAAATGAAAAAAAATAATTCTTCGTGTATTGGAAACTGTAGCAATTAACGGACTTTTCTAAAGAGGACAATAATCTTATGAATCTGAAAAAAATGCACTATTTTATTGGCAACATATTAAATGTTATAATTGTGGATGATAATTTATCCCATGATCAAAAATTGGTTATTTTACAAAGACATTTAAAATGTTGTTTTTTGGGGAAGAACTCCGGTTCCAATTACTAGATTTAGACTAACCGTGCCAGTTTAAAGTCCCTGCATAATATTAAGTTGAATGGTTCCAATTTCAGCTCTTACGCATTCAAATATCTTGAGTTATTTGCATTCAAAAAAAATTGCACACTTCAAATTATAAAAATGAATTTAAAGAATAGTTTTTGTATATTCAAATTAAAGCCATTAACTGATTTTTGTTATTGAGCCAATAACAACTAAGGTGCTAAATTGCATTTAGTTTATAAAATATTTTTTTATAAAACAAGGGATAAAAATTCGATGGGTCTCGGACCACATCTCAACCCTATTAAGTACATATCTATCCAACTTTGCTCGGTATGTGTAACAAAACTTATCAAGGAAGGGATTAATAATTATATTCGTGTTAGCTGTGTACACAGAGAGACAAGTCAAAATCCCCTATACAAACCCTTACTCTCACAGATAAGTATTGGCTTTATCTATTTGCTCAGAGCTGTATATACGTGTTATTCTATACTACCGCAAAGGAGTATTAGGAACGGATTAGTTATTAATAGTAGTTGTTGTTTGATGATGAAGAGAGGAATATGAGTATATTGATACTTAATCCGCAATGACTCTTCTTGATTCTAAAAACATTGTTCAAATAATAATCACATTTGTATATTGTATAGTTATATATGTAAAACAGAATGTTAGGCCGTTTGTCCCACTTTATTTATTCTCATTAAACTCTAAGATGGCAGTATTGGAGGTGGGTCCACAGAGGGATGGCTAGAGGGGCTGTACCCCGCTATAAAAAAGGAGTTTTTGTCTTGCACCAAGAAAAAATTATCCCTCTGCAAGAAAACAATTAATGTGAAAAACTCCTACTCATATCCACAGTTGATCTCCGAGGTGAATAGCCTTTGGTAGATTGAATAATGTAGGTAGGAGAAGTCGGCAAATAGGATCCGTTACTTTGGATCAAGGATTGCCTCTCAGAACTGGGATAATTGCACTTTGTGTAGGAAGCAGTTATTTGCTTATCAGTGAACATTGTCTTCTACTTATTTATAAATATTGATACGCCCTCGAGTCTGGATAGCTCTCTCTCGGAGTAGGTGCTGATAGTTTTACGTTGTTTTGGCTAATAACCAGTGGACTGACATGCACTAAAAGCTTAATTAAGATAGGCCTTATTGTATTTTACATGGTGAGAGGACGACGCCATGACAGGGTTTAAAAATCTTATAGCAATGGTGTAATTAGTGGGGTATATATGTATATATACATAATCCTGGAACAGTTGAAATGGTGTATTGAACGTAAGCATATTGGGGGGGGGGGGGGGGGAATGTTCTTCCAATGCGATAATGTGATTGAATGCCCTTATTTTTTTTATCTTGTATCCATTATAATTTATTTTTTCTAGAGCAATCACGTTTAACAAATTTCTTTATTTGGGGAAGGCTAAAAACCACTACTTGAAGTGAAAATGAGTCTTGGGCCGCAGTTAAATATGATGCAAGCTGCAATGCAGCCTGTGGCCTACGGGTATCACATCCCTGCTATAAACATACTCAGCAAAGAGAGTCTACTACACCATATAACATCAATTATCCATTTGACTCTCAACCAATCCATTTTGAGAGATAAAGATGTTTTCAAACCAATGTGGCTATAAAGAATTTTAAATATAAATTAATATTATATTTCCACGATCTTATTCCATATAAGTACATTAAATGATTTATGAATTAAACTGGAATATCGTTGGTATTTTTTGGTGTGTGTTTTTTTTTTTTTTTTTTGAAGGTATAAGATCAAACCACGGATCTCTTAAAGAGGTTTTTTTTTTAAAGAAAAAAAAAATCAACCCCCTTTTTTTACGACTTTGTTTTTCGTTATTACAAACGTTCTGTGTAGGTATTTTGAAGTACAACCACTCATAAATTTTCTTCTCCAACCAACCAACCAACCCACTCCCCAACCCCCTTCCATAGTAATAATGAGGATGGCAGGGTAATAATAACAAAAAGAAACACATTTAATACTAAAGAAATCCGGCAATTAATATTTTTTTTTACTGAAAGTTTTAATATACATAAAATTCACATAGTCATAAAAAACAAAAAATTCAGTCTCTCTCTCTCTCTCTCTATTTGGAAGTCACTAGGAGGGCCGTGAATATTATTATGAGTACAAAATATATACATAGACATAAATCAAGCCTTCACCAGATGGCAACACTGCTTCCTTCATCTTTATTACATATAAAAGGATATTTAAATTAACGATCTCGATAGTTAGAAACATCCAGTCCCAGTCATATTAAGAGAGAAGGAGAATTCAGTCATAAAAAAATAAAAACGGAGGCTATAAAAACACAGCCTCCAGGACTGATTTTTTTATTTTTTTGTTCGTTTTTTTTTTTCCTTTCCTTTTTATTGTCTATTTTTTTTTTTTTTTATACTTTTAATTTATAGCATTGATTTCAAACGAATATATATATATATATATATTGTTATAATAGTGTAATAATCGGATTTAATGAATTATTTTTCTGTCAAAATAATACAAAGTGTAAAAAAAAAAATTGTCAATCATTAAGACGTTTTTCCTTTTCCTTATCAATTTTTGACAAGATTTTATTTTAATTGAACGCCGGGAAATAATATATTCATCTATGTGTGTCAGTTATAAATGTTGTAAGATGGTTGGGACTTTGTACAAGATGAAACTTTTATATACGCAGATTGTATACAAGTGAATATTTTACCTTCTATAAAACCTTCTCTCTTCACAGTATCCGTTATTTTAATGATTATCAACTATTAACAACTAAAATTACTATGTAAATAAAGCAAACTTTGTTTGTTTATCCCTATGGATGTATGAAAAAAGTTACCGGGTGCACTGTATATAGTGCTCCCTGGTGTATACCATAAAAATATGTTAATCTAAGAAATAACAGTGTAGTCGTATTAATGAAATATACAGAGTGACTGTTATATAGTGCACCCTGATGTAAATCATATAAATATTTTTGATATATGAAAAATCATTTCATTCTTTGCTAAATTAAAACTAAATATTTTTTTCTTGACAGCTGTTATTTTTCCGATATATACCGAAAAGGAATGTTTCAAATCCATCCGTGAATTATAAAATATGTGCAGGCTGGTACAACAAAATCGGATGCTTCAGATTTCCGGATATTTTTAGCATACAATATGATGACAAAATTGCGCAAGTTATTTTATGATCAAATATCCATATAAACATTTTCTTTAATAACCAAAACATTGCCATGGAGTTAACAACAAAAGAGTTCAAGTATATTACATTTTCAAAGAAGGTAGAACAAAGTCACTGATCTTATTATTTTGCTGAACAACGATCTGGAAATTAGAAAAGGCTGAGTTTTAAATGATTCGGTCATTGATGACATACCTCAACTTTATTCCATCGTTTTGACAGTTTTAATGACTAATGTACCTGTTCCTAAGTTTGAACATGATGGACCGAGTAAATAAGGACTCACGCAACACTAAATATGAGGCCTTTCATGTCCCTCCACCTGACTCCAAGAGATTATTTTGTCTGGAGCTAGCATGAGTCAAAGGTCAACTAAGGTCCTCTTAGAACAAAGAAGTCCCTGATCATCTCCATTGTCATGGAATGCAAGAATATAGATCATGAAGTAAAAAACAAAATTTGATTTTTGTTTAAGATTGTTTTAATGTTGTGGCACCACGAATGTACAATATTCATACTATCTCTTCCTGCAGTGAGGAGATGACTGGATTATTAATCTACTTGCAATAACATTTGAAAGAGAGGGGTTTAAGATTATGATGATCTAATAATAGAGATGGGAGTAGCTCCAAGTAACTAACAAACAAACAAACAATTCGTTAAGGAATTAGAAGAATATTTTTCCATTTGTTTTTTTTTTAATATTAACAACTGCAAATCCTCTTACTTAGTCGTCGCTGTCTCGCTAAGACTCTAATCAATCTTAAACCTCTAGAGAGAAAAAAAAGAGACATGATGATGACTCAAAAGAAGAAGGAAATAATAACGATGTGAACGATGATAAACAACAGCCCCTGTCCATTGTACGTGTACCTATTGTTGTTATTCTGGCATTTCATAAAGTTTTGAGTACTCAAAAGTCTATTAAGTAAGGGAAGAGACAAAAATGATGGACGGACGATTATTTTCCGTTTCCCGCTTTTTGATAGTTTAAATATTTCCCTCTTTTTTTTTATTCTTTTTTTTTTTGCAAAGGATATGTATGGTGTGTCAACATCAAACAATCTTGAAAAAAAATCAAAAAAAGTAGAAAATGTCAATGATGTATTCAGCCTCTTAGACATATTTGAGTGAATTGTAGGGGATTTTTGTGAAGCGTCAACAGGGGTGAGCTGAAGGTACTTGATCCTAAAAAAAAAATAATGTTTATTTAATAAAAAAAGGTCATTTGGTCAATTTCGGGCCAAGGCAAAGAAAAAAAATTAGACATGTATCTTTTTCATCGTCAACATAAAAATAATCATAAATAAAAATCAATAAAAGAAGCAATTTTTGTTTAATTTTTTTACTCCAAACAGCCTAATATTTCATAGACATATTTGAATCAATTATAGGCTATGTATTCAAATTTCTGGGATGAGTTAAGATACTCGGGAACTTTTGCTATAGCTTTAAATTTTTATTATATGTAAGATCCTAATATTGGCCAAGATATAGACCCTCTAAATTATAGAAACACAACCGTGTTTCATTTTTTGAATGGGACGATCAATTTGGGCTACTTTAGATGCAATTTGCGACGCAACCAAATTGTTAATAAGACTAATTTGTGGATATATTATTGACCATAATTTCTCGAAAAATACTCAACAATCAATTTTTGGAAAGATAATGTCATCATTTCAATGAAATAGTCTATAAGAATATTTTCCTGTGATGAAATTTTCCAAGATTTTTGAATCTGCAAGTTGTAACTTGTATTAGCGGATAGTACAAATTTTAAGCGTCATTTTAAAATTCAAAAAGATATAATTTAGTAATTAACAATCAATTTTCAACAAAATTAATACTAAAAATAGATTTTTTGTCTGAGTTTTCTTAATCAACTGTCCTTAGCAGCAATGACGGCTTACAGGTGGGGGTTGAAATAGTGGCCCGTTGCAGATTAAGTCCTGTTTCATGGTGTCAGAGTGCTGGCTGATAGTGGCTTTGAGGGCCTTGGTATTTGGATGACGGACACTGCAGGTAGTTGACATCGGGGCTGTCATGGGGGAAAAAAGTGTGAAAAAGAGTTTAAAGACTCAAAAGAGTCTTGCAAGGTAAGATATGCGTTTTTTTGTTTTTTCATTGTTGGTGTCAAAAGTGGCCTCTTCACCCTGAGAAGGTTTTTTCCCCCTTCCTTTTTTTGATAGATTTCTGGAAAATCTGGTGTGAAACCGTGATCTCTTGTCTGGGCCCTCATGGACTTGAGGGGAGTGGCTTTGGATGTTTTCAGTTTACTCCTCCAGGTTTGACCGTATTGACCGACATCTCCTTGCCACCATTTCAACCTTGGTCTGGAGAAGCCCAACAGCTTGGAGTGCGGTGCGAATGGAAATTCGTCAATCAAGCTCATGTGTCATTTTCTCGTATGTAACCTAAAGAGCTCAGATTAGTTTGGTTTTGTAACTAATTGTTTTGCTTTCATATGTATATCGAAACATGAATAAGTTTCAAGCACTCAACCTTTATTAATTATTGAATTAGTAAGTATTCAGATTTATATGAACCATCTCATAGCCTTTTTGAAGGACCGACACGTGGGACAGAACGTACAGAAAACTAACGAGGGGTAACTTTAATTATTCGAATCAGAGTAAGTTAATCATGCATGCTTCTTTTCAATTTAGTTTTTTTAAGTATATGTGCAACATCACTCAATTTTGAAGGGAATATAGTATATAGCTTATTTTATGTTGTATCTTCAGATTTAAAGAAAGGAAAGGATTTTACTCCCTTTCTCTTTTTTTCATATTCAAGCTAACAAACAAACTAAACCAATCAGTGTTGGGATTAATTAATCAATGAGGAATTCCATTTCTTGACTCCACCATCATCATGATACAAACTCTCTCTCGAGAGGGAGAAAAATAAATAATCTCTGAATATTTTTGTCCCATCCTTCTACCAACAGATCATTAGTCTTTTACTATTATGTTCTTCTTAAGGAAACAAGAGAGAGAAAACACAAGGGTATGATGCTGAAGTCTATGCACTTACACAAGATTAACATATTTTCATTTATCATAAATACTGTGTTGGTTATGATCGTGATGTGAAGGAGATCCAAAAAGAAAAAGAGATACAGATAACTTACTGCCCTTAGGAGGGTCATTCTTTACCTCAATCATATAAATAGTAACATACACTTAAGTACATAGTGGGGATCCAAAACTTGCAGTAGCTTGAATTACATTGGAACAATGATATTTTGAATAACGAAGTTTCACTACGCAACCAAACGACGTTGAAACAGAAATAAACCTTTTTTTTTCTTTGTATCCCATGTCTCTAAGTGTCATCCAAATATCCGAACAACTCCTGTGTGCGATCTCAGTACCAAGAAAGCTTCAAAGACCGTTGGGATCTTCATCTGGACTTCCAACATCATCAAGAAGTCAATAACATCCTTATATACCCAAAAAGAGCCATAAATACTGCACCCAATATACATCTGACTTTAGGCCTGTCACCATGTGGTCCTTCTCCAACTTTGACCGCAGCCCCCTTGTACTTTGCAGCTTGGGGTGTCTTGGTGAAGAATGTCTACCGCACATCTCATTCGAATTTGGATTCGCCCTGTCATTTTGATAGTGTCGTATACCATGCATATGGCCTTCCCCATCAATAGCTGCTAATCTATTCGTCGGCTCGTCAATGATGTTATTTCTTGTAAAGGAGGACATATTGAATATATAATATAGAATTGAAACATGTCACAAATTGGTTTAGAGTTATCTTTTCTTGATTCCATACAAATCTTTTTTTTCTTTCTTTTTTGTAATTTAGTCATAATACTGCAAATTTTGGGTACTCAGTCTGGATGTGTAGATTGTACTTTTTGTTCATGTAAAAACTATTTGAAAGTTGTTGCTTATGATTACAACACAGTTCAACAGCAAAAATGCCACGAGAATGACATAGGCTCAGACTAGTAGAGTTTGATCCCTAGATTCCAAATATGGCCTTAGTTTTTCTATATCAACCACAGGACTGACAGAAAGAGGCCCTAAAGCTTTTAGTATTTTTATGATTCAAAGCTTTTTTAAGCTCTTAGAGTTAAATATATTTCATTGCCTAATGGTGAAAGATTTTAATACCATTTTTAAAATGTATTATGTATGGTTATTACAAGAGTTATCTTCGTTTAAAGTTGAAAATGTGAGCATTTAATTCAGAGTTAGAAAAATATATGAGCATAATTATGTACTAGTCTATCAACATTTTGAGAATTGTTAATGAGTTAAAATGGATATATATTGTATTGACTACCGTATATCCTTGGAAAAGTTGAACCAAACACATTCGGAATTTTTACTTTGGGGGGTCTGAAACGTATAAACAGAGTTTTCATTTATATTATCTCTGATACAGTAATTGTTTTGTGTAACAAGATCTCCTTTAACATGGATTATAATCGTAATCTAATGTATGTAAGTACTATTGTTGATAGTTGATCTGACGGCTGTTTAATGGGCCAAACATATTCGACTATAGTCTGTTCAACTTTTCATTATTGTACAATTAAAATTAGGATGATCGATTTCCATGTGAACCCGGCAGAATCCTGTACTCCCCCCAAACAAAAAAATAAGTAATTTATTTTTTCAAAACCGGAAAAAATATTTTTTTTTTTTATAAATTAATATTTTAAGTTTAATTTTAGAAATTGTTTTCCAAGAAAATTCAGACTTTTCTTAGGAGCTCTGAATTTTTGATATTTTTCTAGAAAAAATTTATTATTAGAATTTTAAAACGTTTAATTTCGTAATTTTCTCTAAAAAATCTGATTTTTTTTTGTCAATAGCTGTGGATATTTGAAATTGTTTCCCGAAAATTTTTATTTGAAATTTTGTTGAAAAAAATTTCAATTATATCTGAAAAATCTGTATTTTTGATAAATTTCTAAAAAAATTTGAAATTTTTTTCCAACAAAATTTATCTTTTGTGAAAAGCTTTAATTTTTTGAAACTTTTTTCGAAAAAAAAAATTTATTTTTGTGAATACACATAGATTTTAGAAAAAAAGTCCATAAAAATTGAATTTTTTCAAATTTATAGTTTTTGGATTTTCTTTATAAAAAATTCAATAACCAGGCCCCATAAAAAAATAGTATATTTATAAATATATAATCCTGCGAACATATGTATATTTTTTATTCCCTGTTTTTCTTCGCCATCCATCCTCGAATCTATAGATTCCAACATATAGAATATAGAATTCTACAATGAGCATTTTTTAAGAGAAAAAAAAATTACAAGTTCTCTACAAAAGTTTCTGAATATAAATTAAAAAAATGTTCTTGTGTTGAAAAAAATTTAAAGAAATAAAAGTTTGATAGCTGAAATATTAATTGAATCCAATTTGAGATAGGATTGGATTGTCATTATTAATTTTAATTACTTAGAAAAGTCCAAATTTTCATTTTTAAATAGATATGTGGCTATCAAAAAATGTTTATGGTTCTAGGACAATGGGTCAAAAACATTTTTGCTGAAGAAGAATTTGGGACATTGGTCCTATAAAGGATATTTTTTTATGTTTATATATACAATTGTGTATTTTAATTCAATTAAAAAGGATAGTATGATAAAAAGTTATTGTTCATATACTGTAAAAGTCTTCATTAATTAGTGTTCTTTTGAAGAAAAATATTTTTATTAATTAGAATTATATAAAAACGACCTGGTACCATGTGGTTTGAACGTAGTTCGAATCTTTACTGTTGAAGAGACAAGACCATTGTTTGTTCTCGTCATTTTATTCCGGACGAAACAAAGTTGAGATTGCAAACTTCTTAAACCTGGACAACTTTTATGTCTGAAGAGTAAGGAAGAATCTGGAAAAGTCTGAATGTGATTATAACTCTGAATCATGATAAACTGCAATAAATAAATAAAACGTTGACTTGATTATTCGATTTTTTTTTGTTTTTTTACTATGTTGAATACAGTGATTGGCCTCGAAAACTCAACGGTCCTCAACCCCATATACTTCCTTTTGTGAGTCACAGTTGAACGACACACCAACAGATCCTCTTGCAACACCAAATCCGAGCTGATACACAGTACCTACCAAGAATTCCAGAATTCGCCAAGGGAGGCTGTCAAGAAAACCTCCTCCCGTTTCTCAAGTCCATCAAGGAATCAGCTTTCATTTAGCATTGGTTTTTATTAAAATCGGATGATTAGTTTAGGAGAAAATCAATTTTTTTTTTAAATCGTGTTAAGTAAGTACCTCTGTTTAACAATTTATAATTAAACCACAACGCAAATCATCCTAAAAATGCCAAGTGACAACATATTTTTTACAACTCTAATATTTTGTGGGCCACAAATGTAACAGACACCCCGCGCAACGGCCATTGTTCCAAAATCAGTTTAGTATAAACCGTTTTTATACCGAATATCTCTATTCTATAATTAATAATTGTAGAATATATTTTATGTGACCTCTTCTGACCAGCGCGCCGCTTCTTTCTCCCAATAATATAACTTTAGAAGATGATTATTTTATATAAATTGTTAATAAAAAGGCCTTGAATTACACACTCAAAAATATATTTCCCTAATAAATATAATAATAAAAATAGGAACATTAATACCAAAGTAATCATAATAGCTATATAAAGCAATAATACCCAGCCAAATGAATCCAAAATGGAGAGTCTATTATTACCATTACAATATTATATATATATGTATAAAAGACAAAAGCCATAAAAACCATTCTTATTGCGAATAAATGGTTCTGATTCAACGCATATAAATAAAGTACTTTATATACATACAGAATGTACTTACAAAGGAGTTCAAAGCATTTTTTATTATTATTTATGACTTTTCTCACACCTCGTTTTTTGGTGGAGGGGGGGTTTGAGGTTATTTCAAATTTTTCATTTTTGCAATAAGTGTTTAGTCAACATTTATAGGAGGGTTATTTGAAGGGGGGTAGTCCTGTGTGATAATGTTGGTGGGTTTTTTTTATTTATTAATGGTGTTTATTCTTTTTAAAAGGCTCCTTCATTTATCGGCAATAAATGAGTAGGTGGCGTGGACCAAAGATAACTTTTGGTGAATGCACTGTTGGAATTTTAGCTGAAGGATATGATTGGAGGGGGAAAAAATGTCCTAAATGAAGAATATTTAGAGGAGAGAAGCTTTTTTGTCGTTATATAAGATTAGCTGCAATCAGCTGTCACAAGGGACAAGGGAATAAACTAGGAAATTCGCAAGCGTTCCTCCAATTTCGATCCACAATTCTAGTCTGCGTCCAACAAGGACTTACAATTATAACTCCGCAACAAATCCTCAGGGTTACTCGCCGTCTTTTATGAACACACAAGAATTTTCAATCAGGTTTTGAATATAATTGAATGTATTAGAAAAGGAAGTTCACTACTCATCAGGTAAATAATAATGGCAACTGCTAAGGGAAAATAATATGGGTCAGGTTACAAATTCCAAGAAAACGTGGCAGCTAAGAAATACACAAGATTTACATCAGTGTACATTCAGTTCAAATGGTCAATTTATAGAGGTTTCATAGTTAGTTTTATGCCCTCCCTACAGAAAAAAAGTAATTGCGTAGTCAAATATATTTGGACAATGGTCCTTTTTATAAAATATAGAAGATAAATGGTTAGCCATGGAATGTATGTTATCCTATTTATTTTTTTCATCATCATATAAAATAGGAAAATATCTAAAATGGCGGCGTTTGTTGTATCAACAGCATGACATGTTTGTAATGAAGAAAAAAAAGGAGAGCGATGAGAAGGCAGGAGCAAGACATAAGATTATTGATGAAAATCGTGTCTATAATGGGCCTGTTAAAAAAAAGTGAGGGATAATCGTCATGATAACCCTGACAATTTTAAGAATATTTTGGAGGAGATCAGCTACAATTAGCAATGACAAGGAAAGAGAGGGAGAATGAAATATGCAAGGACATTAGTCCAATGTCGATCCTCAATTCTACTTTAAGTCTAATAAGGACTTTCAATTAAAACTCTGCAACGAATCCTCAATGTCTCTCCATCTTTTATGAGCACACAGAATGTTCAATCAGGTTTGAATATAATTGAATCTATTTAGGTAAGGATGATGTTCACTACTCAGGTGTTGAATAATAATAAAAACAGCTCTCAATAGATTAGCTGCAAGACGCTATGAGAGGAAGGAAATTAAAACCAAACCTGTACCCTATCTAGGAAGAACATAGACAGGAATTAAATCATTGCCGGTCCTCAACTCTAATCCAAATCCAAACAGGGATTAGGCTTATAACTTACCAACAAATCCTCATAGTTCCTGCTCAACTTTCACGTATAAGAGTTATTTTATTGTTTTAAGAATATTAGAGTAATGATCAAATCTTACAACAAAAAAGATATGCTGATAAGATTGTCTTTGTGGTGTTTCTCTGCCAAATGGAAAGGACGCCCTTGAAGAGGCCAATAACCGGAAAATCCTTAGGGACAAATTATTTCAATCAGGACTGGGCACTGAAAATAAGTCTTGTTATGGGTTTTCTAGTACGACAATGACCCAAAACATACGATTTAAGAAAAAGACCATGAAGATAATGGAGTGGTATAGCCAGTGGCCAGACCTCAATGTTGTATAAAATGTAATATTTCTTGGTGGTGATGCTTTACAAAGGGAAAATGACGACTTTACCACATCGAATATAAGATGACAAGGGTATTTACTCGGAAATCCGTGGCAACAACTATCTTTCTTCAGGGCAGCCCACTGAAAATGAGTTTTGTAATGGCCCTTCCAGCAGAAGAATGACCTGAAGTATACGATAACAACAGAGGACTGACTTAAAAAGAAACAACAGATAGAGGTCATGATGTGAGTAGCTTAGCCAGTCACTGGACTTCACTAACATATAAAATCTGTATCAGTTGGCAAATTTACAAAATCTGCAGGTGATCAAGTAATAGATCCATGATCAAATTTATACATATATATTATCTACAAGGTGGCGTGACAGTATACAGCTTTGGCTAATAGAAGTATAGATTGTTCCAGGGCCACTGTGTCGTGTCAGATTACGTCAACTGTTGTGTTCGCCCAATGTATGAATCATATATTTTGAGTAAGTATATAACTTACAAAAATGTTGCTTGCTGAGAAGAATCTTCAGAGCGCCCTGAGTGTGATAATGATAGTTATCATACTTGGAGTTGTATTATTTTGACACAACAACGCTCATGCCCTTATTCCATTGTAGGTAAGGAAGAGAGTGGAAAAGAAAGAGAGAAACACAGAGAGAGAGAGAGAAAGAAAAACTTTTAAAGGAACGAACATCTACAAATAGAAATGTCTCTCTCTATAGTCTAACTTTTACGTTTATTATTGTTACTTTTTCAATTTGACAGATTTTTAATAGTATTAATGCATAGGAGTACAATTGTATATTAAAATAATCATATGTATTTTAATACGTTAATGGTATTTTAATCTCTTTTAATTCGACTAACGATGTACTCATTCACGTCATAGATACATATGTACTCTAGCCTAAGTGCTTTCCTCCATTGTCTGTATGTGTACATATTCATAAGTCCAATTGACAGGGGTGGATCTTGGTTCTTCCTCTTCTTTAGATGTTGTTCTACTCAGAGTCCCTCGTTGTTTTTTCATTTCCAAATCCTCTGTTTGTTTTTGTTATTGTTATGTGAATTGACAGCTCCATGTTTAAGGACTGAGGAATAAGTCAGGCTGAAAATGTGAGGGTTTTATAGATATATATATTTTGAAAAATCTATCTTTGATGTTATTCGTTCTTGCCCTACAAATGAATGACTTGTCATTCTACGAACAACTTACATAAATGTGTACGGACAGGCGGCTTGCATCCGTAAATGATCAACGTTAATTGATTGAAGAATGGGGATTTCTAGTTTTGGATGTTTGGCGTAGCATGTGTATGAAACAGAGTTGTGAGGGGCACAAACATGCGACCCAGGCTGAATTTAGCCCATTGTAAACATGCTTAGTAATGCGTTTTTAGTTTGTCTGTAATGGAGTATGTGGGGAGGGACAGGGGACTCGTAGGCTATCCATGGATTATGGGAAAAGGTTGGAGAAGATCATTATATAAGGAACTACAACTTTTTCCTATTTAGAAGGGGTTGTACAATCTATTTTTTAAAAAGCAAAGTTTGTCTGTTTGAATGTTTAAAAAAAAGAAACGAGTCAACGAGTGCATCTCGGAGAAGACGATTTACAATGTCTCCTTGGATGGACAATGTTATAAATCTTCATCCTCGAGGCAACAGTCTGCTCCCGGATGGTCTTCTGGGACAATCCCTCTTGGAGGAGCCTTACTATCTCAATCTTTTTCTCGTACTGAGTGATCATGGTGAGGACTAGGACAGTGCTTTTCTTAGCAATTGACAGCTAATTATGCGTTCTACAGCACTGTTCATAAGAAAACTTTAAAAAAAGAAGATTGACTATTTTTATAATAACAAAATTAGGCCTCAAAAATAGCTTTGCAGAAATTACTTTTGCATGTGCTCAAACTAATTGTCGAAGCTCTTTTTCCACTCAAATTGAGACACCTTCACAATATGGTTTTGAAACTCTTCAACAGCATCTTTTGACGACGAAAATCGTTGACTACGCATTTTTTTCTTGAGGTCCGGGAATAAAAAGAAGTCATGGGGTGCCAAATCAGGGCTGTACGGCGGATGACACATTAATTCAACGTTTTGGCCTTTCAAAAGGCGCTGGTTTGAACGGATGTGTGAGAGCTCGCATTGTCAGTGTAAACAAAGACTCGCCTTCTCTTGTTCGTTTTTCGAATTTCTCCGTATACTTCAGGCAAACAAATTGTGATGAACCACTCAGAATTGACTGTCCTACAATGAGGAAGTGGAAGAGTCGCCACATGACCGATTTTGTCAAAGAAACAGGCGAACATTTGCTTCAAAGTGATTCTTCCACGCACAACTTTCGTTGGATTTGGCTCGTCTTTGAAGACCCACACAGTCGATTGTTGTTTTGTTTCGGATTCATACTCATAGATCCATGATTCGTCACTTTTAACAATCTATTAAACATCTTTTGAAGCACCGTGGGAGTATTTTTTCAATATTTCTTTGTACCAATCGACACGAGCCTTCTTTTGAGCGATTTCCAAATTTTGCAGGATCCAACTAGAACAAACCTTTTTTACGACCAGGTGTCCCTACAATATCAAATGAGTACTGATGGAAGAAATGCCCAAGGATGCCTCTATCTCACGATATGTCACATGACGATCAAGCATTATCCCTTGCCGCACAGCATCAATGTTCTCTGGCACAACGGCTGTTTTTGGACGACCTTCACGAAATTCGTCTTCAAGCGAGCGTCGGCCACGATTGAATTCATTAAACCAGTTTTTTACAGTGCTATAGCATGGTGCTTCATCGTCATACAAAGATTTAAGTTCATCAATGCACTCTTGTCGTGATAATCCACGTTGAAAGTTGCGAAAAATGATTGCACGAAAATGTTCACGACTTAATTCTTTTTTTTTTTTTTGCCAAATGCTGGTCGTACGTCAAAATATTCTGAGTACGATTATCCTACAAAAATGTCAAACTTACCAAATTAATATATATAGCAGCCTCGGTAAGATACCCATGAATATTATCCATTGTTTAAAACCTGTATTTGATTTAAGAGACATATGTAGGCCTTGATATGGCCCCTTTCAAAAACATTAAATTTTCCGTTATTATATAGCAACAGTTGATTATTGGCTACTTTATGCAGAGTTTGTGACTCTCCCAATGTTTTTATAAGAATAATTTGTTGATATAAATGCACAATAATTTGTTAAAGAATAAAAAAGTAATGTAGTGCCATAATGAAGCAAACTGAGGTTTCTGTCCCACAATGAAAATAGTCTAAAATCGTCATTCTGATATATTAAGTTATGTCAAAAACTCTGAGCGTTTTTTGTTAGATCTCTTTAATGAGCTATATATCACAATTAATACAGTGGATTTTAAAAAAACCTTGAAATATGAGTAAAAGTTAAGGGTACACCTAAAAATGTTCATGTACAGATTTGTGTTTGGTGAAGGGAGTTGTGTGTTACAGCGTTCTAAAATGGAAGTAAAACAGAAAAAAGATGATACATTCTTCAGTATGACTACGATCAAGTTGAAAAGGCAGAGCAGGCGGCCAAAAGATGGTGCTGTTTATGGACCCAATACAGTATCAAATGCAACAGCAAAGCTGTGATTCCAATTATTCTTTTCTGATAATAAGGGCGTCAAAAATGTCCATGAAATAATGGAGATAGTCGAGTTGGACTGGTATGTGAGCCCTTATTCTATTGCCCAGAAACTGAAGACTAGCCAGAAAATCGTTTGGAAACATCTAAATTGGATAATTCTAACTTTATTAATTTGATTGTCAAAATTGAGTCAAAAAAACTAGGCAGAACTCTTTGCTTAGCCTATAATATTCATTTACAAGCTATAAATAGTTGTATATTCAAATATTATATTTAATTGCAATTAAATTAACTGTATTTTCAAAAATTTATCAGCTGAGAAACTCAATTTTGAGTTGATCACTAAATAATTCTAAAGTTTATTTCCTTCCTTTATTGACTTCCATTAGAACTGATGTGTTTTGACATATTTTTGGGTGCCACCCTGTAGGCTGTAGGTATGTAAATTCTGATGTCTTCTCGTGTAATTTTTTATACATCGTTGCTCACGCTTCCATCTGCTTCATCTTGTTAAAATGAGTAAATCCACCTTGGGCAATGACAGCAAAAAACATTCACTCTAATTGGATTTGAATTTCAGCATTATTTCTAAAAAAATGTTATTAGGGGTAGAAAAAAAAAACTCTAGTTAGATTTGTAAAAAATATGACTGTGAGATATGAGATACAACTTTGAAGGACTTATAAACATCTTGGCCAACCATATCTAGGACGTAATTCTTTTTGTACTCTCAAAAATAAGTAAATCCCCCTTCGAAAAAGGCCTAATTTTATCTGGGCCTTTAAAGGTTGAAGCACCTAGTTTTAAACCTATGTTAGTCAAAGCTACAATCCTTTGAATGTTTGACCATTTGAAATAAATTAATGTTATATGTTTATATTTTTGCATAATAATGTATATAATTAGTTAAGCAATGGTATCGGTAGAATCAGCATTATTGAGCCAATTCCGCTAGTTCAAACAAGGTCGATTCTGATGCTTCGTTACACTCCTAGTTTTTAATGAAAATCAGATTATTAGTATAGGAGAAAATCCATAAAAATCGCGGTGGTTGTTAAATATAGATCGTACCCATATATAAGGGTATATTTGATGAGAAACTGTGAACTTTTTCCACAAAAAGTCCCACTTTTTTTTTTTCACTCCGTCCCTTATTATCAAAGCTTAATTACAGGGTTGTTCAGGGAAATCCAGGCAATAAGCGAAAGAAGTTAAGGTCTTAAATTTTATTTACAAGTTATAATAATGCAATAGAAAAAAAAAAGTTGTTCAATGTGTTCACCATCTTTGCCAATAATTCGCTGGATACACGTACGCCAGGGAAACTTTAACTCACTACCTGATGATTAAGGCCTTCAAGGAGTCGATACTGTTGCATGAAATGGTAGAGATCTTCCTCTCTAACTTCCTTAAAAGAAGTGTTTTAACGGATCATATCAGATGAGTTAACGACCAGGGCTTAGGGTCCCAAAATGGGCCCTTCTCTTCTGCAACCATGTTTTTGGATACCCAAGCATCTTCTTAATGTACGACGGGCAGTGTCCCACGCCAGCCAATTCAATGATGGTGTTCCTCCGGTTCTCCTCCATCCTAAATACTTGTCTTGAATTATAAGTTGTTGCTCAACTAACTTAAAGGTAAGGCTATACCACTCACTTTTAAATTTAAATAACCGAGTTAAATACATTCCTTATTGTTCAGGATGTAGTTAAAGGGGTCTGGATTTAGCTGAACGACTCTGTATAATATAAGTACTTGCTCCAATCCAAGTACGACCATATTGGTTTTTTATTTAAGCAAAAAAAAAAGAGTGTTAGTCTTCTGGGAAGGAATATCATTCAAAGAAGTATACAAGAATGAGTGAATCATCATCATCATTACCCCCCCTGCCCCCTCATTTATATTTCACCCCTTTCCTGGGTTATTCACATATTTCATCCATAATAGAATCATCATAAAAGAAGAAAATAGCAGGGCGCGCGTTATACACGGTAAAAACATAAATTATGTCGGAAAAAAAAAAAAAATAAAAATAAAAGAGTTGGTCCTACGTTGTAGTAGGGAGCAGGGAACGGCAGCCATATTGATGATCCTCATAAAGAAGAAATATACATACATATTAAGTTGTGATATATGTTATGTCTATAGGAAGACAGAATGTTCAAATCATTTGAATTATCGTCCTTTTGGAAATAAAAAGAAAATTTATAGTTGAAAATAAAATATAAACACTCGCTGTAGTTAGTTAGAAAACAGGGGAAACTGCTATAAAAGTCCCTTTGTAGAGGATTGATGGGGTTGTGTACTGGGATCGGAGGAGAGGCATATTTAGAGTTGTTCAAAATATGATATAAAACGCGTGCAGGATTTTTGTTGTTGGGAATCTGAGAGGGTTTTTTTGTTGAATAGTTCTTATTATTATACTGGGTGGAACGTAAATCAACGGCGTCTGCTGTAGCCCCCCCCCCCAAATTAAGAATTTAATTAATTTTTTTTTTTTTTTTTTCGAAAAAATAAATTTTTTGTGAAAAGCTGTGGATTTTTATTTTTTTTCGAAAAAAATCAAAATTTGAACTTTCATTTTTTTTTTTCAAAGAAAATAATTTTCCAACAGTTTACCAAAAATATTAGTTTTCAAATTTTTTATAAAAAAATTCATTTTAAAATTTTTTCCAAAACTGAATTTCTTTAAAATAACTTTGGATCTTTGAAAAAAAATTCCAAAAAATTGAATTTTATAAGTTTTTCCAAAAAATTTAGCTTTTTGTAGATTTTTTTTTTTAATTTAGTTTTTTGTTAACAGCTATGGAATTATTATGTTCTTGTCAAAAATAATTATTTTTTGATTTTTTGTTTAGTTTAAGTAAGTAAAAACCAAGCCCCCCCCTCCGTCTCAAAATAATACTGCATAATCCCCCGCTATACGAAAATTAACTTCAAATTAAACTGATATAACTCATAGAAATTTCATTGTAAAAATTTCGTGATAAATTACACTGTTCAACAATGGTACATAAACAGAATATGGTCAAATTAATAGAATTTGATTCCCTGATTCCAACTTTTGCAACTTATTTTTTCTTTGTTATCTTCGTGACCTTTCAGAAACAGGCAATACATTTTTATTTTACTTTTTGTCTATGTTAAAGTTAACAGCCTTGCTATGTGTTGAAGGTAGGGATAAATTATGTGAACATATTTTAAATCCTTATGTTTAAAATATAAAAATATTTTAAACATGTCTGTATTATGCTTATAGCTGCAGTTATCCTTGTTTATAGTTAAAAATAGGTTATTTTTATTCAGAAGCTTCCAGACAAATATATTCAATAAATTTAAAAGAATCATATTTGATTGATGAATGACTTTATTTTAATTTTTTTAAGTGCCTCCCTAAAAACACTTTATATCGTTGTCAATTTGAGAGCGGACCAAGACTATTATTTCAAGGATAATACTTCCCCTCTTGAGTGTAAGATCCTAAATTTAGGATTTGTGTTCATCAATGGAGAATAGTGTATCTATGGGAAGGAATCCCTGGCAACAAAATCCCTACTGAACTTTACCTGACCAGTAGGATTTGATTTTTGGTGGATTTGCTCCGAGGACACTTCGAGGTAATTTTGTTGGATAGTGATATTGATTAATTGTCAACAAAGTTCATTTAAAACATTGTTGATAATTTTTCAAATACGGTAGAAACAAAAATAAAAAGATACAAGAAATTCCTGAGTTTGTTCAAGTCTGACACACCTCAGCCGTTCCAGTCAGGTGTAGTTTATCTTTGCGCCCTAGAGTGACAAAATGAACAGTATTCTGTACGTGGGTTCCAAGCTTGTAGAAATGTCTACACCCATGTGCCAATTCCCAGTTCAGGGATCAGGGATACCTTCCAACACATGTAGAAAAAATTGTCATGGAGAAAATTGCCAGTGTGTAAAATTGTCATTCAAAAAATTTCACCCATTTACTAACAAAATCACAATACATCGGCCAAAAACTTATTTTTGTGCAATGACAGGCCTACCAAGCAGGTCAAAAACCACTGCCACCACTTCACAAAGTATTTAGGTCCCCTCTGAATACTTCAAAACGAACCTAGAGACCATGGGTTGTTTAAGACTATGGCAGGTACCCTATGCAGGTTACAAACCACTGCAGCATCTTCACAATGCGTATACATCCCTTCCAAAAGCTCCACAATAAACTTCCGAGCCCATGGGTTGATAAAGACTACGAGAGGGCCTGATTGCTTTGTAAAATGGCGGCAGTGGTTTTTAACCTGCTGGATTTAATCTTTTGTGAATAGTTGTGGATTTTTGAATTTTTTTCCCAAATATATTTTTTTTTTCATGCAAAACCAAGCCCTTTCCTTAAAAAAACTATAGTCTTACCAACGTCCCTACCTAGCTACCAATAAAACCGGTCTTAAGACTGTACTAGACCAAATAAATATGGAATACACAACACTACATGTGTAGACGAAGCTTCTAGAAAGAGTGAATCCTCATGTTAAGTTGGGTATGCAGAGTAATAAATTTTACTCCTTCCTCATCACATATTAGCTTTGCTATTATTATTATTTCTATTCTTATTGTTATTATTATCATTAAAAACCGATACATCAACTTCAATTTTTATTTTTGTGTGTTGGAAGAAGAAGAAGAAGAAGAGCTGGAAACGAAGGGGGAAAAAGCTCATAAATCCTAATCAAAGTTCGGTCATACAGCATCTATAACATATATTATAGCTAGCGAGAAAGGGAGAGAGTGTAGTTTGAAAAATGGATGCTAGGAACAAGAGCATTGAGTTTACTGATCTAGTGCTAAATGGCAACATCCTTCATTGTTCCAAAGGGAATTGATAGGGGCATTCTATCAAATTTGACACTTTGTCATTCAATTTTATTTAAAAGATTTTGACCAGAGTTGTAAATTATGAGCATTTTGGCTATCTTTAAAAAAAAAAAAAAAATAATTATATGGTACCCCTGAAAATTTGAAAAATGTTATACAAGAAGCCTAGCTGTCATACCAAACTATTAGATTAGCTGCGAGAAGCTATAATAGGCAAGAATAAATGCAAATCCCGCTCAATATGACACAAAGGCAATCCCATATCGACCCTCGATTTACCTTTAAGCATCATGCAACGAATCATAGTCTATGACGTCACTATTAAAAAGTGTAGTGTCTTTTTTACATAGCGAAAATGCTTTAGGATTTACAAACCTAGACATTGCTCCCTTCCCTCCTTACAACTGGTTATTAGAAAGAAAGAGTGTCTGAGAAGAAAAACATATTTTTCTTCATCTCCTGATCCCTAGATGATTGTACATGTGTTGTTCTTCAAAATAAGTGCCAGTTGATTCCACATGGCCACCATTTGCGGCAACTACAGCTCTCAGACGCTTTGGAACTGTGTTATACGCTGTAAGGGATGGTCTCCTCCGATACTATGGCGGCTTTCAAGTCATCGACGCTACAGTAGGAAGTTACACTAACCTCCTTCTCTAAAATGAAAATATGGAGAAATCGATTACGTTGAGATCTGGGGAAGAAAGGGACCACATGCCCTTTCTCTAAAAGTGCTCAAAAATGATTTGGCGCCACTCTTGCACAGTTAGTTTGAAATATATGAAAGTGCTCCGTCCTGCTGGAAACGGTAAGGCCCTTTCTAGTGTTGTTCCTGGGTCCTGGAAGATACCTGGCCCATACCATCACCGAGGCCAACTTGTGGCCCTGAACATGCAAACGTCCTCTACGAAACGACCCATCTTCCGATCGTTGTGGCTATTGTAAGCCAGCTTCACAGTCAAAATCTACTCGTCCGTCGAAATGATTGATGATGTTGTTGTAAGAGGCTCAAGAACAAGATTTAGAAAAAACTTTACTTAACAACAAATAAAGATGGAGGTTGCCTGAATCATATATAACAAACAGAAGTTGCTGTCCTAAGACTAATGGGTCACCCCTTATTTCAAAAGAGTTCATTGAAAAGGGATACCTTAATGAATCATAGGCATTACCTTAGTTGATGCTTGAAGCAAGTTCATTGATAGTATGAAAGGAATGTTTCAGTTGTAAAGACTTCAAATAAAATTAACAAATATGCAGTAAAATCTTCGAGGGGCACAATTACACGGGGTGAAAATGTTCGTAGCAAGATAACCAAGAACCATGACGGTTAATTGAATCAGCTGCAAGCAGCTGCGAGAGGAAAGACGTAGGTACAAATTTTACTCCGGATCTAGCAAGGCCATAGAAACGAATTATTCTGATGTAAATCCTCAATGTTAATCTTAGTCCTCCATTGGCTTACAAATATAGCTCTCAAACAATTCCTTGATATTTATCTGTCTTTCATGAGCACATGGACTAGTGGTTGCTTTAAACTTAGATTTTCCCTTCTCAAAAATTAAAGAATAATGATAATCAGGGGGGGTTACAAACTTTCATCATTTGAGGGTCCTTGCCCTCATACATAATTTACATACATATTTATTGCATAATAACTGCAAGTCAAAAATGGCTGAAACTTTGGTGAGTAATGCTCAACAGATTCTAAATAAATGTGACTAGCTTTTAGTTACAAGTGCTGTCATATTTATGTTGAGGTCATCAGAACATTTTCAGCCCACCCTCTAATCACCCATCAAGGGTCTAGCCACGCCACTGATGATAAAAGATCTGGAAAATAAAGTAACCACTTTGAAAATTGCTAACAAGAAAATAGTTTCTTCTGCGTTAAGGTCACATTCTTCAGACAACTCTATTCATAAGACTCTAAAATGTTGGCTCATCTCAAAAACAAAACAATGAAAGAAGATACTTCACAATGACAACGGTCATTCCATCAAAGTTGACACTTTGTCATTCAATTGTATTTCAAATGTAGTTTGTTTTTTAGAACCCGTGTATGAATATGAATTTCCATTTCCTAAAAAGGAACACAATTTTTTCCCTCAGCTGTTTAAAAGAATTTTTTTTTCTTATTTTTTGACGTAAAAAAGTAAATACTTAAAAATAAATAGGACACGTTCAATAAATAAACCCATATGGAGGCCACTGGTCGTAAAAAGGAGGACCTATCCAGGTGAGGAAGGGATAGGATCTTCATTCTCGTAAAGTGGGTTTTCACACGTGGGTGTACGTGTACCACTGGTGGACCATGAACAAACATTTATTGAGGGTCAGTTGGAGTTTTTATACAAAAAGGCCATCTAAAAATATATGACAACAAAACCACAAAAATTTGAAGATAGATCCCTTTCCAAAAATATTGTGAAATTGCGACGGAAATTCTTTTCAAGCATACATATATAATCAGCTTTTTATCAAAAAAACAAACATATATATCTGGTCCTTTTTTTTTTTTACTTACTGTTAGAATATATATTTTTACCAATATATATATATGGGGGCAAAGTTTCCCAAGGAGTAACATCCCAGAAACTTTTTCTATGGGAGTCAATTTATTGAAATAGGACAAATTAAAATATTTCAAATTAAAAAAGTATGTGAAAATGTTAAGAGGTCTGAGCTATCATTTGAACAATCTTGAGTAAAAAACAATATTAGGAGAAAAACCCTTTTTAGTGCAACTTGGCGTAATTGTTTGCAATTCCGGTTCAATTATGCAAAAGTGATATAATTTATTATTTTTAAAAGGGTATTACAAACCAAAAAGTACACCAGATTTTAAGGTCTGATGATTATTATTGATCAAATAATATTTGTACATATAAGAATTAATTCAAGAAATGCAAAATTGGTTCATCTTCCGGAGTCTTTTTATATGTAATATGATATGCACCATTAAGCCTCTTTGTCGTTTTGCAACTCCCCCCCCCCCCATCTCCATACACAAAATTCCCCTTTTTGTCTACAAGGTACATACAATTGAAAAAAACATTCCCTTTAGAGGCGTCCACAGGATTATATATATATATATTATTTTTTGGGGAGACGGGGGTGGTATTTGCAATTCTTTGAAACAAAATATAAAAATTATATTTCCACGGAAAAAAATTTAAAAAAATTAATTTTTGTGGGGAAAAAATTTGAAAATTTAATTTTTTGTAAAAAAAAAATCAAAAATCCACATTAATTCACAAAAAATTCAAATTTTTGGGGAAAAAAATCAAAAATCCATAGCTTTTCAGAAAAATTAAATTTTTTGGAAAAAATTCAAACAATCCAGAATTGAAGAATGAAATTAAATTTCAAGATAACATTTTTTGGAAAATAACTTCAAAATTAAGTTTTTCAGAGAAATATTTCACGATTTATCATACATTTAGAAAAATTTAATTTTTGGAAAAAAAAAAAATCCGAAAATCCAAAGCTGTATAGATAAAAGTGATTTTTTTTTGGAAAAAAAATTCTAAAATTTGATTGCAAATGTTAAACTTTTGGAAGAAATGTTTCCGAAAATTCATTGTTATTTTAAAAAAAACTCCAAAAATCCAGAGATGATCACAAAAAACTGAAATTTTTAGGAAACTAATTTCAAAATTAAGTTTTTCTGAGAAATATTTCACTATTTATCATACATTTAGAAAAATTTAATTTTTTGGGAGAAATTCCAAAAATCCAAAGCTGTATAGAAAAAAGTGATTTTTTTTTTTTAAAAAATTCTAAAATTTGATTGCAAATATTAAATTTCTGGGATAATGTTTCCAAAAATCCATAGTTATTTAAAAAAAAACTCTAAAAATTTAGAGATGATCACAAAAAACTAATGTGAAATTTTTACAGAGAAAAATTTCCAAAATCCAAATTTATTCACAGGCAATTAACTTTTTTGGAAACAAATTTGAAAAGCTTGATTAAATTTCAAAATTAAATTTCTTGATAAATAAATTCAAATATTAAATTTTCTAGTCAGAAAAAAAATTCCATAATTTGGCGTGCTAAAGCCCATCCAGCCTTTCCCCCTGCGGACGCCTCTGCACTTTTTTATAAATTCAACAAAAACTTAAAAGAATAGAGCCAACAATTGAGTGTTTTCACATGACGTCATAATTCCGGTAATCAATCGTCTTGGAGGTATAAACAACATAAAATTCATCAAATGCAAAATGCCTAGCTTAGGCATTTTGCATTCTTAGACATTCAGAGCATCTTATACAAATTCAGACGCACTAGAACGTCATTACCTGATAATTATGTCCAAATTATTGATAGATGTATTAAAAAAATTATAAAAATGTTTTTAGCTCCACATTGTATGTGATTCATGAAATTATAAATAGTTGTACCTGGTTACAAAAAGAAGAAAAGTATAAGTTTTATTTACCAAAACAACTATTGCTCTGTTTGAATTAGAAAAAGAATGAATTAACAATTTTTTATATTAAGAAAAATCTATTTTTTGTTTCATTCAATTTCATTCAATATCCCAAATCTTAAATTGTAGTTAAAAATACCCTGAAATACTTTTTTGACTCTTGTATCAGTTTAATTTTGTTAAAATATTTATTGGAGAAGGATCAATTCAGTCCAAAATCAATAATTTACTTACTATTGCACTTTAAAATAGTAAGCACATTGCCCCCGGTGGTACCCGTGATATTTTTTTGGATTTTTAATGTTAATTCTTTATTACAAAAGAGGTTTATGGAAATTGAAAACAATATTTTTTTTTTAAAAGTAATTCTATGAAATATTGGAACAGATATTTTGTAAAAGGGTTCTAAAAAAATATCAACCTTATTTTAAAAAAAGGCTATTAAAAAAATATCTTTTCCTAAAACAAAGTAGTTCGAAAAAAAGTGATATTAGTTGGAAAATCTTAAAAATATGTTTTGCAATCCCAAAGAAAAATTCATGCTTAATATTTTGAAAACTACAAAATGTACTTAAATTAGACAAAATTATTTGTCACAGTCAAATAATCTAAAATGGAGTCCCATATATCAATTGAAGGCTCTAAACTTCCGGTATGACAGAAAGTTCTCGGACAGTTTTTGAAATTGATCTAACTTTGCCGATAGTGCTGAAATATACATATTGATTGACAAAAAAAATAAACAAACTTATTGGCTAACATATCATATTCTTTCTTATCACTCAAATCTGGTGGCTTTACCTTCTCCAAACCTCCGGTAAAGGGCAGGCCTAGGATTGCGTTTGATGGTGGCCTTAACCTTCCTTTTGACCAGAGAGGTGATGGTCCTAGGTTGACCACTCCTAGGCTTGTTGTCCATTCCCTCCCCTCGCTCAACAGACCTTTAAACAAGTGTGTTAAACTGTGTTTCTGGCTAGCCCATTTGTCTGGCAACTTCTGTCGGAGTTGCCAATACCCAAGATAATAGAAATTTCAATTCGTTTCGCCAACATCTTGAGTCGTTCTTGATCAGAGACACATAATGCATTTATTTAAAATTGTAACTTATACAAAGTACTCGAATTCATATATATTAACCGGTCACACAATGTACGAATAATTTAGATATTTTTGCTAAGTTATGTATGTCCGGTAATTTTCTGTCTAGCTGGTTAGCATTCTTCTTTTGTATTTCCACTCATCGTGGGAGATTAAATGCAAAGCAAATAATTGATTGAAATCCGTCACTGAAATATTGGTATTTATCAAAAATTAATCACTTTTATTTTTGTATATCGCCCATAAAGCAGCCATATTCTCACCACATAAATGCTATACCATATTGGTCATTTGAGCTCGGGCCAAAGCTCAACAGGCCCAGGTCTTCGTTGATAGCCTGCCTGATGGTCTTGATGTTGAGCTCTTCCTCATGAATTTCGTCGGGGTCTTCTCACTTTCCTTCTTGAACATGGCCACGAAATCAGCACTCCTCTTCCTCTTATGGCCTCCACTACCAGGTGTCCTGGAGACCATACCGGAGTTTTTTATCGCCTTCCTGGTGCTGTAGATGGTGACCAGGGGCACTTTGACAATGGCCGAGATCTCCTTAAGATCATTTTGTATGCGGAGGAGATCGCACACATTCTGCCGTTTTGTTTGTTGCTCGGCCATTTTTGGTCGCACAAAAACAAAACAAACATCAAATTGTATCTTTTTTCAGCTCTTTTGAATGGCGCCAAGTACAAAATTGTCAAACTTTTAAAACTGAGGCTAGACGGCCTCGAAGAGGATTCTAATTTTTGAGTGCTCACACTGTATCTTAAGTTAGAATGTTTGTTTTTTGTCATAATTATAATTAAAGGTATGTCCATTGCGTTTAAAAATATATATATTACAGGAAAACGGATAGTTGAACAGCAAAAAGTGTATGCAATTATGTGCCCAAATGATAACTCTGCCATGACATGAATTCTGAGCATTTAAAAAAAACTCTAACATATCAACGAGTAAGTAGCACAGTTTATTTTGATTTCTGTAAGAATATATCTCTTCTCTTAATGTTACTATCAATTTTATTAGAACCAAGTTAGCAACAAGAAAATTGAAGCACAAACAAAGTAGGTTGATTAAGTATCTCCATCTCTCTTTTTCTATATCTTTTGATGTACTTTGTGGGGTTTGTATAACAAACACTCAAACAAACCGATACAAAATATAATATCTGATCAACTTGGTTGGCTGATGGATGTAATAACTCAAACAAGAGTTAAGATGCACGGTTTAATGTACAAAGAAGATCTCTGAATTTATTTAATATTAATTGCAATCATACATTTGAAACAGTGAATCATTAATTTTGATTCAAATTGAGTTAAATTTGAATCAAAAATTAAGTTAGATGTGATATTAAATATAATTATATTATTCAGCATTCATTTGAGCAAAATTTTAAAAATCTTGTACCCTAAAAATATGGTTTTAGGGTTAAATCGAACACTCCCCCTATATAAATAGCAACAAATCTGAAGGAGGAAAAGGATTGTATTGTCAATCATTAAGATTATAAAAAAGAATTGTTGAACAGCAATAGAGTTTATGCGATTACATGTACGAATAACTTCATAACTTCAAGTCTGAACATGACTGGGAGGATAGTGTACTTCTTCTGTGAACATGCAATCATTTTCAGAGGATATCAGCTGAAAAGTATTGGGTGGGTCATGGCTAAGGAGGTGAAAATAGGGTAAATTGCGGTCAATGTATGTTTTAAAAATAGTATATGTTTGTTTGAACAAAATACAAATGCTTTTATTAATTATGAGCCACAATATAGCATTTTGTGGGACGTCACAGATTGAAAATAATTTTAAAAAAATGACACCATGCTGGAGGCATACCTAGTAGTTGGTGAGTCTATTTGAGGTGACAACTAATATAATTTTTTACGATAGTATCAGACGTGAGGGACTTGGACTCTAGACTTGCAACTAAACTTGGACTCAAAAGTCCTTTTTACTCTCAGAGGACGTGAACAGGACTCGATCAAAATATCCAAGGATTTCAATACAAGCCACGAGATTAATCAGAAGCAGCAAAGATGAAGACTTGGACCATAGAGTTTTGATTCGAATTGGACTGGAGTCCATGTTTTAAAGACTTGCCACACGATTTGATTACATTATCAAAGACTTGAGACTTGCCATTGGACTCGAGTCTTACGATTCGATTTGAATTCCAGACTTTGGACACAACTTTCAACAATAGATTCCATATTTTGAAAACTTGGAACGTAACTCCTGTGACAACGCTCTCGGGAGAAATTATTATATTGAACTAAATGTGCATAGATTCGATTCACGGTTCCTTCTAGAGAAGGAAATATACATTTTTTATATGGATTTCAAAGACAATTCCAACTTCTGATGGTATAATTGTAGTACTATAACTCGGATCTAAAAAAGCATGCCTTTCAGAAAATTGGGAAAGGTTGCCTTGGGATGACTCGCCCTTGAAAAATTCGCCTTGGATACAGCTCAGGGATCCTTATCCTTCTTTTATTTAATGTTAATAATAATCTCACTTATGTAATGATTAACGAGTTTTAACCAGTGACAAAATAAGTATTATTAATTAATATTTAATGTATGATAAAGGAAAAATAATTAAATACGATAGGAATTCGAATGGAAGAAGTGCTAATCACGTAATTATCCGTTATCAATTATCATTAGACTGTATACATGATGGATTATTCATATTGGAAAAGAGTCATGGATGGACGAACAAGTATGACATCCGATTACGGAATATAAGTGATTTCCATTTCGTTATGAGACAGGATGTGTCAGAAGAAGAGGCGGTGGGATATGATGAGGTGAATCACTGAAAGAATTTGGGGAGGCACTCAAAGGTCGTATTAAATCATGTGGAAATGAGAGACGTAATCCAGGAAAACTGACAAGCTTTCCTCTCTAAAGAGCCTGTTAAAAATCAGAAAAATATATATGTAACTGCACCCAGTTCCCGGAATTTGCAACCAGAATCCAGAAAATCGTCAGTTCGGTACCAAGGAAGTCCATCAGGGCATTTTTGAGAAGGTGGTCATCAGAGTAGCTCCGTTTGCACAAATATCATCGCTACCACTCATACAAAGTTGTGGAAGGACCAGATCTTTTCAAAAAAGGCAAAGGAAAAACACTCCAAAAGTTCATCTATCGCTGGAAGCACCCACTTCCTCGATACATACTCTGGTTTTTCTCGGACGAGAAAAACTTTTACAAGACTAGAAGGTCAACAACCAGGCAAACAGGTGGTTGGCCTTCTGCCCCAAGGATGTGCCCTTTCTCATTCAGACGAAGTTCCCAGTCCACGTCATGGTGCATGAGGAGGTTATCTCCGAAGGACACGCCATGCCTCCCAATGTGTTCCCCTAAGGCCTCAGGTCAACACTACTGCCTACCTGGATGTGCTAGAGAACAAGTGAAGCTATGTATGGAAATAGTTAACAATGGGAGGCCTGAAATGTGGCAGCAGGACTTGGTTCTCTCCCACTCCTCGAAGAAAATCTAAAATGGTTCCAAGACAATTTTGACGACTTCATCTCAGCGGACTTCTAGCCGGACGACCAAGAAAAAAACTGAGATAAGTTTTGGATTTACTACTCAAAGAAATGAAACAACAGGTGAAACAGGAAAGTACACTAAATATGAGCTCCTCCATCTTAACAATCAAATGAAAGTAAAAAAAAAAAAAAAAAAAAAAAGACTTCAAACTCAACTTAATCACAAATTCAAAGTCATGTATGTATATTTTTTCACTCTATATAAATAAATTATCTTTTAGTTTCTGTGGAATTGAGCACGACTCAATGAAAGATTGGAGACTCAATATGGACTTCCTGCATGAGGAGTCTTTTTCCTACCTCTGGGAATCTGTATTTAAATAAAATAGAGTTTACATGTGCGTGTGCTTTATGGGTGCCTACACCCTTGAACCTAAGATGCTGAAATTTTGCATGGGTACCCTTTGAAGACAGAGGTTCTGATTTTTATCTTTGAGTGTATGCGCAAAGTAGGACATTGTATATTGCTTTTGCAACTGGTTAGATATGTTTAACGTCAGTTATAAAAAAATGGTAATAATTCTATACCCAAAACACAAGGGCGTTCTTTGGAGCTCAAAGAGACTAGATATGGGGTGGATTTAAAACTCATAAAGGGACTGGGGTTTCAAAAAAAAACAACCAATATACGAATGACAACGTTTTCTAAATTTATTCTTAATGAGAAAATAATGAGCAATACTAAGAAATTGGTTAAAATTGCACTTTCGTTTTTTGTTTTTTCTTCATGTGCAAAGAATTAGTTGATAAACTTAAATTTTGCAGAAAGTGTGTATGGAAATTCCTTTAAAATTGACTCATAAAAATTTGAATATTAAATGACATATTTGTCGTTTTCCGAATATTTTTTCAATTTTTTTAAAAATACCACAAAACGATGCATTTTGAACATATAATTTTGGAATTTAACACCACGAAGGTTTTTTTTCAATTTCCGAATTTATCACATAATTTGTGCAACATTTGCAAAAATGAACCAGTTATAGAGGGTTATTTTTTTGACGTCATGATTCTCCTTAACTTTTTTGTTTTTATAAGTACAAAAATAATATTTGTAGGTTTGTGTTCCTCTTTATAATTCTAATAACCCCTATTTACAACATTTTTTACAAAATTAATACCAAAAAGTTTTTTACAATTTTATTCGCAAATTTAGATTGCGCAGTTCTTTGTCAAAAATAAAAGGTGGACTTCTCATTTAGACAATGTTTTTATGTATATATGTTATTTGAAGTTATACACCACTATTTTTTAAATACATAATAAGACACATATTTTATAATCCTCTCCCGCGCCGAAGGGATCTATCATTAAGAAAAAATATTATTGACCATTGTCATTGTGATTTCCCACTCCCTCCTTCGCCCAAGCAACGCACGCCGGGTTATTACATAAGAATAAGCAATTGTTCCTCATAAAGAATCCCATCATGAACAATTAATTGTACAATTCAAGTGATTTTGAAAACTACAACCATGGATATAGTGGGTCCATTATGAGGGACGACTTTTGGGAATCATTTTGATTTGTAAAGAGTGTGACGTTGCAGATTTTCTTCATCATCTAATAACCAACTAACGAAGGAACTCTATCCATAAATTCCTTTTCAAAAAAAAAAAAAATACTCTGTTCTGTAAAGTTCTATGACCAAGATAATCAATTATGATTATTTATTAAAAATTCAAAATGACGACGCGGTTTTTCTCTCATATTTTTTCTTTTCTTTTTTTCTACTAATTCACAATAAGATAATTTTTCATTTATTTCTCTATTTTACCTCCCCTTCATGTAACGAACACTCACTTTTTGAGAATCATCTTTTTAAAAAGTTGTCAAAATGAAGGAGATTGTTGTTTAGGTTTTACGTCTATAGATTTCAGACTATGATGAAGTCTCTACTCCATTCTACGTTTTCCTTCCTGCGCAACTCAATAGATCCTACTAAAAACTTTTTGAATGACACAAAAGTTTCAGATTACTGTTTTTTTTTTTTTTTTTATCAGATTTTTTTTCTCTGATCTCTTTTATTAAAAAGTTTAATCCATTTCTGCAAAAAAAATGGATAAATGAAAAGTTTTTTAACAGCAACAAAAAAAACTTTTAATAATAATTACTATTATCTGTTCAAGTAAAGATGATTTTTTTACCCCAGGCATTCATAATCATAAAAAAATATAATCCATTTTTACCCCTCAAAAAAGGAAAATTTGTCAATAAAAGTTTTAAATGAGCAATACAAAAACTGATGTGTACCAATTACCATTCTGTTCTTAGTCAAATGATTTTTCCCCACGGTAGGAACGTCCACTGGAGGGGCTGTAGCCCCCTTCAAATAAAGGAAATTTTGCTTTATAATAATAAAAAAAATGGTCAGGGTAAAAAATTCTAAGCAAAAATTGGGGTAATTTTTTAAAAATTTATTTTCCTTAAAAAAGAGATTCGGACAAATTACGCAAAATATTAAAATTTTGTTAAAAATTTGGATTTTTGAAAAAAAAATTTCATATTTGAAATTTAATTTTACAATTTTTTTTCCAAAAAATTAAATTTTCTAAGAATAACCATCGAATTTTGATAATTTTTCTAAACAGCTCTGAATTTATAAATACTTTTGTGAACAGCTGTAAAAAATTTAGTAATTAAAATTTAATTTTTAAATTCTTGTTTCAAAAAATTAAATTTTCTATGAATAGCTATGGAACTTTGATATTTTTTGTAAACAGCTTTGAATGTATGACATTTTTAGTGAATAACTCTGGATTGTCCTACAAAAATTAATATTTAAAACTTCATTTTTCAATTGTTTCCCAAAAAAGCAATGGATTTTAGAAATTTATATATTTTTTTAATCAAGACCCTCCAACACAATCCTGGAGACGCCCATCAACTTTCATTCCTAATAATAACATATCTAATCCATTTGTGTCAGAAAAAAATATGAGATAAATAACAGTTTTTTAACAGCAACAAAATGAATAACGTACAGCAATGACTATTTCCTAACTTATGGGATGGTTTTCAATTTAGTCAATTAGTGTGAAATTTTTATAGATAAATATGTTTGTTTTTTTAACAGGCAGATAAAGAATATATGTGTAACAATTACTATTATCCTCTTTGTGAGATAATTTCCCCTCAATCTTACTCGGAAATATAATAAAAATAATCCATTTTTGCTACAAAATTAACAGCAACACAAAAAATTATGCAAAATATCACCTATTCACTTCCCCGTCATTCCTTGCAAATTTTTTGTATGAATAAAACTTTTATACAGGAACACAAAAAATTATGTATAACAATGGTATATTATCGTTTTTTACGTTTTGTAGAGTGTTATGTTATAAATATTTGAAGTGATAATTTTTTAACTTTTTTTTCTTTCTTTCACAAGTGTTGAGTCAAATAAAAACAAGAGAGACAAAAATTAAAATAATAATTAATTAATTAAAGATGAACATAATGATAGATGTAATAATAATAATTACATATTAATAATAATAATAATATCACAGAAAAAAACTAAAATATATATGAATAAGTAAAAAGAGGAGAAAAGTTGCGTGAGTCTCACAAATTGATTTTTTTTTTTTTTTTCTTTTTTGTCTTTTTGGTTAGAAGATAACAACTTCATTCGAAGAAGAGTTGTTTGGGGTAGTTTTTTCTTTTGTGCAATTGAAAAATAACTGATAATGAATCAAAACAAACAAAAAGAAGCAGCAGATTTTTGTGTTCTTTTTAAATTGGGTACGGTGATAGTCCAGCCGCCGCAGCGGCTGCCATCGCTGCGGCTGCAGCGTAGGGCGATGAATGCAAATATAAGGAAGGTGGAAGTCCCATGAGCTGATGTGGAAGAGGTAAGTGAAATGGTGGTCCAGAATTCACACCACCTGTAGGGGAGGAGTTATTGGTATTTCCGTTTGAACCCCCTGCAAAGGATCTTGAATAAGGATGATAGCGCGATAAGGACTCAGAGTTATCCCGACTCCCGTTAGAGGAGGATGAAGAGGCACTCATCTTTGGTGAGGCTTTTGAGGATGTGAAGATTGAGGTGGTTTTTGATGATGATGTATTTGAAGATGCTGCAGGATAAGATGAGTTTAGTGATAAGGAAGCGGCTGACGAAGCCGCAATTTTCTGACACATTTGAGCAGCTTGAGCTTGAAGAGCAGCTAGAGCACTTGAGGGTCCACCAGAACTGACTGCTGTAAGAGCATTCAACTGTGCAGCTTGAAGAGCTGCAAGAGTGGCATCTGAGCTACTGGGAACTGAGACTGGAGGAAAATGTTGCTGTGGTGGGGGTGGCGAAGAAGATTCGCTACCCAGATTGGTATGACTTCTTAAATGTGTCATGAGCTCGTCTGATGTATTGAACCGCCGTCCACAAAAGTCAGTTCCTTGCATCCAATTGCATGTGTATGGAGGTCCGGCTCCAGGAATACCAGCTCCTCCAGAAGCACTTGGAGGAGCGAATGAAGGAAAAAGTGCTGGGGGTGGAGGGAGACCATAGGGAAACATGTAAGAGCGCTGAAGGATTTGAGAGTTTCTCCACATTGTGGTTGGGCAGGATGGATCTCTACAGAGAGGATCCGTGCAGGGACTTGATGGAGGTGGAGCAAAGAGAGATGGAGGGAATCCTCCAGAATATAAAGATCCTACCCCCGCAAAAGGACTTGGATTACGATTTGATGATTTAGGAGGAGATGCCGTGGAGCTTCTTTCTTTGGATGAAGGAGGTGTGGGACAGCTTAATGGAGCAGAAACACTGCTAGAGGTAGATAGGGGACCACAAGGTACTGGCTTGGATTCTACAGAAAATGGTGATTTCCGTGCAGGCGGAGTCTTTGGAGAAGAGGATGTAGAAGATGTCGGAGAAAGGGATTTGTCCAAGGATAGACTCCCGAAGCCATTCTTTTTTGAAGCAGAGTCCATCATGAGTTTGGACTCGATTTGATTGCAGGCACGAGTTAGCATTGCTAGGGGACTTACTTTGGGGTCCAACTGTAATATTCAAAAAGAAATATGTTTAAGAAAAATGAAAAATAACTCCTCAAACATACTGCTCAAAAAATAATTCGATAAACTTACGTCAGAAGGCAAGGGTTGAAGATAGGGAGATAGATATGAATTAGAGGCTGATGGAGCCGTTGTAGAGCTAGAATTTGGAGGAGTAGTCACTCCTGAAGTCGTAGTAGGATTCAGCACCACCATTTTGAATGTACACTAAAATATTTCAAACTGACGCCTCCTCTAACTGAGTTGCGTTTGTTACTTTAGCAATCAATTCTATTAATATAACAACACTCTCTGATAAAGAGAAAATGATTTTTTTTTTCTTCCAAAATTTGAGAAATTAAATAATAATTGACAATGTCCTTGATGAATAAGGAACTCGTCTTCTCAGCTCGAATTCTTACAAATAACTACTGATACTATCATGGAAAAACTACGTCTATTTTTTGATTATTTCTTTTTCCCCTTTACGATCCGTCATCAAACGTGCGGGCGTGTGGAAATAGAGCGATCTTTCGCGACGATTTTTAATGATGAATCCCGCGCTCTCCTTCCGTTTGCGCGTTCTTCTCCATTTGATAGGAGGGAAAAATAAATTGTAATTTACTTTTGAGAATATCAAAAAATGCATTTTTTTTTTTTACGAATTAAGTAGATTTATATATCTAAATATTATTCCTTAAAGCAAGGCTTCCTTTCTTTTCAAGTTCGTCCTCTCCTTTACCTGTCAATAGTCTTAAAATTTGATTATGAAATAACATAGCTTTTTGACATGCTTATCAAAAATTGACTTTTTTTGTAGACACAGGGTGATCCTACGAGTGTAGTTGAATTACGAATCTCAAAAAATATTATAATAATAATTATTGTTATTTCATAAATTTATTTTATAATAATAATATTTTTGCATGTTCCTTGATTGTCATGAAATACAGAGTTGAAGGCTGTAATTTGGAAGACATATCCTCTAGCAAAGACGAAACTGCACGAGATATGTATACAAACATTCACTCACACATCAAATTGTTGGGTTGTGTGGTTTTTTTTTTTTTTTTTTGTCTGTCTAAAGGGGGCTGAATATCCCTTTGCAAATGCCATACTTTTTTATATTTACTATGCAATATATAAATTTATATTCCTAACATATTGCTCTCAATTACCAGTAGGAAAGGTTGCGCGATGTGTGTGTCCACTTACCCTTAGTCGTCAGAATAACCAGTTTTCAAGTAATTTCCACAAAAAGCACCTCGTATTGATATTTTTGAGACTTTAAAATAATTTATTTGTACCTCGTCAACACTAAAACATGCAAAAAAAAAATGATTTTTCTCAAAATTGACTATGGATTACATTTATTAATTATTTTTCTAAAAATTATCGTCAATTTCTATCAATAAAGTATTCTTCTTAACCCTTTGAGTGTCTTGCTAATTGGATTTTATAATTAACCAAAATTGCTCACCGCTGATAAAGTATCTGAAATTGGTTTGAGAGGCCATATCGGGTGTTTTAGACCATAGGTAAACTTATTGAGCATCCCAGATCATACCAGAAATTTGAATAATGTGCCTATTATTGACTTTTTATATATATATAAAAAATTGACCTATATGTATATATGAAGTAAAAAAATTATAATTTTCTTGATTTTTTTCAAGATTATTTTAATGTTCCCACACAACAGTAATTCCTAAATATATCCTAAAATTAGATAGAGTTAAAAAAATCATCCTTTTTATAATTTAATTTTGGTTTAAAACGACTTGTAAGAAAATTAATTCTGATTTTATAAATGATATTTATGTCATTAAATAATTCAAAAATTCATTTAAACCAAATGAAATATTGATTGATATTATCGTGTAACTGAATATTACAATTTTATGTAGACATAGAGAGTGAATAAGATCACTGTAATTAAAGATTGAGATCTTTGAATATAAGAACGTTAACCAAAACTAATTTGATCCACCAGAGACAAGGAATAGTCTAATCCACATCGTTTCAAAAAAAGTAAAAGGTTGCGGGATTTTGTACTCTTAAATCATTTCAACATAATATTGAGATACTCATTGAAAGCAGTTGTTCTATTTAAATCTTATGATGTCAAAAAGAGTTTTGTCGCTTACACGAAAGAAAAGGCTCAAAGTGTCGAGTGTAATTTTTTCGAACGAAATTCGTGATCTCAAAGCTTGGCAGGACTGATAATTGAATTAATAAGTAGCCGATATTGAAACTTCAGAAATTTCATTTTATATATTTTGTGGAGAGTTAAAATAACTTAAATATCTCATGAATTAATATAATTTTTCTTATGATTATCTTATCTATGACCAAGATTTTGAGGGATCCCAGATGAATAAATAATAGAATTTAAGAGAAAAAAATTGATTTACTGATCTTTTAGAGGAATATTTTACCATTGTTACTTTTGTTTTGGTTATAGTCAACGAGACTTACAGAAGTCTAATTATCTCAAAAAAAGATATGGTTTTTTTTTTGTAAGGAATTGGTTATCTATTGGATTTGGTTATAGATAGCGCCAGATTTAGGGGCAAAGGCCTAAATGTAGTAAATTTTGGTTCTAGGTAATTTTTATGCAAATATTTTTGCCACTGGTAATTTTACTTTATAAAACTTTGTTACAGACCATTTTGCCTCGAGGAGTTTGGACGGCATTACACATTGGCCGCCTTTTTATATTATCAGTTCGAACATTGCAGTTGGATCTCGATCAGATTCATTATAGAGCTTGAAGAAGAAATGAAAAGAAAAATAATATTAGTATGATTGATTTATCATTTATCAACCATTGATTAATGAATTTTATAGTCAGACCTGTTCTTCTTTGATTTTGAATTGTATATAGTCAGTCGATCTATCATTTTTTTAGAGGATTTCCAATATTATCCCAAAATGGAAATGTTGCTTAAATACAACGTGATTTTTGATACAAAATTACAAATATTCCAGCTGTATAATTGTACACAGTTAATATGAGGTGACTTACTGGTTCGAGATAAAATTAAAATTTAGTACTCATTGGCCATTCAATTTCCCATATCATTGATTAATTACTTTGTTTTTTCTTCTTCTCCTAGATTTATCATTAAGATGATCGAGATACAAAAATAAAGGTCGAACCGATAATATAAAATCATAAAAAATGCGGCGAATATGCCTTGCGGCTAAATCTCCTCGAGGCAAAATTACAAGCGTCGAATAAGTTCGGGGCAAAATTTTCAGAGTAAAATGTTTTAATTGTTTAGAAAATATAGTTTGAATATGAATACTTTGGTCCCTGTCATGGACGGTGCCGGTTATAAAGGGTGGGTTATTGGAATAAGTTTCCTTAAGTGTCCTGATTTAACCTACAGAAATAAGCCCAGGCATAGTACATATTGTAAAATAAAAGAGTCTTGCATTTCGTCTTTGCTTCAAGCCCTGCTCACAATAAAAATCTATTATCCAAATCATAGGCAATAGGATGGATGTCACGATAAATATATTGATCTGGTCTTTATTTAGATATTTTTTTAAATATTGAGGCTTTAGTCATGAGCAACGAGGGATGCCTCGTAATTCTTGGAGATTTTGGAACGATACCTTCCGAAGTCCCCCTCAAAAACCACATGTGTACATATTGTATATGTTGCAGGCACTGCTCAAAATACCCCGTAATCTACAACATGTTCAACAGAGTGATCATTTTACGTTCATTTACATATTCAAGTAAAATGATTGTGGGTAGTTTGATTGTTAAACAATTAATTGCAGGGATTTGATCATTAAGGATTGGATTAAAATTCACTTTCATTGCCTGCAATTTGATAATCGTGTGCTTTTTTCATTGAAATTTATACTGTATTCGGATAATCAAAACATTGTCTGATAAGAAACGGTCACGCGGTTTTATTTTGCACAATATAACTCGGCCAACAGATTATACAGGTGGACAACTGGTCCCTAAGGGTAATCAAACACTATCGCTACCTCTATCCAGAGTAAGGAACCCTTGTAAAAATAACCAATCTATTGGAAATTTTTGCAGATTGCCCAGTGCATTTTGCAGATTGCCTGGGTATTTTGAAAAATGCAGCACGATTTTTTCAATTGTCATTTATATCTAATACAAAAATTTCAACCAAATATAACCACTGGACCACATGGCGACCTTGTTACAAATAATCCCTAATTTTTAACGTTTTTTTTTATTAGTTAAAAAATATCATCTATTTCTACAGTTGTGCCGTTATCTCTATAATTATTCATGACGTCATATATTTTTGTAGGAATATTCATCATTAATTTCTTAGATGATTTATTGACTCTTTATGTTTTTTGTGAGATCCTCTCTCTCTCTCTCTCTGTGTAGACAGATCATTAAAAACATCAACCCTCATAAAACTATTATATTCATGCTATGTAGTAATATAATTGTTTTGAGAGTTTTTTGGTAAATAGGTCTGTTCTGGAATGCTAATGAATCTCCATCTATCCCCAATAATTAATGGATGCTGAAGAATCAATTGTTTATTTCAATGCAAAAAAAAATATTTCCTCCAGAAACAATTCAAAAGGGCCAATGGGTGGCCCAAAAATACAAAATTAAGGAGTTGTTGCTTTTTACTTAAAATAATTTAATATTTAAAATTGTTTTGAAAAAAAATCTTTGAAATTTTATTTAATTTTTTCAAAAATATTAATTTTCTGTAAGTAGCCATGGATATTTCAAAGAAATGTATATTATAAATTTGTTTCCAAAACATTTAATTTTTTCAGAACAGCTCGGGATTTTTTAGTTTTTGTTTAATAGCTGTAGATTTTAGACAATTTTTTTGAGAAAATATAGGTTTTTGTAAAATAAAGTAGATTTTTGAAATTTGTTTCCAAAAAAATAATTTTTGAAATTTTTTTCCAAAAATATAATTTTTGAAATTTGTTTCCAAAAAAATTAATATTTTAAGAACAGCTCGGGATTTTTTAATTTTTGTTTAATAGCTGTTGATTTTCGAAAACTCTTTTAAGAAAATCTAATTGTTTATACAAAGAAGTAGATTTTTGTATTTTTTTCCAAAAATATAATTTTTGAAATTTGTTTCCAAAAAAATTAATTTTTTAAATTTGTTTTAAAAAAAATTAATTTTTTGAGAATAGCCCAGAATTTTGGAAATTGAATGTAAATAGCTGTGGATTTTGGAATTTTTTGTGAACAATTATGGACTTTTGAAAAAAATCAATATTTGTACTTTAATTTTTCAAATTTTCTCGCAACATATTTTGATTTATTTTTTCCAAAATTCAACCCCACCTCCCCCCGAATATAATCCTGCAGACGCCCCTGAGAACCCTTTAAATATTCGCTCCAGAAGCAATTCAAAAAGAGCGAATGGGTGTACTTATCGCATACTACACATAGTGAGTCTAACGACTCTTTTAATTGAAATATCCAACAACCCAGTTGCTCTCTCTCAAACTAAAAATACCCATTATGTAAAATGAAGGGGGAATAAGAAACACATAATTTAACTACACTGATGAGATATCTACAAGATTTATATGCCATTCTGGAGCCTGAACAACATCAAAGTTAGACAACAGCGGAGGAATTCCTAGCGTTTTATTTTCCTCGTCATGTTATTTATTAAAATGAGTTCTGTCGAAGGAACAAAAAAGAAACAGAAAGTAATGATTTGCCCAGAAGTAAGGAGTGAATGGGGAAGGCGGAGTCAGGAGGAACAAAACAGAATTAAAAATTCAAAGCCATAAAACCTCTCCGGGAGGTTGTGTGTGTGGTATTTGATTCTTCTTTTTTTTCAGGTTTTTATTGGCCCGGCACATTAAATATCCGGTCTTTATTTATGACTAGTACTTTGACCATTACGCATGACTTGGAGTAAGGGGTTATTTATGCTTTTCAAGCATGTTTTGAAATAAGTAAGATATTAAATATACTACATACTAGAGTAGTTTTGTTTGATCAACCAGGTTCAAAAGTTTATAGATGAATAAAGTGTACATTGTTCCTTTAATGATTTAGTGATTCATAATGTGTGTACATATACTTAATCAGTGGAACACCATCTGATTTAGTATATGTAAACAGAATAGTCTTACGACTATTCTGTTTGATCAAAGAACTGGCTTTGAAGTCATTATACATAAAGTATATTTCTCCTCCCGAGAATCAATTGTGAATCCAATCAATGCACATTTAGCTACGTTGCAAATTTTAAAATATAGATAGGAGTCCAAGTCCAGTCGTAAGTCGCGAGTTGCATCAAGTATCAAATATTTTATTATGTGATCAAGTCAAGTCGCTTGTCTTCAAAATATCTACTCAAGTTCTCGAGTCTTTGATTTTCTTATCAAATCGCAAGTCTTCAAATAATGGGTTCAAGTCCAAGTAGATTCCAAAATCTCGAATCTAAGTCTTTTGTTTTGTTTTGAAGGCTTCTATTTGAAATATTGTGGTTATAATTAAGATATTTTGAAAGGTTTTGATTGGTAATGAGGTATGTGTAATTGAGAAATATAGTGTGTGGCGTGAGATCGATATAAATGAGCCTCACGTCAATTCAGTTAGACTTGAGAGCCTTGTTATAAAAGTCTAGCTCTAAATTCATTCCAAGAGGGATTAAAAGGGTCCGAAAAATGCATTTTTCGGACTTTTTGACCCACTCTTTCCTGGGAGCGGACCTTTTTTCTTCATTTGACTAATGTATGTATTTTTGTTTGATAAACACATTATTTTGAATGTGTTTCGTTAATTAGGTTGTGTTTCAATTGAACTATTTCTTGTTTTTTAATAAGTATTTTCAATAATATGTCTCTTCATTTCATTTGTACGCTCTCCTACATATTTTTAAGGTTGAATAAATCATAAATATATAGAGAAATGACATTTTGACAAATTGTTTTAAGATATTTACTACTAAATTATACAGTACTCTGTTCTACCTAGATACGTATTTACAATATTGAAATAAATATTATTCATTTGTATATTTATGTTCAATACTTCTTAGAAGAGTTGCTGTTGATTACATAGTATTACAGGGCTGTTCAGATAACAGGCTGTAGCAGGGAACTCACAAAGAACCCAAAGGAGTATTGTCTTTATTCTTATTTAATAACGAGGACCGTGGTCCCGTTCAGTTTCAATTGACAGTCCTTAAAGCATGTAAGATCTATCCCCGTGACGTAATTGAGAGTATTTTTCCGAGACATAATGGATCAAATATCCACTGGCAAGAAAAAGTTTGGAAAAAAAATACTTTTCTCATGTCCATCCAAAGGTTTATGACTTTATCAATATTTTTTACTTTAACACAATGAAATTTATAATGAAAAAATAGATCCATTAAATATTTCTTATTCATTTGTCAGTCAAAATCCAGCTGTTTGGGCCAGGCTTAATTTCCTATGAAATATTGGTATTTAATTCCTTCAGAATGGTGATCATTCTATCCTCAAGACGCAAGGACTTCCTTCTGGACAGTGATTATTTGGAAGTAAGATTGTTTTTCCAAAAATACAACGACCCAAAACATAAATCCAAGCTCTCCAAAAACTTTTTGGAAAAGAAACAAGCCTCTCACATCTTATCTATTATGCAATGGCCAACTCAATCTCCTGATTTGAACACAATAGAGCTATTGTGGGAAATCCAGGATAGAAAATTTCGGGAAAAGTGTCCCACGAATAAGTGGAACTTTTAGAAGAATGCTTGGAATGATATCACACCTACCTATCTTGAAAATCTAACAGTAAGAATGCCAAAAGTCTTTAAAACAGTTATAGAGGCAAAGAGAGGATTCTTTGATGAAGCTAAAATTAAAATTTACAAATAAATGTTTATATTTCTTTAATCTATAAAAAGTGATTAAAAAGTTTTTTTCATTAATTGTCCTATAGAACAGAAAAAGAAGCAAAATTCAAAAAAAAAAAAAAATGATGATCCGCGTATAGCACACATTCTTTTTTTTTACATTTTTAGGGAGGTCTACGGCCAAGATAAAGGAATATTAAAATGTTCCTATATCTTTTTGTTCCATAGGTTAGATTTAGAAAATAACTTAATCAATATTTGTTACAGGTTAAAATCATGTCTACCATACTTAATAAATGCAAATAATGCTGTATTTTAATATTTGTTGGCGAAAACAAGCATTTTGTCTCTTTTCAAACCTTGAACAAGATGCGTTTCCTAAAGATGACATCGGAGAGCAATGAAATTTTCTATTAGTTATTTTTATACAATATGACAACTTTTCCGTACTAGCTTAGTCGTGCTAAAAATAGTTTACCCCTCTATATGTTGCGTGATATCTGTATCAAAGTAAGCGGAGATTATTTAGTACTGAGGAGACTATTAATCGGTTTTTTTCTGGAATTGGACACGGTATTGGGAAAGTAATATTTAATTTGGAATTACGATTCTTGTTTATGACTACTGGTATTTATATATTTATTATTTTTTTAAGTAATCAAAAAAAAAAAGTGCCCCCCCCCCAGCCAAATTAAGGAATTTTTCCTTATTACTAAAAAATTTAATGTTTGAGAAAGTTTTCTAAAAATTTAATATTTGAATTATTTTTTTTTTTTTTTTTTCAAAAATATTGTATAAGAAATTTAACTTTTGAAATTTTTGCTAAAAAATTAATTCTTTTGTGAACAACTTTGCAAATTTTGTTCTTTTCAAAATATTTTTTATTTTTTGTGAGCAACTGTGGATTGTGGAAATATTTTTACAAAAAAAATTAATTTTTTGGGGAATAGCTGTGAACATTAAATGAAAAAAATAATATCAACTAGTATATTTGAAATATTTTTCCAAAAAATTGAATATTTAAATTTCTTTTTTTCAAAAAGTTTGATTTAAAAATTAAACTTTTGATTTTTTTTTTATAAAAAATAAATTTTTTGGAAAACAAGCCGGGATTTTTGATTTATTTATTTTTTTGTGAACAACTGTGGATTTATGAAATTTTTTTCAAAAAAAAAAAAAAAAAAAAAAATTTGGAATAATTGATAAAAAAATTGATACTTTAGATAAAAAAATAATATAAGCTTGTATTTTTAAATTTTTTTTCAAAAAATTTAAAATATGAAATTTAATAATTCAATTTTTTTTTTTTTTTTTTTTTTTCAAAAAAATTACAAAAACCAAGCACCCCCCCCCCCTGTAAAAAATAACCCTGTGAACACTTTTGATAACAAAATGGTATTTTTAAGTATTATTTAACATATTAAAGAAATGGAATCGGGAATTTTTACTAGAATCGCATCAGAATTGGCATTTTTTTTTTTTTTTTGGAATCGTTCCATCAACACTATTTAGTACAGAGGGTCCACGTCCTAAACAAAATAAAAAAAAGTTCCATATTATGTACATATGTATATAATACTCTTTCTTTCTCTCGAAAAGAGAGGAAGGGAATTAATATTATAATTAATTATTAATTAACAAAACTAAAAAGTTATTGTTGTCGTAGTATTTTTATAACTATTTACTCTTGTATGGATTATGCTAATTCGATCTGACATGCGGAAAAAGAAGAAAAAGAATGAGAGAGAGGAAGCTTCATCAAACGCCATGGGTTATAATAACATAAATAGCCCCACACCGCACCAAAGAGCAATAATAAAAATTTCTATCTACAACATATAATACGTATTAAAACCATTCCAGATTCGTATCTTTAGTATATAAAGAATGTATTTTCAAACAACCTCTGCTATTCTTATGGTGCGGAGAAGATTTTATTCCAATGCATAATATTATTAGAAAGAACACATCATTGACCTGAAAGAAGATATATACGACACTTCAGCATTAGTTCATACTGGGGGAAAAAAGTTGCAATAGTAAATAAAAAATCATTCAATTTAAAACCATGAAATATTAGTGTACAGCCTCCAATTATAAAATGATTAAATACTAGCAGGTAGTACCTGGAGTTACTCTGAGTTATTAGGTGGGAATGGGTAAACATAGTTGGGTTAGATCATGGATGTACAACCCGTGGCCCACTTAATGGTTAACTACGGCCTACTACTCATTCTCACTTCAAGTAGTATTTTGTAGCAAAATTGTCACATCATCAAAACGCGTATAATACGTAGAAACATTGACAAATATCTCCCAGATAAAGGAATTTTTGAAAAATTATTGCTCAAGGGAATAATATTTTGAGAAAAACAGAGAAAAAAATTTAAAGATTTTTTTTTTCGTGATATTTAATTTAATAGGTTCTGTAACCCATTAAAATATTCCAAATGGCAATACAGGGCCAGTTATATGAAATGGTTGGACATCCCTGGGCTATTTAATTCGGATCAGGAAATACTAATAGTCATAAACAAGTATTTGCTCGATCATTCACAATTTCGGATAAAATATATAATATTTACCAACACCTCCTCTCTGAGTATTGTCCACTTATGCAAAACATTTTTTTTAATTTGAATGTGAGCGATTGTTTGGTATCATTTAAGGTGTGCCTTTATATGAACTTTAAAATATTATTATCTACTTAATAGTTTAAATATTTTTATTTTGACCTGAATCAAAAAGAAATTTATTTTATCATCAAAAAAGTTCAGAGCACTTTATACAAATTCATATCTACTTAAACCCCATTGCCTGATAATTATGTCCAAATTATTGAGAGAATATTTCTACATTTAGTCTACATAAACAAATATGTCATCCTAATTAGAGTCCCTGAGCATTGCTAAAGACTCGAGTGAAAATAAGTAGTGGGCATTTATACTTAATTCAGTCAGCAACGACTGATGTTTAGGTACCAATCAGTTCTTCACTGCCTCATTACCGCTTATTTATATAAATGAGATAATATGTGAACTATTTATCATTATGTCAAAAGAAGTCCGAGAAGACGAGAGCTGTTATAACGTTTCATTAGATCACCTACATTCAGCTGTGACATGGAACGAACGATAACAGAATATAAACAAGGACATGGGCAATAATTACTCCGATGCCAATCCCCAATTGTAGTCAAAGTACCCCAAGGACTTACAATATTAGCTCCGGAACAAATGCTCAAGGTTACCACACGTATTTAATGAGAACACAATAATGGTCACTGAGGTTTAAAATATAATTGAATTTTATGAGAAAAAAAGTTTACTTGTCAACTGCTAAAGAATAGGAAATTCATTCTTCAGATTACCAATTAAAAAAAAACGGGTCAGCTAAAAGATATAAACGATTTACATCACTAGAGATATACATAATATATATAAATATGTATAAAAATATGTCAAACATCTACAGTGCAAAAAAAAAAAAAAAATGGACGAAAATACTTGTGAGGGGAATGAGAGGAATAAAATTCAATTATGAATTCCATCAGTTTCTGACATGAGAAAAGGGAAAAGCAGTATATATTATAGAAAAACTACTTTAATTTATATGTGCGAAATCTCTTTTAGGAATCTGTCAAAGGCTTCCACACACACAAAGGACTTATCAAACATCATTTCAGCTTTCAGCTTAACGTCGTGTTCCTCATCATGTACATATATACATATGTACTATAGTAATAATAAAAAAGATGAATTGATTGTTCTTTGAGTCTCATGTTACGAGGGAGCAAGTGTTGTCGTTCCTAGTATTTCTCATGTCACAAAAAAGACAGGGAGAAGGGAAGACAAAGACTCATAGATCTCATCACCACCCATATCCACGTGACATATCGTATCTCTCTCTCTCTCTCTCTTTCTCTGTTTAATAATGAGCTCTGTCTTGCAAATCTGTACGGACTCTTTTCCATAAAGCCATCAGGGGTAGGGAACAGGGTAAATTACCCAAAATGGAGTAACTCCACTTCCTAGTGAGAAATGAATTAAATACATAACAACCCGCTACAGCGGTGCCTTCAGGGGCTGGGTTGGAGGGGTATAGCCCCTGCCCAAAATTAAACTTTCCAATAAATTTAATGTTTGATTTTTGGGGAAAAAAATAAAACATTTTGTGAGTAGTATTTTTAGGTATTTTGAAATTTTTTGAAAAAAAAAATATTTTTCTAAAATTTTTCAAAAAAAAATTAATTTTTCCGAATTTTTGTACAAAAAATTATATTTTGAATTTTTTATTTAAGATAATAAATTCTTCAAATTTTTTCCCAAAAAATGAATAACTATAGATTTTTGAATTTTTTTCTCAAAAAATTTAATAAATAAGATTTAATATTTGAATATTTTTAGCAAAAAGTTTTATTTTCCAAAAAAAATAACTTTTAGGGTTTTTTTTTTCAAAAATTTTTTTGTATGAACAGCAATGGATTTTTGAATTTATTTTAAAAAAAATTTAGTAAATAAAACTTAATTTTTGATTTTTTTTTTTTCCAAAAAATTAAATTGTTAGTGAATAACAATGAATTTTTTGATTTTTTTTCAAAAAAATTTTGTTTATGGATTTTTTTAGGTTGACTAAGTAAAGACTTGTTGCCTTTATTCCGTAATTCATCGAAAAGGACGTCCTAAAGATGACCACATAGGACAATATAATTTTGCATAGGTTATTTGTATACCATATGGTAACCTTTCTGCAATGGCTTCAATCGAAATTCGAAAAAAGTTGGAAACCAAATCGCTCTATTTTGTAATAATAAGACCGGTATCAGTTGGAGCATCTGATTCCCCAATATTTTTTCAGTTGTAATAGCTATCGGTCTAGTAATGGTGAGTGATCCATAAGTTAGTCACTCCAACCAGACATTCCAACAAAAAAAAACTGTGATAACATCACAGGGCCATCGGAATACGGGGACAAAGTGACTATTGGCTCTGTCCCGTTAGTTTTTTATACTCTCCCACTCCTCTGACCAAAATTTTTACATTAATTATAAATCCCCTCTGTTGTCACAACTTTCCTCTGAGTATCTTTCATACGATCTATCTTTCTATATCATACACACATCTTGTTAATTGTGCGATAAAAAGCCCATTGGAATCATTAGCAAATACAGTATTTCTTAATCTTTTATAACTTTTGACCTTCTGACTCCCTTGAATAATACAACCTATCTCAATAATAAAGTTTGGCTTCTTTTTGCAAAGCCCTGTATTTTTTTTTTTCTTTTTTCAGGATATCAACATGGCAATATCAATATTGTTCATTGTTCGATAAGATGACAGTTAGAAAAATGGGCTGGAGCAGCCATTGCTTTTCTTGTATGGTTGTCAACCTTTGAACTCTCTTGAATAATGCAAGAATCTATTTCACTAATCAAGTCAGGCTTATGTTTGCAAGGTCCTGCAAAGTTGACTGTTTTCTTGACATCAACAACATCTTGTTTCTTGTGCAATAACAAGACTGTTGTAATAATGGGCTGAGGTAGTAAATGCTCTTTTCCTATTTTTGAGAACGTATGAGTCCCCTTAATGATAAAGTCTATCTCACAAATCCAGCCAAACTCCTTTATGTAAGGCCATGTGTTGTTGCAAAGTAACATTATTTTTTTAGTAACATTAAGTTGTGTCTCACAAACACCATCAGATTTCTTTTCGCAACGGCTAGGTTTGTTTTGTTTTTTACATGAGGTCTATTAACGCACTTATTTTTGGATATTTATAAGTCGTTTCCCCCAAATACAGTCAGAATTTTGTTTGTAAGGGGCTTGATCTTTACCTTTTTACATATGTAAATCTTGTTGATTGCGTCTTGTCTAAGACATTGACAAATCTGTTTAATTTCAAATTTGCAAGATTCTGAGTTGTTCTTTCTTTACATGATATTCATGTAATATATTTCTGAGTTGTTTTTTTTTTGGTTTTTGTTTTTTGTATAAGTGCATGTCCTGCCTTGCAAATCCGGTCGTATTCCTTCCGTTTCGCAAGAACGTGTGTATCCATACAGAATATCAACAGCACAAATGAGTGTTCTTCATTTCCTGATATAACTCAGCTATGAAAAACACTTGAATCCCTAGTATACATATACGAGATTAAAACTCCTGAGTGTTCATCTTTTCATTTAAAGAGTAAACACTGGGTTATTAGAGATGTGAATATTGTCGAGTTCTTTGTGAGTATGTATTTAAAAAAGTATATGTTACTAGCCTGCAAAATATTAATACTCTTATTAATAAAATTCAAACGTATTAGCAAACAAGGAGCAATATAATTTATTAGTAACCTCTCTCAGGAGATATGCTGTTTATCAAACATGCCAATATATACTTTTCTTTTTGGTTTACACCCACGAGGATTTGACAATTTCCACATATGGAACTTTGGTTCAATGGCATAAGATCCAGGAGGATGGGGATGGCTTCCAAAATTAGCCTTATCTATTGTAGTGTCTTATAGAGAAAAAAAAATCCACAAGGTAAAAATAAATATTTATTTTTGCTAACTTTTGAAAAATTTATTTTTGCTAACTTTTGAAAAATTTATTTTTGCTAACTTTTGAAAAATTTATTTATATAAAAGTGATGCAAGACAAAATTTGACAAATATCATTTTTTTAAGGAAAGACAAATTTGACACAAACTATTTTTAAAAAATTGACCGTTAATTTTTTTAGAAACGACAAATACCCTTATTCTATCAAGCCAATCTTTTTAGAGAGTCAAAACTTTGAATATTGAAAATAGAATACATAAAAAATAATCGCATAAGCTAATATCGACCCTGGGGGCAATTGGTCCTTCCCTAACTTAGGCAAACTTAACAACTAGTCTCAAATCGCGACCAGTAATTTAATTCCCTATAAATTTCATCCCGGACATCTCTTTCCCACTTTGAAGAGTGATATCAAGTGACGTCATACGGTTTATGTTACTACACTACTTATAAGTTATTGTGCAGGGCTCTTGAGGGAGGCCTTGGCAGTGGGCACTTGAGATGAGTGACGACAATTGAGGGATGGGAGACGGGATATGAAGGATTTGTGGTGTTTATGGATTATAAATGACGTCATGTAAATCCCGGGTTTACTCTTTCTTTTTTCCCTGGTATAAAAACCATAAATCATTCAAATCCGTCTCCCATCAAAACGATCCTCTCCCACGCATATTCTCTAGCTTAAAAATACTTTAAACAATTTAAAGCACTTATAACCAACCTACAGAAAAGGAGTTTCCCCACTGGTCCATTAAGAGACAAACCACCACACCATCAACCCAGAGTTATGTCCCGTACAATTTATTTTATTAATTTATTATTCCATTTCTTCGATAATGATAACGATAACAAAAATAAAAAGAGCCGACTTCTTGATGATCAATGAGTCCTCATTTCAAGTACATTTAGATTGATTGTTAAAACTTTTTGATGTGTACATTCATAAGTTGAGGAATTTCAACCTCCTTTGCTGTCGGAACCATTGATTGTGACGTTTACTTCGTGCTATAGCTATGTATGTAAATTAGGTCGGTTTGTTTTTTGAACAGCTCACAAATTTCGATTAAATTTAGTGTGGAAAAGCTTTCAATTGATAAGAAAATAGCCAGTGTTAGTATGAAGGAAATGGCCGGTTTCAGTTTGAAAAAAAAATGAACAAATTATTCATTTAATCATTGAATTCTTGATACAGAGTGTCCCCACTTATCTCGGTCTTTAGTAAGAACAAGAAAAATCCGTGTTACCTCAAATCCACCTTGACCTGTAAACCTGTAAAATGAGAGGAACTATTTTTCAATGTCCACTTTTTGGCTATTTTATTCAACATAATTATTTAGAATAATGTATGCCGGACAAGAAACTTGTAAAATTCAATATTCATTGGATTTACTTACTTAAATTTTTAATCCCTTCACTTTAATACGGTCAAATATAAATGATCGGAACTTAACCAATATTTATTATATTGTATGACTAGTTAAAGGCATAGTATTAACACATATTCTTACTTACTTAGTTTTTATTATTGATTATCATAATATAAAAAACTGCGATATACGATGAATATTCTGCACTATACGGGGAGTCAGAATAATTACAAACAACGCATTATGCAAAATCCGCCATGTTTGAAACAGCGGTATGTCGGGACTCCCTGTATATGGGCAGAATAACACAAATTTGCCCGTAATATATTCTTTGCGTTGCAAAGTTAATACCTTATTATTAAAAGGCTGTGATGATTGAATATCAACAATCGGATGTCCCTGTTTTCAATTTTGACTCGTAGGCAAACTTTTACAATGTACCCCATGGAAGTCTAATGACGCCATTTTGCTTCCTTGAGTCATACATCCTTCCTCTTATAAACATGCCCGACCCTGCACTAACAATCAGAACAAACTAAGACCTAATCCAGATCCTGAGAAATAAATTTTGTTAATTTTTGGGTGTTGTTCAATAGCACAGATAGTAATGGTATGATAACTTTTAATATGACCTCCATGAGCCTTAATCACTGCCTACATTCTTCCACAGAGTAACCCTTTTTTCTTCATAAAGAACAATAGTAATCTTGAATAAACATTTCCAGAGATGGTAATATTGATTTTACATATAAATAATTGTTTTAGCATTAATGTTGTTTTGAATCAAATGAAATTTTGGATTAAATGTCCTGGATCATTAATTTTCTCTGTATTGCACTTTTTAAAGGATTAGACGCTTAATAATAAATTAAAAAAATTAAAAAAGTATTAGTACTTGTGGTACAATTTGAAATAGTTGGTATTACTGTCATTTTATTCGATTTCAACTATTACATGTCTATACCTCATTTATATGAATTTATGAAATGTAAACAATCGTAACCATTTGACTTCATAAAGAAAAGATTTCATACACCATATAAGATTCCAGTGTTGGTTTCATTCAACGATCTGAACCAACAGACCAAATTTGAAATCCCTGAAAGACGGGGGATCAGATAACACGAATTATTCCAGTTTAGCATCGTTAATTCTGAAGTTATATGTTTTCAAATAATTTTGAAAATTTCAAATGATTTTGTGTTTTTTCCCATGACCTCTAGTATAATCAGGAGGGGGGACTTATAGAGGATCTAGATGAGGTCCAAGTTTGTTTCAACTGTTGTGCACGGTCTTGTATTCCTTATACACTAACAGTTTTTAGTGGATAAGTTGTATTAGGATAGCTTTTTCGTTGGTGATTCCTTGGAAATAAACATATTAAATGATATCCCTTGTAAATCATGAATTTTAAGGTTAAAATCTGTAAAAAAACATATTATAACCCTTGCCAAAAATAATTTTACAAATTAAAATTTGTAATTAAAAAATGTAAGGAAAAAGATTCGTTGTTGAAATGTGTAGTTTAACATTTTTAGAAATATTAAACATGATATATTTTAGTTTAATGAATGATTCTATATTATGTATAATTTCAACAAAAAAAATGAATCGTTTTGTTAACGGAAAAATGGTGCTTTTATTATAGGTATTTAGATTTCCATGATTTAGTAAAAAAAATGAAAATAAAACAGAATTCGTCATTTACATAAAGTCATTATGATAGACATTTTTGTAATCTATAACAAATATTATATACTTAGTCCATTAACATCAAAATAATGAATTTGGTCGTTATATAAAAACATTGTAATATATATTATTCTAATCATATAAAAACATAGTAATTAATATATATTATTCTAATCATATAAAAAATATTCATATCGTTACAGAGTAATATTCAACACTCCTAGCGGACAAAAAAGTATTGTCACAACTACCAATAGGTTATACAAATATTAGTTACGAAATGCTTAGTTTCACTAGACTGTTTTTAAGCTTTAAAGTGGACTACAAATTATCCAAGGCCAGTCTTTTTTTTTTTTTGACAATACAGGGAAAATAGACTTAGGCTTTAAAACCAAGTAGCAAACGCACCTGTTAGCTTTGACATATTAATACCATTTCTTCGCAACGCAAGTTGTCACTTTTTATGATATCACAAATGACGTCATTATATCATTTTCAAAAAAAAATTCAGTGAAAAGGTCAGTCTGGCACGGTCTCGATCTGTCCCATGGACTAGTTCGGTCTAGATCGCTCCTAAGGAAACATTCGATCTACTCGGTCCCCAAAAAAAATCGATCTAGGCCGATTTTACAGATAAATTGTATATAACATGACATTTTTTCAAGTGCAATGACGTTATACGAAGTTCTAGAATTTATCGTGTACTTTTGATATTTGTTTTTGAAAAAAATGAATGCCAGTTGAACTAGAAATAAAAATGGTCTCTCATAATATATGCGACCCAAAAAAAATCGGTCCATAAATTGAGACCGACAAAAAAAATCGCTCCATAAATTGAGACCCAATCAAAATAGGTCTACAAAGTGAGACCGAAAAAAAATCGGTCCACGGTCTGGACCGAAAAATCACTTAATACCGAACCGAAAAAAAATTCGGTGCTAGACCGAGTCTCAACTCTAATAAATATACCGAGAAAATTTCCTTACGTTATTTTTTCTTTTCCCTCAATAGGATAACTTTAGAGAATACTTTTTTTAGGTTAACAAAATCTCTATCAAATTTGTATATTGCAAAAAATAAAAATGTTACCTCTTATCTTATTTCAAACTATTCCAGATATGTGTGACCTAAATTTGACATCATAGATTATTTTTTAATCAATTGACAACTTTTTCGCACTTGCCCTTATCGAAATTTCCAAAAAGTTGAATTACACGCCACCCTAATGAACATTGTATGTACTTTCATGACTGCGTGGAATGCATCGATATCATCTCATTATTAATGAAGGAGTTTGATGATTTGGACTTCTCCCTCCAACAACATTATTAATAATATATTCATTATTCATGAATGATGATGTCTATATACAGGGTGTGTCATAGGTTTTAGATTGACTATGCGTGATAACTTTGAAATTTCAATACTCTCTTCTACTTTGTCTCTTAAAAAATGAATTTTAGTTGCAAGAAATCCTTTTTACCTTACCAGAAACAACTATTAGCTGTAGTCATTTTACCGGGCCTAGGCTAAACTTAAAACTTGTCGTCTCTTTTTTTATATGACTTGGATTCTTATTTCCTTATAAATACTGAAACAGTTCCTTAAATATATATGTATAAATAAACACAATATTTTACAATTCAGGCTTCAAAGTTAAATTACATCGTACAGTTACAACTTACGGCTTACAACAAACTACGCATCTAAAACAAATAAAATTAACAATAGGGCTCTGCAGATAAATTAGGAATTTATTTTAGGCAAACTAAAATATTTTTTATAATTGTCATTTATTGATCAAATAGAACTGGAAATTTAAAAAGTTGTTGGCAGTGATAATGTAGATGTGACCTCCTTCAGCTTTAATGGCGTTTGTGTTTGTTGGCCTAAATCGTGCTGCAAACTTGATTACATGATCAGTTGGGATCATATTGCAGTTCTTAGTAAGGCTATCTTTAGGGATCTAACACTGCACTAGAAGCGTTTGATGGCATGTTCTTGTAGGATGACCTACAGATAGCAATCGAAAATGTTCAAATCTGAGTTATTGCGAAACCAGATTTCTGCCTTCAGGGAAAACCCTCTCGGATAGGAATGACTGAGTTGCCTTGGAGGTTTGGCACGGGATTGCGTCCTCCACAAGTACCAAATTGTTCAAACCAAACTTCTCCTCCGTCCAGGATAGCCAAACTTCCGTTTGGATCTTCAGGTACTCAACTGTCTTGATTTAAATTCCAGCCTCGATTAAATAATCATGACTCCGGGCAAATTTTTGGACTTAAAAACTGGTAAAACTTTAGTCAAATCACGGACGATGATTCTTGAATTTGGTCGATATATTTATGCGTCCACCACAACCTTTTTCTCACAAGCATGTACAATAACTTTAAAAGTCCCCTGGTGTTTCAAGTAGTTCAAAAGCTTTTGACAGTGATCTGCTCTTATAGCCTTGGCTTTTTCAGCGAAGAAAGTGTCCTTTGAAAGAGATAATTCAGCTAATCAGAGCAAAAAGAGGGAAATTGAAAGTGGGCGCCGAGATATAGCAATTTGGAAAATTACCAATTTATCTGCAAAAGCCTATATAAGGTAAAAATATAACTACATGAACATAATTTTATAAAAATATGGTTCAAATCTAAAATATATAATGTCTTAAAGAACATTTCAAAGCCTTGAATTGGTGTCTTGAATTTGACAGACGGTACTTAATTTTTTCTCTAACAAAAGACCAACAATTATTCAACAAACACAGTACTATGATAAAGGTCCTGAGGATGTAACACATCATTTTTTGGTATTTTGCTTGTTATTAAGGCTTTAGAGATGAGTAAAGCAAAATCTAAAGCTTTAATGTCTGAGGAAACTCTTTTGTTCCTTTGGAAATATCAAACTAAACCATACCTTTGGCAACATTAAAGTTCTAATCCTTATACACTTTAGCAAAAAAATTTAGAGAATAAATTTTGAATATCTTTATGAGAAAATTATTTATGTAGGAAATAAAATATAGTGGTTCTTATTTTATCTTTGATGTGTCATTTAAAGATTTAATATATATTTTTTATTTTAATTAAGGAAAAAAAAATTATTATCTATTTTATTCAAATGTCTTTTAAAAAAAAATGACATTTTAATAATTTTTCAAAAGGTTTTTATTACATATTTGAAAAAGAAAACACAAGTCAGCAAAATTTTACTTTTTCAACATACTGTTAATTCAATATTCTTGCTAGTAGTACTGAAAAGTGAATTACGAATCTAAAATAGGTTTAAATCTCTGATACTTTTTGATTTTAAATTTTTGGTGCATTTTTAAGCTTGTTATAGGTTCGAGCTAACTTTTAAGTATGTAAAAATTAATCATTTATCAAAGAACTAGATTACTTTATGCAAAATTTTGCATGAAGTTAAAATATGGGCTTATATTTGAAATGTGATCAAATAATCTTGGGATAATGCAGTTTAAGCTTAAAAATACTACAGTACAATTTTAAGGGTTTTAAAGAATTTGGTTCTAAATATAATGTTTTGTTAAGCTGCAACATTGATTTGAATGGTTTTCAGCTGAAATATATCCTGACTACGTACTCAAATTATATTGAATAATAACGAATGTATATTCAAATATTAATAGTTAAACATTGGAATTTTTTACATTAATTATTTAATCAACTTCTTATGGATTATTTCATCAATAAAATTGAAAACAGATCCATATTGCAGCTAATATATTGTACATGTTCGTTCTTCTTCAAGGCAGGGGAGTAAATCGGCTTGGTGGACTACTAAAAAGCCTCTGGTCCACCATCTTGCCATAGCTGAAGACCAACTAACCGAAGGGTTAGCTATAGTTTACAATTTGATTTAAGAGACTTATAGGCTTGGGCAGCAAAACGTGGACTGTTAATTTTCTCATATAGGAAGATTAAGTGATCATTTTTTGACATTCTGATTCACCTATCCTTTGAGCATAAACATTTCGCCATCATGAGTGAGCAAAAAGCCAAAAGGCAGCGCATCTCAGATCTCCTAAATGCTAAAGTTGAGGTGGCAAGGATTATGGACATTGTGAGGTGCTCCAAGAGTCTGAGTTTCAAGGTGTTCAAGAAGAAGAATGATGGAGAAGACCTGTCCAGGAAAGCAGGAAGTGTAGGGTACAATCTAAAGAGGGGCCCAGAGTTCCTATCGAGCTTGGAGAAGAAGATCGAGGAGAACCCCACCAATTCGGTAAATTGCCTCACCAGCAACTTATTTGTGGCTGTTAGGAACATCTGCTGGGCTATGAAGGGAGACTTGGGATTGTGAGGACCCCACACAACCTTCTGACAGAGCTCATGAAGCACTAGAGGTAAAGAAATGTGCCTCCCTTCCTCTCCAGATTAGAACCCAATGGATTTTGCTGTGGGTAGTAGTTTGGAGAGAGAAGCCAAGAAAACTCCACATCTAAATATGGACTTACGGAAGGCCACCGTAGGGGCTGCATGGCACAAGTTATCTGAGGAGTTTGTCATCAACTCCTGCTAGGCTTTTTGGAAAATTGTAAAGGCTGTAATTGATGGTGAAGGTGGACATTTTGAGTGGGAAAGTTTGCAAAGGCCTTATTTCCAAGTTTTGTTATTATTTAAAATAAAAGTTATCGAAAGCAATCTTTTGAGTCTAAATTTTTCTACCCAACCCTGTATGATTTGTAGTTTCCATTCCAAAACATATGGTACACCCTATATATGACTACCCACTTTTTACAAAGTAGCATTGTATTCATAGTCATTAAACTATTATAGCTAAAAGCGTGTTTGTTTCAATGATGACTCGAACCATTTGATGTATGTTTGAATAACAAAATAATGTATATTTGATGAGCGGAAATGTACTAGAACTTCAATATTAAATACAAACACGCCCCAATTTCCAAAAATTAATAGGAAGTGATCCTGGCATATAAAAACTCCTGAAAGACTAATAGAATCCATTCTTGACGTGTTAGCATTCGATACAAGCTTGCATATGTGTGTGTAAAAAAAAATCGGCCCTTTTTCAGTAAGAACTCTTGATTGGATGTGAATGAAGCGTTCTTCATTCGGAAATGATAGGTTGAGTAATTTCTACTTCTTATAAATGGTACATTAACACAAAAGCAAGTTAACATAATTTTTCTCAAATTAAGTGTGGATTACATTAATATTTTTCGTCGAATGATTGTATATTTCTATTAATAAATTATTATTACTAACCCATTGAAAACGCCGAAAAATGCATTCTTAAAGTGGCAAAAAACGAAAGAATTCAGAGGCGTACGCAGAGGTAAATTTTCTGGTAAGATTTTTTTTTCCAAAAACCAAAAAAAAAAGCAAAAAAAGAACAAATTGGAACTATTAATTTTAAAGGAAGCCATCCAATTGTGGGCAAATTCAGACTTTTACAGAGTGGGTAGCCAAAGCTTGCAAAAGCATGACTTCATAACGAAAAAATGGATTTCTATGGATTCTAGAAAATAAAACTCAAAACTAGTCATGGGATGATTCCAAAAAAAATCCCAATGCCGATGCGATTTTAGTAAAAATTTCCAATGTCGATACCTATACTTTAATATTTTAAATAATAGTTAGGAAATAGCATTTTAATATCAGTGGGTGCACAGGATTATATTTTAGGGTGACTTGGTTTATGGATTATTTTTTTTTTGGGAAAAAAGATTAATATAAAAAAAATCAAATATTAAAAATTTTGACAAAAAATGAATTTCTTCAAAAATCCGCAAATTTCAAAAACTCATGGCTATTTTAAAAGAATTACTTCTTTCTTTTTTTAATTCGAAAAACCCCAGCTGTCATGAAGATATCTCAGAGCGAATCTAAATTTGGATGAGAGGTGGGCAGGCATTCTTCTGCTCAACACATCAAACTGTAAAGTCCAAGAGGTTAAGGTCAGACATGGAGGAGGTCCTCATGGAAATAGACCTGAAGTCATCCATGGTCTTGTATATATGTGGGACTATAACTGATTACTTGATGTTTTAGGCCAGGGATTGGCAAACTTTTAGAGAGTATGGGCCAAAATACTAAGTAGTTTCATGGTAAAGGGCCAAACAACTATCGTAGGAGACTCATGGTGAAAAACCTGCCTTTATTTAGATGATTGTCCATGATAAAATGGCATGCTGTTCAAAGTTAACTCGAAGTCCAATATGCCCAGCAAGCAGGGGGTTGCCAACCTCTGCTGTAAGTAGTCCAGATTGAAATGTTAGCAGCATCAGCCTTTTCGGCACATATACCAGCGCTGAGGAGATCGTACACGCTCCTCCGACTTTTTACAGTATGGATAGAAACAAGAACTGTTTATTTTTATTTCAGCTGTCGTTTGGTTACGTAAAGATTAAATCGTAATCAATTACTACTGCAAGGTTTGGGTCTACGAACAGTATCTTAAAAAGTAAGAAAGTATTTCACAACTGCAAAAGTATCAACATGATTGAGTTTAGCGTGAGTTGGGCCTGAGGAAAAATAAATGTGCAAGACCTTTTTATACTTTCATTTTTTTAAATTAGATTGTTTACTTCAATAACATCACTTTTTCAGAAAATAAATGCAAAGGCCCTACCTTCGTTCCCTTTTGACCTTTTTTAAAAAGGTCTGAAACCCGAAAAATGATACAAATTACCCATATAACTTTTTTTTTAAATACTACCCAGCTTTATAATTAAGAACTAAAATATATTACTATAACAAAGGAACTAGCCAGCAAATTATAAAAACTATGAAAATGACAGCTGTGGAATTTTTTGTGTTTGATGAGTAATATTTGACTTCCTGATAAAAATGATCCTATGACACGTTAATTAGTATTATGTGGCAAATTTAAAAAAAAAATCAATTCTCTACACTTCTTTTCCCGTAAATATTTAAGTAATCAATATTTAGTATTAATAGGTCAAATAAAAAAATAGCATCAATTAATAGTTGGTAATTAAAATGACTGATGTCGTAATTAAAAGAGGGGTTAATTAATGTACCATATTAATTGCAATTTGTAGAATCTTTTTTTTTTTTATTTACTCCAGTTGTATTTACAAAGTATATTAACCACAATTTCTACAACTCTGTCAAATGTCATTTTCGGTAGGAGGTAAGTTTAAGCTTGTAATTTTGCCGCCTACATTTTTGCCTCTGGTAATTTTTGTCTCAAGGAAATTTTGCCGCGTGACATATTCACCCCTTTTATCTTCTAGTATTATCGATTCGAACTTATTAAAGTTGTTTCGGTCCTTATTTGGACCAAGAACTACAATTCAATCCAGTCTGGTTCCATCCTGTCCAGTTCAGTCCAAGTTGATTGTCTCGAAAGAAGGAAAAATCGATCCCTCGTGACGTCATTGAGGGTGTTCTTCCCTTTTTTTAATTACTCTGTTATATAATAGAATCATTTATAAAACTACATAGTAAAACTATAATATGATCGATTTATATCACATTATAATCACAACATGAATATTTTTGCAAGATAAGTGCAAATGTTCTTAATTTTAGGTTGTGGGAAAAAGTAACTTCGTATTTACCAACCCCTTTTTAACTAAGCAAGTCGTTTATCTTCCTCATTATGGGTCACATTGGTTCATATAGTAAAGTGTTGTAGAGGTGGTTGTATACTACAAACACTTTTTCGAGAGTGTTGCGCTTGACTTGTTCATTCGTGAATTATCGTGCGTCAACTATGAAGATCTTAAATGAACAAATTCGTATACACGTCGATACATTAACAGTGTATAGAGCAATTTTTTTTTCTTTTCTTAATTCTGCTCTCTACTATGAACACTCAACCGTTTGAAGCTGGCGGTCGAACTGAAACGACCTGCTATGTAGAATAGGAGACAACAAGACAACGCCAGGCCAGACACATGTTAGATGATGAGCTCCAGGAGGTCGGATAGGAAGTCGTTATGCATCCACCCTACATTCTGGATCTGGTACAAGGTCATTACTACCTGTTTTTGTACATGGCCAACACACTTGGTGGTACAAATTGTTTTTGTTTTTTCCCGATATAGACAACGGCATCTACAAAAGTAGCATTATTAAGTTGGATTCTCGTTGGGAACAAGTTGTCCAACAAATTTGGCTTAAATCAGATGATATTACACTTCTTATGAAGCATTTAAATAAAGTAAAAAATACGAAATTACTTTTTCCCAACCTAGAATATATTTCATATATCTTATTTGGGATACTAAATCGTTCATATTTTTATATAAAAAATCAAGGCTGACAAGTCCTCTGATCGACAGTCCTAAGGAACAATAGTACCGATCCAAGGACTACACTAGACCGAATAAATAAGAACCAACACAACACTATTTGTATCTTCTCGTGGCAAAATTAATTATACAAAATTCATATGATTTACAAACTGGAAGTCAAAAATGATGTTTTTCACCGCAGCAGTTTGCGTGATTGGAGCTTCTGCTTCTACAGATAGTCTACAATAAAACTCATTGACTTTTTTATTATTATTTAGTAATGATTTCATTACAATAATCTTTTTTTTTTCTCCTCCGAGCTAAATAATTACTCTGATCGAGAATCAATGGTAAAGTTCGAACTGAAAATATATAAAGACGGCAAATATGTCATGCAGCAAAATCTTCTCCAGAAAAAATAACCAGCGGCATAAATGTGTATAGTAAAATTACCGGTCACACCTTTTTTCATTACTTTGAGTGATGGATAAAATCAGAGGAAGATATTTCTAACTTGATCATCCATCTCAAGAGACCCTCTTAAATAGAACCCCGTATTCCACGATGGACGATGCAATGAACATTCATCCGAGGAAAACTATCAGAGCAGAGTCGATTCTTTCAGAGTAACGCCTTATTTATTTCCTTCATCCCTCCTCCATCGTCCAGGGCGATTGTAGCTGATCTAATGAAATGTCATGAGAGCTAAGCAACTCTTCTCCAAAATATTCTTCAAATTGTAGGGGTTACCATTTTCATTTTTCGGTTTCTTTTCTTTTAACATACCCAAAATACACAAGATTTTATCACTGCTTATGATGGACAAAAAAAGGAGGAAAAATCATCACATAGTCACTTTAGAGAGTAATCCTGGATGTGAGCTAAAAACCTACCCTTTTTTCTGGACCAACAATACGTAAACTATTACGACTTGCAATGTACAGGGAAATATATAACCTCTTTGGATCTCCATGGATACAAATGTCGTCGTCATATCAATATTTTTTAAATCCCACATTATTTACCTACAAAACACATTCGTTCAGTCTAATTTTAGAACTATACTCGGAGCTGCCAAGGATTCAGTTCAAACACGAGGAACGGAGATTCGTTGTGTTTATGTGCCTACTTAATAATCAAGGACAAATCAGCAACCGCAACATCGGTCCCCAGAGGACTATTTGAGGTTGAAGAAGTCACAGGAGGATTCCAGGAAAGTCAGGTAACCAGGAATATCGAGAAGGTCAGCACCATCATTGATCAGTACCCCCACGAGGTCCTTCATCACAATTAGAAAGGAATTTGAAGTCAATGACAAGGGGATGTGTTACGGAGGATTTCAAATGCCACTCTTACAAGTTGCTAACGGTCACGAATTGTGGCTACCAACAGCTCCGATCTTAACCATTGGATTATTCTGTCTGGGATTATCATGAGGCAAAAAATAACAGACGTCCCAACACCTGTAAGACCAGTCTCTGGTGGCCGCAATTAAGGAGCACTTCGTATTTGTGCCAGAGATTTAGTCATCAAAACCTGCTCCTCGTTCAAAGACGTGATCGAGGCTGAGGGTAACTATATCAGATGAGCCTCAAAACGCATGCCCCACAATAATTTTGTTTCTTATTTGAAATAAAAATATTCACTTTTTTTTTTGTTAATGCGAGAGAGGAATCGAATTTTTTCTTCCAGCATATTCAAATAAATTTATCATTATGTAGATTTAATACAATTCGGCTCTAATTATGTATAAACATACTTATATAAGAGATGTACTCTTAAATCAAATCAAGACTAAATTTGTAGTCAAACATGTGCTGGCTCTTAAAAGTGATTTATCCTTTTTTTTTATTTTCTAAACATAGCCCCAAATTGGCTTTGATTCTAAAACACACATATAGATGAAAATAATCACTCTATAAATGTGTCAAAGATAGCTTGAAATATGTATAATGTATATATTAGGGTGGTGTGTAGTTCAACTTTTTTCGAATTCCTACAACAGAAAAGTTGTTCATTGGTAAAAAAATAACCTATGCAAAATTTTGAATGCAACAATGTTATATTTAGGTCACGTACATCTGGGCCAATGTTTAAAGGTTAGGTTGTATGAAATTATTTTGAATGACATTATTTTACTTTTTTTTTTAAGTTGGTACAATTTTTTTTCAAGAACCTTATTGATAGATAAAAATTCGATATATTTTTTATTTTGCCTGGTTTTTTTTTGTTGTTTTTTTTTGGAACAGATAATCTTAAGAATAAATTTTCTTTTCCTCAGCTGTTGTCGTTATTATTTAACTCCTGAGTAGAATAATAGGCGTCTGGAGAATTATATTTTAGAAAGGATTTGGTTTTTGGATTTTTTGAGAAAAAATCCAAAAAATAAATATTAGAAAAAAATATTAAAAATTTTCAAAATTTTGTGAAAAAATTATGAAAAATTAAATTTCTTGAAAAATAAATTCAAAAATTAAGTTTCTAATAATTAAATTTTTAGAAAAAAAGTTTTAAAGTATTAAATTTTTTCAAACAAAATTCAAAAATCCAGAGCTATTTAGAAAAATTAATTTTTTTTCCCAAAAGTTTCAAACACCTATCGATCTTTACAAAAAAATTTTTTTTTTCTAATCCAAAAATCTAAAGCTTTTCACAAAAAAAATAATATTAAATTTTTTGTAGACAAATTTAAATATCCATTGCTATTTACAAAAAATTATATGTATTTTTTTTTAATTCTTTAATTTGGGGTGTGCTACCGCCCCTCGAACCCACCCCATGTTGATGCCCCTGAGTTTTGAACTTTCCTTCAATACTAAATTCAATTTTGTTCAAAACCTGATTGAACATTCGGGTATGCCCATAAAAGTAACCCTGAGGATTTGTTGCGGAGTTATAATTCTAAGTCCATGTTGGACTCCGAGTAGAATTGGGGATCTACATCGGAGTGATTTTAGTAAATGACCTAGTTTATTTATTTCTCTCCTTCCATGTCACAGCTGATCTAATGAAAAGTCATGATCATTATTCTTTCTCTACTCCGAAGCATTCTTCCAATTGTCAGGGTTAGAAAATAACAGAAGGAAATGTTGACCATTTAATTGCTTTTGTTAATTTCTAGTTTGCTCCCTAGGTTGAATTTAGATAAAAATTCACTCTAAAGCGTTCAAAGATGCAAAAAGAAGTGTCACGTGATCAACATTTGTACAATATTGTAGTGTTTCTACCAAAGTCTTTTCTTCCCGCTAGGAGTGTTGAATATTAATTCATATCTAGAGTTGACATTTTTGTAAGGAAAAAAGCGTGAGGAGACTATCGATCAAATTAGTACAGGGAAAATACTATAATTATATTTCAATTCATATTTATTCCTTTTATTATGCTTTTTTTTTATTAATTACAGCCAACATATTCAAAAATGCTTACTTTAGATGAATGCTTTCTAATCTCTGAAATGTAGAAACCCATTGTAGAACTAGGAATCAAGATACAATCCCAAGCTTAAAATATCATAAATATACAATCTTTATCTAATTCTTTTTTGTACAAAAACTACCATACATTGCAATTACGCGTTATTGATTAGTTATTTGAGAAAGAAGGATAAATTCAATAAATTCTTCATCCGAAAAAAATGTTTGAGGTCATTCAAAATGCTCCTACAATAATCCTCTCGTCAAAACTATTTTAGTTTCGCCCAGCAGCCTTGAACACCATTGACACCGTATTTTTACAAAAATATAGTAAATTAGTAATATAAAAAAATGCTGAAATGCTTCCAAATTTGAGTAAACCTTGTTGTAAATCGGCTCATTTGGTAATATTAGTCGGCGAAGCAACAAAGATGGAGCGATCATAACATAATAGATATCAAACACAACTAGCACGGACGTTGTTTTGAATTACTAAGAGTATCATTCTATGAATTTATAGTCTTTCTATGTTTTCACCGTATTTATCATAATACTCAAATTCGTCTAAAAATCAAAAAACGACTTAATAGTATTGGTGATGCGACCCCATTTGGGGTCAAGGCCAGAGGATATAAACCACTCCCCTAGAAGAAGAAGTTAGCAACACATCGACCTATGAAATATTGAGTGAAAAAGGAGAAAGTGTACATGCGCAACCGTTTTTCCTTTTCTAATTTCTAAGCTATGTTTTTCCTTACAAAAATGTCAACTCTATTAATCACTATCCATGTAGCCTATATGAATTAGAGATCAAAAGAGGAAAGGTGACTACATTGTGTATTAAAATAAGGGGCATGTTGCAGTGGGAAACCACAGTGCACTCACCGTAATCATAATTATATACAAGCTCAAAGGCAAACCGGCCTAATGTCCATACATATTATAACATATATTTAAAGATAAATTAAATAAATATTATTTTTTCGTGAAAATCTTTTAGATGTTATTTGCTAATTGTTTATATTTGGAAAAATAAAGTGTTTAATTTTTTTTTTTTTTTTTTTCCAAACTATCGTATTTTTTAAGGCCAGAAGTCTTTGTGTGTCATAAAAAGGAGGGAAAAAACAAATAGAAACAGATTTTTTGCTTTTTATGACTTTGAGATTCGACGAAAAACAGATTCTTTCACAAACCCTTGTGAAATGCCTCTTTTTTTTTCCTCGCTGTCTTCAATTCAATAAAATAAATACAATCTCTTCTGTGTTGTAAACTGTAATTTACAACTAGTATAATTGAATCCATTTTTTTAATAGGCAGAGAGGTCTTTATCATCTCTCTATTTTTCAAAGTGATTTCCATTGTACGATACGATGACCTTCAACCTGGGGATTAAGGCCCTGAAGCACTTCTTGATGAAGTCCTCAGTTATAACCAGCCACTGATGCTTGACAAACGCTTTAAGGGTATCCCAATTTCGGTGAGGAGTAGCACAGACTCTCTTCTCTACAAGGACCAGATGGGCCTAGTCAAGGCAGGAACAGTCTGGGGAAAAGGGTGGCCTATTTACAGATTAAGATTTAACCAAATCAGTTGCAGTTAAGAGCAGAGTTATATATCGTATATAACAGACATCCTCTAAATCCTTAACATACCTCCTTATATTCTAATCATTGACATTGAGAATCTTAGAATAGAATGGTGCCTCTTCGGCTTGGGCAGACTTATGGTGATGACCGTGTCCAAATCCTCCATTATACCAATTTTCTGGTGTCTACCAATGCAAGGGGACCTCTCAAGGCTCTGACCTGAAACTACCGTGCTTTTAATCTTATAAAAACACTCCGGGAGGATCCTTACACCTTCATGATCTCTTAGACACTCACTTGGACGTGGAGCAATTAAGACCCACTTTGCCTTTTTCCCTCCATGGTGAAAAATGTTGATTTTTGAATGTTCGTTATTTTATAGTATATTAACCAGAATAGTCCCTTTCTTTAATAAAAGACCTTAATATTTAAAATTATTCACCCTAAAGTAATCCGGACTGATTTAAGGTCAACTCTACGATTATACTTCGAACAATACAGATATTTCGAATAATTGCGAGTGTAGTATAACTTTTTAGGTCATTCATCACAGGCAACCTCATTAAAAAGGATATGTACTTATTTTGTAAACACAATTCGTTAAAAAATATGCGAATTACAAATTTTATCTTTTTGATATCCCAAACTAATACTGTTAAGACTAATTTTTTAAACATAGGATATATTTTCTTGAGATCATAAAGTATTTTTAGTATTTCATATCCTTAGAAATTTTACGAAATTGAAAAAATATAATAAGCGTAACAATGAATAATAAAATATATTTTATATTATAAGTAATTTTTTCCCCAAGTTGTCCAAAAATAAACATATTTGGAAAAGCGTTTCAAAATCATTACTATTCACAAAAAACTATATATTTAATATAAAAAAATTAAAAATTTGTAGATATACAGAGAAAATTTATTTTTTCTGAAAAAAAGTTCAAAAATTATTTTTCAAATGTTACAATTTTTGAAAAAATACTTTAAAAATCTATAGCCATTCACAGAAAATTATATTTTTATATAAAAATAACAAAATTTAAATCAAATATATCAATTTAGGAAAAAATCTTTCATAAATCTATAACTATTTATAAAAACTTAATTTTTGAAGAAAAAAATCCAAAATCCACAGCTGTTCTTAAAAAATTTCAAAAATCACAACTGTGCACAAAAAATTTCGAAAATCTTAACTACTCACAAAAAAAAAAATTTTTTTTGAATTTTTTTTTCAAAAACTCAATTTCGGATATTACATCTTAGGGAAAAAAATAACTTTTTAATCTATAGCTAAATTTTGGAAAAGAATTTTAAAAATCTATAGCTATTTATAATAAATTTAATTCTGGGAAAAATAATTCACAAATCCAAAAAATCTCAAAAAATTAAACTTTTAGGAAAACACTTTAAAAAAATCCACACCTATTAATAAATATTTTTTTTTTTTTGGAAAATAATTGTTTTTTACTTAATTTTTTGCACAATGATATTCAATTATAAATTAATTAATAAAATTTTGGGAAAAAAAAAAATCCATAACAATTCATAAAAAATTAAGTTTTTAGAAAAATTCAAAAATCAACAGCTGTTCTCAAAAAATAGATTTTTTTGAAAATTCTGTTAAATAATCTAAAGCTACTCACAAAAAAAAAAAAAAACAATTTTGGTAAAAAAATTTAAACATCTATTTTTTCAAGAATTTTTTTTTAGATATTACATTTTGTGAAAAAAAATTAAAAATCTATATATATATGGACAGAAAATTTACCTTTTTAGAAAAAAAGTTGAAAAAATCCATTTCTAATATTACAATTTTGGAAAAACAGTTCAACAACCCATAACTATTTACAAAAAAATGCAATTTTTGGAAAAAAAGGTCAACAACCGATAACTATTAACAAAATAAAGGACATTTTTGGAAAAAAAAATTTAAAATCTAAGGTTAGTTTCAAAAAATTATTTTTTTTTCGAAAAAAAAATTAACAAATGCTGAGTTATTAACAAAAAAAATTAAATTTTTGGGAAAACAAAATCTAAATATATTCACAAAAAATAAATTTATTTTTTTTTTTTTCGGGGGGCAGGGTTCATTCCCTCCAGCATACCCAATGAGGACGCTTTTCCAGTCATATCCTTCTATTTTTGTGGAACATTCTAGTAAAAAATATATATACATATATAGATTGAGTTTTACAATATCTTTACTAAATAAAACATTTGAAAAAAAACAAGATTCATTAAGAACAAAAAGATCATAAATAAGACACTTAGACACTTTTTCTCAAAACAACCCAAAAACATAAAAAAATATAAAAGAATGCGATTAATGTATAATGTTTATATTTTGTATCGTTTCACTCATTAACTCCCTGTTAAAAAGCAAAGAAAAAAGTCAACAAAATAGCACATGGGAATAATATTGTTAAATGACTAATTACAGCTACATAATATATTTGTAATAATCTTGTCAATGACATGTGTACGTTTAAACTAAGAAATAATCCGTGTTAAGTGATATTGTATTGTATATTAGTGTTAAAATTATATTCCATTTTAGCCCTTAATTTTGCAAGAGTATATTTTATGCTATCTACAATGTATAACTTTAAATTTGGAGCCAAAATCCCACCGCCAAAAAGACACATGTTTTCTGGGGTTTTTTTCTAGATATTTATCAAGTATTTACATAGTGGGCACCCAAAACTTGTAGTAGCATTTACTAGACAAAATATGAACCCTTACTAATTCATTAACTAATCCATGTTGAGTGATGGAAGTTATTTCATATTGCGATATATTAAATTGTAAACAGTTGGTTACAAAACTAAACAAATTCGAGCTCTCTAGCTAACTAAATAATTAGTTATATTGGATGAGCCGAGTGTTATAGAAGCCAAAAGATGAAAAAAGGGGTTTCTCAAAAATTGGATTCCAGACGGTAATAGAATCAACCAGTAGATTATTTGTAGTTTTTAAAAACAAATGTACTTCCGTTAAGCCTTTACAAAAGAAGAAGTTTGCTCCAAACAGAATGGTTCACCTTTTAATACAGTTTTTGAAAGTGCAATCTCCTTTTAAAGCACAATGTTTTTGAGACATTAAGAGTTGACCACCCTCTTATCCAGATCGGAACCGTCTCAAATTATCCATGTAAGAAAGGATTTAGAGGAAGGGCATTGTAGTTTCCAATACCAGTAAATGGTCTTTGTCCAATGTACATTCAGTCATCTAAGAACAAAATGTCATAAGAAACTGTGCGATCCTCTTGCAAGGTAGTAACAAAGATTTTTTTTTTTTTTAAGGAATTGGTCGGACACCAGTCTTCCACTTAATATAAGTACATGATACATGGTAAAATATAATATACAAGAGATACCCTCAAACCAAACTAAAGCAGATGCATGTATGCATGCATATAAGGAACTTAAATATAGGATTGAGCCCTTCAATTCTACTATGTATAGATATACAGTATCTAGAGATAATAGTCATTCCAGTGTAATGTCTTTTTGCATGAAGCAAAGACATTAGTTTTTATTATGGAAGAAGAGAGACTATTAAGAAAAAAAGGAGAGGAGGAAAAGGCATCAGCAGATGAATATGCTTGGGAATTCTTTGCCTTTTATCCTATCCTATCCTTTTTTGGACTACCTCCCTTCCTTCTCACATGGAGAAACGTTGTTTTAAATAAATGTACTGGGTGATCCATAATTATTGTCTCATTAAGCGTATTGTGAGTAGAAATGTCTTTACCAAAAATGGAAATATTACAAAGGTAGGATGGGGCCCCAGCTGTCATTACAAATGAATTTCAATAATCCTTAAAAAATATTTAAATATTTAAAAAGAAAAACAGGCAGTTTTTGTTTTTTTGGAACTGGGAATCTAAAGAAGGAATTTTCTTTTCCTGAGCAGTTGTCATTATTATTTAATTCCTGAGTAGTGAACATCTTTTCCTAAATAGATTTAATTATATTCAACCCCTGATTGAATGTTCACGTGTGCTCATAAAAGATGGAACGTAACCCTGCGGATTAGTTGCAGAGTATTGTTGTATGCCATTGTTGGTCTCAGAGAAGAATTAGGGATCCAGATCGAAGTAATTCTTGACAATCTAATTTTTATTTCCTTCTTCCCTCCCCTTCCTCCCTTGTAAAACCTGATTATAGCTGATCTCCTCCAAAATATTCCTCAAATTGTCAGGGTTACAATATTAATTTTGGTTTCTTTTTTAACATGCCCGTTATAGAAAAAATTTCATCCATGCATTTAATACTATAAAACGCCCTGGAGCCTTCGCTTTCAGGTTTATAGTATTATATGGATGAGAGAGGGATGATGGAATAAAAATTCCTTCCAGCTACCTCTGTTTTAAGTTTCTATGACGTCATGGTACCGAGTCCATAATTTGAAAATACATATGACGTCATAAAAAGCGTATATCTATAATCCATCTTGACTGAATTTTAAATAAAGGAATGTTTTAGTTTTGCCACGGAACTATAACGAATTGTTCCTTTATTGGAACCAAATTGGACCAAATTATACCTTTGGAACCAGCTAGACCGAATTTATCCATGAAACCGGTCTAGGATTTTTGCTCAAGAACCCAACACTAATTACTATCTTTCACATCGTTATTTTAACTGTATCACGCAACCTTTCCCCCGAAAAAGGCATAAAATCAATTGATAGTTTGCCAATTCTACCCTTTTATTAAATTACTATCGAAAATTTGAATTGAGAAGTATTACAAAAAAGTATGAAGTAACGCCTGAGGTTTATAAGCTCGTTCTGAGTCATTATCATAAAAAGCCATGACTGCTGCGCATTATTCAAATTATCAGGGTGGCCATATTAATTTTCGGTTTCTTTTTGTTTAACATAGCGGCAAATCATATTATTTTCATTTATGCAAATATCAATCTGCATTGTAACTTATAAAGACCCATCACGATGTGATCGTCATCAACTGACAAATGATTACCCTCCCATTCCAGACTAGGACTCGACCAGTCAGATATTCTTAGACTCGACCATTATTTTCATACCAATTTTTAGGACTAATATGTACATACTTCCGAATATTTAAGAAGAATAAGAACGGATTTAAAATGAATAAGATGCGTGATGCTCAATGGAAAATGCACTCTGGATAAATTATTCTCTTGAACTCAATGTGATGAATTCAAATGACGGTATCTCATATGCACTTTGCCCGTTGCTCCAGCAAAGTAAAACTATGCCTCATTGCCATACTAGGCACTTTTTATTGATTTGATAGTACTCCACTAAAAATCGACTTAAAGTCTCAAAAGAAAACGATACGTGCAATAGAAAAGGATCCACTTTGGCCTTTACTCCATCGAAAATCGACCTTATGTATAGGGACTTCAAGGACAATTTATCGGTCAGATGGAGTTTTTGTCGTCAATGAGTTACAACTGTATGTCATTGTTATACACAGAGTAGAATTGAGGATCGACAACGGAGAAATTCCCGCCTATAGCATTCCTAATACGAAATATGTGTTTATTTATTTCATCTTATGGCTGGATCCTTTAGCCAAGTATTTTAATAAAACCTCATGACAGCTAAGCTGTTCTTCTCCCGGACATTCTTCAAATCGACAGTGTGACCAAGTTACAGTTCAGTTTCTTTTGTTTAACATAGCATATTCTTATCAATAATGGTCATGTTAACCTGTACTTAATCAGTGTAACTCCATTTGACCAAATAAAGGAAAATTTAAAATAGAGATATGTGAACAAAGATATTTGATGGGACTCATTTTCTGAACCACTCTGTACATATATATATATATACGTATAAGTGGCCGTATTATTCGAACAATTAATTCAATTATGGTCTCTATGCATGTATTTTGTATCTTGTAGATATTTTGGGGATTGGGGAATGTTGATTTGTGTTTTAAATATGCATAGTTTTTTTGTTGTTTTTTTGCTTTGCTTTTTATTGCTATGGTCCATTGACTGCATTGTACCATCACTTGATTTCAACTCCCTTTGAAAAAGAAACAAATGTTGAAAAGATTATGCGAAATATATATTTCAACCGCTCATACATTCCTATAGATCTGCGGGTTTCAAAATGAGAGGCGGCAAACCAGCAGGAAAAAATTAATTGTTAATGTAAGCAGCAAAAAAAAGGGGGGGGGTGTTGAAATTGGAGGTGGTGAATGTGGGGTGAGGGGCCAGGGAATTAGAACAATTCAAAAGAGGGATGGGTAGGTTTATATTAGTGACGTCATATATTGATGGCAACATTTATTATAGTCACGCAACTTTCAATATGTCTTGTTTTCCCTAAAATGAGGGGCACAGCTCTACATTTATTATTTGGAGTTGAAGGGGGTCCCTTTTTTTGGTGATAGTATACATTTTCGCAGCTGGGGCCTCATATGTCCATTGCTTGATAATTTATTAGGGATCGACTAAGATAATTACTCAATTCTTCGATGTTCTCTCCTTAAGAATGAAACAATAATGATAACAGCAGAAAAAAGTTAGAAACACTCTTCCCCTTGCCAACAACAACAACTAAAATCACACGCAATAAAAAGCTTAGGATTTACATTTAAATATAAATTTCTTTTATTTTTTATATGAAGCGATGAGCCTACACATGTTTGTTGCTGAAACTCATTTAAAGTAACAGTCCTTGTTATAAAATATAATATAATGTACTTCCCTATTTTTGCTTCTTTTAATGTGAGCTTTAGTTACACTCACTCCTTGTTAGAAATGAGTCTTCTACTCATATTTTATGCAACTCTAAACATTATAGAGCTGTATAAAATATGAGTGAATCTAAACACCTGTAAGATTTCATTCTTTTTACATACAATTTTGATGGAATACATATACACTTTAAAGGGACTGTATGGAGTACATCCACATATATACAGACAGACAATCATTGCTTTGTAAAGGCTTTTTGTTCCACTTTCAGTGATCTCATTATTTCTGGGGGGTGTGATAGGTAATAGTCAAAATTATCATCTTATTTTTCCGGATTTCAATTCCAATTTTATGACGTCATGCCCCGTAAAAAGAAGCTCGAGGCAATGGAAGGAAGATACTTCTAACTTGATCATCCTTCTCAAGAGGTGATCAGATCTGGCTCCCAAATTCCACAAGGAACAATAGGAAAACTACCGGACTCCATTAGAGAGTAGAGTGGACTCCTTTCTCGAGAAAGAGATACCAGGACTGAAACAATAAACCAATCCATTCACGACGTGTAAAGAATTTTAATATTTCAAAATGGGATCCCTCAAAATACCAAATTGGAAGAAAAATTCTTAGAAATGCATATTTTTTTTAAAAGATCTTTTTTTAATTATACATTGAATATTTACTATAATATAAACTGGGATATTCTTTATCGCTATTTATTATGAATAAATTATTAGGGTTTAAAGAAGATTATCGTTTTTCCTTATTTTTCAGCCTAAATTTGGAAATATATAGAATTCAGAACAAGATACAGAATGGATAAAACCCTTTTACGTATGTTTTATTAATCCTGCTTTTAATTTCTGAATTTTTTAAAGGATTAAAATGACTTTGAACGAACGATAATAGTCCTGAATTACTATAATCCCAGATATTAAGGAATTCAGAGGATTGAAATCAGTATTTCACGCGCAGAGATCAATTCTTTTTTGTTCAGTGTTCCCCTGTGTAATCAACATTCAGAACACTAATAAGGGGAAGTGTAGTATTCGAGTCCCAAATTGACCTTTTTTTGAGAGATCATATTTAAATCACGCTGGTCTGGTTTATTTAAAACCAAGGTAATATATTTTTTAGAGGGAGTTATAGAACGTAGGATGGTTGATATGAAATTAGCTTCAGGTATATTAATCAGCTTGACAAATAAACAAGGGACCCAGAATCCACAAAATACCACTCAAAACTAATTCTTGATCTGTTCAAATATATAGCTAAATTTAGCTATATTTCGATATGTGCTCCTTCACAAGTATTAACATCCTTGAAACGCTGACGAACAGATTGACAGCTCTTGACGATGAAGGCCGTATCCATGGTGTATCAGGCTGTCAGGATGGCTGCATGGATCGAATCCAAATTTGGATGTGGCAGACATTCTTCTCCAAGATGTCCCAAACCGCCAGGGAGTTGAGATCAGGGCTGAAGGAGAGTCACATGGTGGAACGTCAGAAGTAAATCATATTGTTGCTCCAGAAGTTTTGGTTCTTCTTAGCTGTAGGGGCTGTAATTGACTTTTTGATGTTGTATGTTTTTCGGATGGAGATTACAACGGTCTCTGCGGCCTTTTCGTAACTGACAACTGTTTCGAGGAATCGAACACGCGTTTCCTTTTTAGTTGTTTGCTCTGACTTGTTCCCTTTGAGACATAGAAAAACAACAAAACTTGTTTGTCTGTTTTTTCAGCTGTCGTTTGATTGCATAATGAAACCTCATAGTTAAAAATATCGAGAATAAAGTTGTAATTAAATACTAACCCAAATTTGGGTCTCCACTTTGTATATAATGAGACTTTTTTATTTTAAAAATTCAATTACATAGTTAATGGTATTTTTAGCTCTAATATCAATTATATTTTCGACAATTCTTGCGGAAAATTGTCCCATTGACGGGAAACGTTGAGACGACCATCGTTATTTAACACATAATAAATGATTTTCGAGTCTATTATCTATTTTTTTTAAACAGCTGGATATTTTTGAAATTTTTTTCCAATTTATTTTTTTATTTTGAGCAGCTGTGGATTTGGGAAATTTTTCTTTAAAAAATTTAATTTCTTGTGAATAACTTTAGATTTTGGAAAAATTTCCAAACAATTCCATTTTTTGTGATTAGCAGTGGATTTTGAAAATGTTTCTCAATAAAATTATTTATTTATTTTGAGCAGCAGTGGATTTTAGAAATATTGATTCAAAAAATTTAATTTTTTTGTGAATAGCTGTGGATATTGAAAATATTTTCAAAAAAATTAATTTTTTGTTGATAGCTGTGGATTTTGAATATTTTTTGTGAACAGCTGTGGATTTTGGAAAATTTTCTTTGAAAAATTTAATTTCTTGTGATTAGCATCCGATTTATTGAATTTCTTCCAAAATAAAAATATTTTTTGTGAATAGCTCTGGATTTTTTAAATTTTTCTCAAAAAAAAATTAATTTTTGTTAATAGCTGTGGATTTAAGATATTTTTTGAAAGTAAAAATGGCTTTTGAAATTTTTTTTAAATAGTAGTAGATTTAAAAAAAAATCAATATCAAATTGTATATATTTAATTTTTTTTCAATAATGTTAATATTGATTTTTATTTTATATTTTTTTGTCAAAAAAATTCTCTCCCCGCGCCCTCCAAATACATATAATCCTGTAGACGCCCCTGATAGCAGAATGGTATTTTTCATCTATTATTTTTAATATTAAAGAATCGGTATCAGGAATTTTAATATAATTACATTGGAATCGGAATCCGGATTTATTTTGGCATCGTTCCATCACTAGTAGATATATAAAAGCGCCTTTTTTGTGCCCTTTAGGCTCTTTAGGTGATGTCATAAAGTCCTTTTGCAAGGGATGCTTCTTTATTCCTTTCAACATACCTTTGTATGTAAATAGATATTCACATGGCCTTTATATATTTTTTTCTCCCTCTGAAAATTAAAGCTTCCTATAAAAAGAAATCTTTTTTTTTTTCTAGTAGAATAAAATCCCATATCTAGGTATGTATATAGATAGTTATGGGTACAATAATAAACATAGAAATGACTCTACTAAAATCTTATTTTGGCTACCTTGGAGTAAGTAACGGCAGTATGTACGTATTCAAGTTAGACTGTCCTGCTTATAGCTTAATATTTTTTTCTACAGCTCAAAGCGTTTTTCTACTAGGTACAATTAAAAAACTAATCTTTTCAAAGTAACAATTCTGTCACGCCATTTTTGGTGTGGTACAAGCAATTTAAATTTTGAACAAAAAAGTGGTTTTTTTTGCCAAATTTGAATCCATCTTGTATCGTCCGAAATATGATGCTAGACAAACCCAAAAAATTCTACTTGTTTATTAGTTTGTGAAAGATTGATTTTTAATAGAGAGCATGTGTAACTAAAGCTCTGTGTGTCATATTAATCAGGCATAAGGGCCTGTAGGGAGACCAAAAGCGTTAAAAAAGAGTCTTGCAACGGAGAAAAAGGGGTTTCTTTAAATTCTCCGGTTACAGTTGGGCCTTTTTAATAGAGCCTTTCTTTATTTGCGACGTTTCGAACTTGACCGACGGGGTGGAGGATGATTCTAGGGACGTACAACTGCTTGGAGTGAACGAATGGATCACGTACAAGTCTCATTTCTCGACTTGTACGTAGACTCACGAGAGCTCAGATTTGTTCTGTCTTGTAACTAATTGTTTATACTTTAATATATCGAAATATGAATTAATTTCAATCACTCAACCTTCATTAATTATCGAATTTGTAAGTGTTCAGATTTTAATGCACCACACGGTATACCAATTATTTTACAAAAACCTGTCCAGATCGAAGTTGGACCAAATTAGATACAATTTTCTCATTGCCTCACCGGTATATGATGATTCACCGACTGAAAAACCAATACTGGGTAGACAATAAGTTTTGCACCACCTCTTAAACTATATGTTTGAGAGGGGTAGAGATTTTCAATCCCAAAGAGATGTACATTAATGAAAAGCTGTTGTTTTTGTCTTTCAAACAATATATTGTAGGAAAATATATATCACTTTTGGACAAAGATAAAACACAAAGGTAGGATCCAGTACCATACTAATATATTTTTAGGTGACAGCTAAATGCAAGGTCGTTTGGGTAGATCCGGACCATCTTTAACAAATCAAGAACAATAAGAAAAGCATATAACTTAGTTAATTTAGAGGAGACCCGGAGGAACACCATCATCGAATTGGATTGCATAGGACAAAGCCCAGCGTACATCAAGAAGATCGTCAGATAACCAAAGAGCACAGTCTACAACCACTGGAAGGAGGAGGGGGAATATAAAAGAAAAGCTTGCAAGTATTTGAGTGATAAAAAACGTTCCTTGAAGTCATCTCCTGGGAATCCAATTAATGCTCTTGACAAAAAGCACCATGTAAGCCGTGCAACCGTCTCCAGAGCCATAAGAATTGACCAGAGAGTGAGTCATACCACTTCTACAAAAAATATATCCTTACAGACAAAATGAAGGCCACCCTGGATGCCCACGGAAGAAAATTGCTGAAGGATTTGAAGTACCATGCCAACTAAACCATCTTTTATTCGGATGAGAAACAATGGACTGTCGACAGATACCACAACATCTAGAACCACAAATGGTCGGTCAAAGAGAGAGTTAATGACCCCCTTGTCTTTAACCCCAAATTTCGTGCCAGCATCATGGCTCTTAGGGTCATTTGGAGTAACAGCAGAGCCATGCCCCCCCCATTATCTTTGATCCACAAGGAGAAGGGTGAGTGTAGACAGATACTGTGAACTCCTATCTCACTAAGTGATATCTCAGAACAAAGTCCCCCCTACAAACCTGGTCAAGGTCTGCAAATCATTTAAGCCTTGTATCAAGTGAATGATTGACGAAAATGGCGAATACTTTCAAAGACTTTTTCCTTCTGTATCATTAGAACATGTAAATAAAATTTTCTACTTCTTTTAGCTTTTCTTATTGATCAGGAAGCAGTTAAAAGTAGTCCTGATTAATTAAATTTTGATAAAAAATTGACACTGTGAACGTCAGTTTGTTTTAAATAAATGAACGAATGAACGGAATAAATTAATACATGATCGCCCATACGGAATTTTTTTAGGGATGAACGAAAAAAGTGGGTATGCTTCCAAAGGACTAAAGGCTACAGCTAGAGGGATCTAGACGGAAATTTTAGTCCAAACTAAAATTCAAACTGTGGGACCGAAATCGAAGACTGAAATTTCTTGGTTTACAAAAAACAGTCACACATAAAAAAAAAGTTTAAAAAAAACGTAATTTTACCACGAGTTCGACGAAATTAGATACAATTTTAACAGGCCCATGGCAGTCACGGATTTCCAACCTGAGGCCTAATACTGGTGCAATATATTTTAACAGGGCAGTCTAATACATTCATAGCAAAAACTACAGCAAAGAACAATTTTCTTATGTTTTTTTTTCTTTATTTTCTTGAATGTACAATGTTAAGTTTTCTTATTCTTCTATTCATTTAATGTTTTTTTTTATCTTATATATGTTTAATACACTAATCCTAGGCTAAACTTCGTATTTTTTCTCCTTTAGGATAGTAGTAGTTTCTTTTTATTGTTCTCATAGCCTTACATATTTTTTTTTACGATAATGTCTAAGAAAATAATAATAAAATCTTTTTCCATCTTGTATTTATATATACATATATATATATTCCTTTCCTTCTTATTGCTCAAGGAACATGTAACTACAAAAAAAAAAGCCAATTGGTAAAATAACTAGAGTTGTCGAAAATATGATCTGAAACGCTTTTATTCTAGTTGTCAATTTGATCAAACTTTTTTTGTTTTCCCAAGTTGTAATCAATTATTATGATTATTTCATTCTTGAGGAGGGAACATCCACGTATAAAGTGAGTGTGCTCATGAATATGCATATAAATCGTATGCATTTTGGGTATGTAAAAAAAAGAAATCAACCTGTTAAGTGGTAATCATGACAATTAGCAGAATATTTGGGAAGAGAGTAACTAAGCTCTCATGACGTTTCATAGCACCTATAACAGAAAGGAAATAAACAGAAATCCCACGCCGACATACACGGGAATTACTTTGTTGGCAATCCTCAATTTCCGTGCATGTCGCCGGTGGATTTCTGTTTATTTCCTTCAAAATCTGAACACTTTGAATCTTAAACTTCAACAAGATATAATTTATTAATTAATCATAGAATTTCAACAAAATTATAAGTATAAATAGTTGTGTGTCTGAGCTCTCTGAATCATAAATGTAGCCGTCCTAAGCGGCTAATATGGCTTACAGGCGTCGACAGAAGGCCTGGTACCCGCTACAGATGTAGTCATCTATCATGGCGTCCCAGTGCTGCCTGACAGTGGTTTTCAGGGCCTCGATGTTTGGATGACGTACACTGCAGGCCTTCCCCTAGAAATCACAATCAAAAGGTGTAGTCAAGGGGTTTGCCATCAGGACTCTAAGAGGACAAAAGTGTCAAAAAGAGTTCAAAAATACTCCTTCAAAAGAGTCTTGCAACTAAGGGATGGGATTCTTTCATTGTTGGTGTCAACAGTGGCCTTTCCATCCTCACAAGGTTCCTTCCACCTACTTTTTTATAGCTCTGGTGTGAAACCCATAGATCTCTTGCATGGGCCCTCATGTACTTGAGGGATATTGGTCTGGGCTGTTTTCTTTAACTCTCCAGTGATCAGTTTCGCCTTTTTGACAGAGCCTATCGTCCTCTCCAACGTTCAGGATTTGCTTACGGTGTAGACAGTGATCATATAGAAGTTCAACTGCTTCGAGTGTACGAATGGAAATTCGTCCATCACGTTCAAGTGTCATTTTTCGACTTTTCCGTAAGATTCGAGATAGCTCAGGTGTGTTTTGTTTTGTAACTAATTGTTTATGATTTTCTATATAGAAATATGAATTAATTTCAATCACTAAACCTTCATTAAGTATTGAATTACTAAGTGTTCAGATTTCAATAGACCACCCGGTACTTATAAATCCCCAATAAGTCATGAGAGAATACTTGTATTTAGTGTTCTGTCGCTCCTTATTTAGAATCGAGGACAGCAGGCCAGTCCGGTCGCGTCCAGTCAACTCCCAAAATCCGTCCTAAAATGTAAAAAAAAAAGTATAAAATGTAGACTAGTCATACATATATTTTTTTCAGTTGGTAGGAATGTATTTTTTTCAAGAGTTCCTTCTTATTTCCTTCCAGATCTAATTTAAATGTTATTTCCGGAGGAGACAGTTGATAAAAAGAATGGATAATAAATTAATATACAATATTTTACAAATCGACATGATATATAATGACAAAAAATGTTTGATTAATTACATACAATAATATATTGTTGGGGACTGACTGAGATATCTATTATTACATCATTCTATTCACTCAGAGGTTATAAATCAAAGGATCCTTCCTCACAGAGAATATCAAATATAATAACGACCGGATATGACGTTTGAGTTTCATAATATATATCATTTATAAATTCTCTATAGAGTGGAAAAAATATGACCTTAGACAACGCGAGGCTTTTTGTAGGTGCAACCTCCTTCCTTTATTCTTGAAGTACGTATATCCTAAAATGATGGTGGGTACAACTTATAATTTGTTAGGGAGTTATAAGGGAAATTTGTAGTTGAATTGAGGATTGACATCCGATAGACTCCTACCTACAGGGTAGTGCAGATAAATTGGGAAAATATTTAAAGGCTTATGACGAACGAACTAGATGAACCATATTTCTTCTATTATTTGAAAGCTATATTTCATGAGATTCAATTATTTATAAGAAGGCCTGTCTTTCATTATAAGTTCAGCCACACAGTACTGGAAGGTTTGGCAGGCCCAGACCACCTTGTGCAAATCCAGATATGCCATTGTAGGGGTAATTGACTTCTTTGGGTCCTCTACAACCGAATGATACTTGGCCTCAAACTTGACCCTCCTCCTGCTGATCTAATAAAATGTCATGAAATGTATGCTGCTTCAACTAGGAGTTGAAGGAGTTTAGATCTGTGTTCAAAGGGGGCTACATAAACCTATCCTAAAATGATTTATATGCTTTATGCTACTCTTGGTCATGCACACGGGTGCGTATCAGAGCTCTGTCTTGTTGAAAGGGGGCATTTATTGTATTGGAAGAGGATGTCTCAAACGAGGGTAAGACCAGAGGCATCAAAAAATAGGAAATAAGGTCATTCCTATACATACAGAGGCCCTCCGTGGTAAACGCCAAAGGGAGTTTTTCTCCTTAACTTGAAACCCCTGCCCCAAACTTGAAGTGATCGGCTATTAATCAACTTTGGAGCATTCAGCGATGCAAGTGCACATCTTTTGATAATGATCCCAAGATTTGTTCGTTTTGTCGGTTTAACTTTTTGTGTAGGACCCATTTTTTATCATCTTGAAAGCACAAACAACTCTCTTCGATTACTTACCAGGAACAGCACCACAAACGCAAAACAATATTCGATGAAGTTTAGGGATAAAAATCAAGCCGAATCGACGATAAAATTAAGTCGACTCGGGTTTGTCTTTTTTTTTTTTCAATGAAAATGGATTCATCATTTGAGACGAAGTGACTCCAGACAATAATGTTTTCTGGTTTACTTATTCACTATCAGAGATTATTACAGTATTCGTTTTAGCCAGGGGCCTTAAAATAAAGAGTTGATAGTTTTCCATTTCTCTTGCTAAGTAGTTGAATTTAGGTACTTAATCATCAAGAAGAAAAACAAACAATTAACTTAATTAATGATTATATAGTTCGTCAACAAAATACTTCCATCAAGCAAAAGCATCAATGCCTGATAATGAGTAGAATTGGGATGCGATGCTCTAATCACGGATTCGAGATTAGTACCCAGAACATATATGTAAAAAACTTCATATTAATCCCAAAAAGTGTTACTCTTAAGCTAATACTCTTCTGCCGATAAAATTTAAGACAAAGTATGTTACCTGTTGGCGGTTCTCTGCCTTTATCCGGATATTTGTCTTATACAGGGATATTAATCAGTAATTTTTTAGGTATATTGAAAAAAGAATCTGCAAATCAACATGTTAACCCTGACAATTGGATGGACGTTTTGGAGGATATCAGCTTAGCTGATGTGACGTTTCATTAGATCACCTGCAAGCAATCGTGACAAGGGGAATAAGAAAATAAACGAGGATAAAGGCAAGAAACTCTGATGTTGATCCTAAACCCCTTACCGTCACAATTAAAAAGAAAATTTTTAATTTGTATAACCTTTCATGGGGTTCAGGATATAATCTAAAAATTCCACTCTGTATATTGGTTGAAATTACTTCCATGTTGATCCTCGATTCTACTGTGAGTCAAACAACTCTTTTAACTCATCGACAAGTCCTGAATGTTACTCTCCGTCTTAGAAAGAAATGATCTTAATGATCTATGAATGATTCAAATTTGAATAAAATGATCACCAATTTGGTACATTTGTACATAACATCGACTACTCCCCTATAAACCCTCATTGTTATTTTCTGGCTTTCATGATACATGCACAAGTTACTCTCTTTGTATAGATGTTCTGTCCTCTGGAGATTAAATAGTAATACAAACAGAATTGGAAAATAAAAACCCTGTTCAGGTCGCTCTCGCTTTCTAGGACATATTTTATTCACCTCTTGTTATGGTGAATTGAACTAATTATTCGGTAAATAATTATATGGACAATAAAATATCTCCTACGGGTGTTTTACTGGTGCCCATGGACTCATATTCGGAACATCAATGTATAAAAATATCTGTATATTATTGCCGGAACAAACTCAAAACCAAACTCACATATGTGGTCCGTCAACATACAAGGAAGTTAGAATGATTTCTCTCAAAATTAAGTGCTTTTAATTACCTTTGTATTCTTTGACTAACTATCGTTAATTTCAAAGAACAAATTAATATTATCAACCTTTTTGGCTCACAAATTGCACTTAAAGTAGCCAAAATTGTTTCTGCACTCATCACACAAATTTGAATACAAACCCCCTATAATTGACTCAAATATATTTATGGAATATTGGGGAGTTTGAAGCAAAGGGGGCTTAATAATTGATGTAATTATCGAATATGGCCGCCATCAGCTTCCAATACATCCTCCAGGTGAGGCGGCCAGCCCCAGAATATCATGATGAGGTAGTCCTCGGACATTGCACCCCAGGCTTGGTCAACATAGTCCTTAAGGTCCTGAAAATTTCGATAGTGAACTTGGCAGGCCTGACTCTCGATGTGCTGCCATATAGATTAATCAAGAGGATTGAGATCTGGACTCTGTGGTAGCCATAAGCTCATGTACCGTAATTGCATGTTGTTGGTGTGGTTGTTTTTTCAGGTGGGCCTCTGTGAGGTGAGGCCGCTCACAAGATCGTAGAGAGGTCCCACCCTCATTCTTGATGGTGCTAGACACTATAAAGATCCTTGTCCTCGGCAAAGTCTGACATAGACATCTTGGGATTTACTTGAAAAGCTTCCTTGGCCTCATTTGAGTCCAACTTTTTTGGCTTATCATTTTTTAGCTTGGTTGTCAAAGCTGCCCATCATGTAGGCGCTTCTGAATTCGAAAAACAGTAGCCCAGGATGCTTTAGTTGCCTTGATAACATCAGAGAAGGGGAGTTCATTTTGCAGTAGTGAAGTTACCTCAATCATCTTCCATTCATCAGCCATGGTCGTTATCTTTATCAAAAAAGTTTTTATCACAAATAACTGTTGACAGTGTTAGCTATCTGGAGTCCTCGGAATTTTTTCTCAAAAATCAACCAACTCCGAGTTACAAGTCATTATATTTAAGTCTCAATTTATTTGCATGGACCGGTATATTATTATTAAAGATGGGATGGATGTAAAGAAAAAACTAAGTATAGCGGTTAGAAAAGAAAAAAAAAGGATTATGTGTGTGTGATTTCTTCTTGGTTGTTCGGTATTTAATGAGTTGTGAGTGTGTTCCCTCAAAAAGGAGAATTATCTGCTATATTTGGTGTAAATTGATTTAAAAATTTGTAATTAAATAGAAAAATATTTTCCCCTTCTCTAATGCTATTTTAAAAGTAGAAAGTTATTTTCTCTATAGCAGTAAATCCTTTTCCCAAACTCAAAATCATATAACAAGCAGCTGATATTTAGAATTATCTTCATTCAGTAATAGCATATTTATCACTCCCGCCTTCTCCTCGTGGTCTTCCATAAAATCAATCTCTAAGTATTACATATACTCCATCTGACATTGTCATTGAAGTCCATATACATAAAGTTCCTTCTCTAGGAACTACCAAGACGCAAACCTACGCACATTGAGTTCAAAAGAATAACTTCTCTCAAGGGTCCTATTCATTAAGCTATGTCATTTCATATGGGCTGTTAGTTCAAGGTATATGAAGTAAAAATAAATTGGGATTTTCTGCTTTCTTTAATTTTTGTTCACAATCGTTTTTATGATGGACATGAGATCCGTAAGGAATGTGCTCCATAGAATATGGTAATTATGCAACGAAATACAGAATAAAATAATTGATTTAAATCGCAAATAAATGGTAGCAAATACGTACGTGACAAGTCCTCAAGAAATATGAACGCTCAATCAAAGAAAAACAACAAAAATTTCTTGAAATAAAGACGGCAAACATTCCATTCATCCTTGTCAAAAAAAAAAAAAGTAAGATTCTTTAATATACATACATAAATAAATAGCCGTCAAATTAATCATGAAGAAAGGGGATTAGTGAGGGTTCCCTGTTATTGTTGCTATTGTTTTTCCTTTTGTATCGTAGGTACTTTCTTATTGAGGGGATTTTGTTGTAGTTGTTGTCAAAAGATTCTTTTCTTCATTTACAAAAGTTTGCCGAAATTATTTTGTCATTCTGATTACAAATTAGTGTTGGGCCGATTTGAGTCGATAACTTCGAAAAATTAAATATTATTAATGTGTTATTTCACATACACCAAAATCAGGGGCGTCTGCAAATGTTCATTGTATTTGAGGAAAAAAATTTTTTTTTTTTTTTTTTTTCTTAAATTTTTTTTTTTTTTTTCAATTTTTGGAAAAAAAGTTTTAAAAAAAATTCATAATTTATTTTATTACTGCTTCAAAAATTTCAAAATTAAATTAAAAGTATCAAATTTTTTAGGAAAAAAAATCCACAGCTGTTTACAAAAAATTAAAAAATTAAATTTGAAATATAAAATTATCTTGTAAAAAGAAAAATTCCTGAATTGGGCGGAGGGTGGGGGTGCTACTGCTTTGACAGTCTACCCCCTGCGGACGCCCCTAGAAATATACAATGTATCTCTTAAGAAATATCGTATATGTATATGATATATTACAAAATAACTAAAAAAAATTTGACTGAAATTGAAAATGGTCATGTTTCATTTTTCTTTAGGTCAAACTATATTGACGTCGTGACCTTTTGGTTAAAAACTCAATTTGTTGCCTTACACCAGAGTTCACCAAACTTTTTTTTACTGCGGGCCTGATAACTGAAAGAATGACTGTTCAAGACTTGCAAGCCAGAACAAAACTTATGGGGGAAAAAAATGAAAAAATAATTTTAGTACGAATTCCTTTTAGTGAGTCATGTGCAATGAACAAAAAACCCCACATGTTTATTAACTGAAAGCTATCAAAGAATCAATGTTAGCAAAACATGGATACATTGGACATAGTGGGCACAGATCCGAATCTTACAAACTTAGGAGGAGAAAAAGGTTAGTGAGACTTGTGAAACTGAAATCTGGCTTTCAATATATCATCAATCCTTGGTTTGGAAATGCAGCATTGAATCAAGATGATTGATTACAAATGTTTATCCGTCAATCGCGTTGGATGAGTTGATGTTTACTCATCTGAGAATGAAAAAACGGGAAGGAAGTGTAATTGTGGGATATCTAAATACTCCTGTAAGTGCTAAATATATATTTCTCCAAATACATAGAACAGGACAAAGGTACTCTATAGTCACTTACAAGACATCATGCATTAAAAAACAATAGTAAAATTAAGGGACAAAGCAATCAGGATCTTTTAGCTTTCTAAACATAATATTCAAAATTATATTTTATCACAAAGTTTTGTGACCCATACGTTTTAGCAAACAAATTCAAGTACAGTGTGCAGGCTGGATAAATTAACGTTGCGGGCCAGATCTACCCTGCAGCCCGTACTTTGGTGACCCCTGCTTATACAATAAAATTCAACAAAAGAATAAAACAATTATATATTACATAGTTTTTAAAATAGAAAAAATATTCGAAATACAGCCATTTAAAAATAGGTTAGGTGGCGTCGAGGCAGAAACTTTACTGCCCTTTAAATCCAAAACTGGAGGACTAAAAAGGTTGAATTTTTGGATTTTGAACTAAAATTAAAATATGTTCCAAATTTGAAAAAAAAAAATCGAAGATTGGTCTATTTTTGAGTGATTGATTTGGCTTTGAATAACTCGAACGTTCATTGGTCTTCCTAACAGTTATTTAATATCATTTTGTAGTAGGGGTTGCTACCAATGGATTTTTGGCCTTTCCCCCCCCCTTTCTTTAAGGAAAAGAGGTTGCATGATGCAACACAAGTAAGGACATCTTAAGTAGCTACTAGTTTTTGTCACAATACCAATATTTTGATACTGATTCCGTTATCAAAGTTGATATCGGTATTTCGATACTTTCTCGGCAACCAAAAGTGTAGTTCAGGACAATTCACATGCGCTGACAAATACAATGTACTTTTTTATATTGGGACGGTGTTAATAACAAAAATAATGTATTTTGATGTCAGCTGTGGAACCAATCAGTATTAACATTATTTGAATTATTATTTGCCTACCAGTCAAAAATTCTAAACAGTCATTTAACAATAGTTCCATATTCTTTCAACTTTTCTTTTCGGAGAAAAGTTTGCGTGACACAATGAAAAATAGCTAAATAACAATGCCTGGATAATGTCTTTTTATAGACTAATAAATGGATAATATCTTTTTATATATAATATCTTCAACTTAAAATCAATATAAGTTTTTAAATCTGATATTTTCTTTTTTGTGATCTATAAATGTTCGGGTACTCGAAGTTTGTTCGGATCAAAGACCTTTTTAAACAATATAAGTTTATAGCGTATCCGGGTACGATGAATCCGGCTCCAAGACCTATCCTATCTCTAAACCAATCTCCATTCGAAACACTGATTGAAAAAAAACCACAGAAGCATCAGAGCTGACAACAAATTAAAATTTAACTCTTGTATCACATACGGAAGAGATGATTTTCTTCTTTTACAAAAGTTTGCCGAAATTATTTTGTTATTATGATTTAGAACACATTTTCTTTCAAAGAGACGGAGAGAGAATGTCGTTTCTTCAGCAGGGTCCAAAAATAAAAGAAATAAAGACGGGGAATAAAAAAAAAAAATGACGACATAATAAAGATAGATATCTTGTCTTTTTCTTCTTCCTCCTAAAGAAGCAGGAGCAGTCCAACTCACATCACATCACCAAACGAAAATGTCAAATGAAATGACATAAGGAACAGTTAAGTTCTATAAATGTGCCAGATCACGTTGTTAGACGTTTTTTATCTTTATTAGTGACATAAAAAAATAAAAGAGAGTTCCATTTAAACATCAACACGACGAAAAGAAGATGAGGAAAAGAGGAAAAGAAGAAGAATATTATAATATCAATATTAGTGTTGGGTTTCGAGTCTGAAAATCATTGACCGGTGATCTTTAATGGAGGGGATTAGTTCGGTTCGCTTTTGATAATAAACAAAGATCCGGTGTATTTTCCTTTCAGATGATTTCATTCATTTTCATCAGTTCACTCTTGTAGCATCTAAAACAGCAGACTCTACGCATTATGAACTCAAAAAGGGTATTACAAAGGATTTTTATATTAGCTTATATCAATCAAGGAATTTGTCTCATTTCATTCTCAGTAGTTAATAAAATTATCAACTCAATGTATATTATAATTAATAACTACAGATGTGTTTTTTTGTAAGAGCGCGAGGAGAAGGCGTAAGCGAAACGTGTGATAATACTAAATTAATACTCTTCTTAAATTCAGTCTGTATTATTATTATTTTTGACAGAAAAAATCCCATAAAGAGGAGAGCCTCCTATATTGAAAAGGCATCTGTGCAAACATTGAAATTCACATATATTTTTATTATAAATTTTTAAAATAATTTACACCAAAGATAGACAATAATGCTTACTTCAAAGCAAGAAGTTAACACCCCGATCACCTATTAAATATTGTACAAAAAAAAAAGATAGAGTACACACATCAGCCGTTTTGTCTCTTTTCTAATAGGTAAACTTATTTTTTGTTGGTTTACACAGATACCTTCGTTATTGATAACTATTCTCTAAATAATAAAAACAGTTGGCAACGATAAAAAAAAAATTAAATCTACCATATATTGTTTATTTCTTTAATTTCCTTTCCTTTTTGACGGTCGAGGTTGAGAATAGATACAAAAGCAAGTCTTGTACCGATCTCAAAAAAAAAACCGGTCTGAATCGGTCCTAAAAAAATCGGTTTGGATCCAAGTTATAAAAAAAATCAATCCATATTCGTCACATTTAAAACTCGGTATGAACAATACTTACAAAGACGTCATATGAAGTTAAATGTGTTAGATAAATCATATTTCTATTAATAATTAATCAGAAGTAGGGAGAATATCTGTCCACGGATTGAGACAGAAAGAATTAGTTGAAGATTTGAAAACAATAAAATTTCCGTGTGAGATTGCAGTTGGGGCCGAAATATCGGTGCAAATCGGTCTAGAAAAAATTACATAAGACCGAACTAAAAAAATAATTCTCCTTTTTTTTCGCATTTCAACACATAGTTATGAGGAGGAGAAGGATGGAGCATTTAAAGCAGACAGACATGATTCATGCCTATGTGGCCCGTCAACAAAAAACAACCTATAAATGTTTGCTCAAATAGAGTAATAAAATAATTAGAGATTGATATGGCTGGGCGTTTGCAGGTGGTGGGCTGAATGGGCTGTAACCCCCCACCCAAAATAATATGTATATATATCAAAAAAAAATTAATTTATGTTCCAAAGAAATTAATTTTTGGTGAATTGATTCTTAAATTTTTGTAAAAAAAATTTAATATTTCAAAATTTACTTTTTTTTAACAAACAGCCTTGGATTTTTTAAACTTATCATATTTGATATGTTATATTATAAATTTTTTTTTTATTATTTTTCGAAATATTTAACTTTTGGATTTTTTTTTTCAAAAAATTCAAAACCAGGCCCCCCCACCCAAAAAAAAAATACATATTCAGATGTAAATATATTATCCTACGGACGCCTCTGTATGTTGTGTTTGAAAGTGACCATATAGATATCAAATAAAGACTTATGAATCAAATAAACTTTAAAAAATATAGTTTGTATTCTTGAGTATCTACACTCGTCCTAAAAATTAGAATACAAAGTATATATAATTGACCGAAATATGTAAATGCAATATTTTTTGGTATAATATAAAAAATATGTATTTCACATTTTTTAGATTTTTGTTTAAGATTGTTTTTGTGTTAATTCAACACATTTTTTGTAATCCATCAATGACACAACCAACCTTGGGACAATAACTCAAAATAAGATTTCCTTTTTTCAGTTGTTTCTTAGGGAGGAGGAGTTGTTAATAGCTAGAAGCAGTGGCGTAGCTAGCGGTAGCCTTACCTCCTGACAAAGATGTGAAATGTAAAGCAGGGGGAAGAGAACTGTAAAAATTTGAGAAGAAAATGTATTGACAGGGCTCTCATATTTTGAAATCAGTAAGAATTGAGATTGTAAATCTCACTACGTGACGTAATCAGTGTTATAACGTCCATGAATCGTCATTTCAAGTGTATAACTAAGTTAAGATAAATGAAAAATAATTATGGATGCAAATAAAATTTGACATATGACAAAATATTTAAAAGCACTTGTGCCTTTCTTTTAATGCATTTATGACAAAAATGAGCTCCTTTCCTTTAGTAACATTGTAATTATAAGTCAGCAATTTTGAATATTTTTGATTGAGGATAAAAATGCGTGAGAAATGGAATGTGTGGCGTGAGAGCGTGATATTTATTGAAAATGCGTGAGTGTCGTCCAATAGGTCTAAGACTTGAGATCAATCTAATTAAGTAATTGATCTCAAGTCTCACACCTATTGTGTTATTCTCACATTTTTTAAATTAATCTCACGCTCTCACGTTACACGCTCAATTTCTTTCGTATTTTTATCCTCAATCAAAAAATATATATATGTAATTGATACGACTGATCAGTAAATATGGCTAAAGTAACGAAGATTAACTAAAGATTACAAGCAAGTATTTCCCATTTTCCAGTAAATTGTACTATTGTAAGATCCCGAAAAAACGATTACTCAATTCTGAGATGAGATTCTAAATTATTATAAATACTTTATTTGGCATATACTGATGAAACTAAAAATTTAAGCAAGGCCCTACTTTTGATACAGATCTGTTGAATTTAGAAATAGTTCCAAATTTTTTTTGGATATTCTTTACATGTAGGGATGGTATTTATGTCGCGAAAAACTCAGTTTAGTAATCAAAAAGGAAAAATGTGTTTTGACTTTTCTTTTTATAAGAAGAAATTCATTTTATCTCTCCAACATCATATAAAAGCCAGCTCATAATAACTATTTATTGGAATAAACTGGCCAGAGGGAGTGTTTTTGCCATACATATTGCTGTTTAGCACATGAGACAGTAGTCTAATGACAGGGAGAAGATCACCCGGGTGTTTCTTATCCGGCCCTATAAACAGCAACATATAGTTTAAAGCACTCATTAATTTGGCCTTGTAAAAGTTTTCTTTGGTGAGCCTTTGCTTTAGGCGGAAGAAGAAGAGTAGCATGAAGTTACCCTCAAGCAAGACGAGCTTTCGAAAATCGTACAAGGTTATACTGGGTACTTGAGTCGATGATATCCCTAGTTCCATTTCTTGTGAGAGCTACTTCGGCAATAATTGCTATTGACGTCTCTCCAATGGTTGTTTTTGATATTTGTGGGGCAAAATGCAGCCAAATAGTTCTTAAGTCTCTCAACCTCTCATATATGGCCGTTAACTTGAGCGAAAACCCCAATTATTTATCTTGATGAAGTCAAACGTTGTCCACATTTTTCTGTTAGACGACTTCTGTTAGACGACTCTATGTATTGTATCAATGTAGCTACGCCTTCCCTAATGGAATTTGCCATAAAAAGATACATATATACAAAGGAATAAATAACTTTCGAATCTCCGATGATGACTGTCACAAAATGAGTCTGAAAACATTTTTATGAGTACTTCAACTTTTCTATGTTGGAGTAAAGAGAGACAAAAGTAGCAATAAAGATAACAAGTGAAATACTAGACACTTATGAACAAAACACAACAAAAAAAAAAAAAATAATAAAAAGTGAGGAGATGAAATTGAGGGGGAACTTTAAAAGGGTCAAACTTAATAGTATATGGAAATTCAAACCGTATTTCACATCTTGTACCTTTGAATGAACTTTTACAGTCTGACATATGTAACAATTTAGAAAGAATTCCCGCTAAAAAAAATGGTGACAAAGAGACGAACATATATTAGTAACTGGCAGTAGTATCCGGCATTGGATCGAGTTATTAGATGTGTACAAATTAGTGTTGAGACTCGGTCCAGCAAAGATATTTTTCGGTTCGGTCTTAAGTGATTTTTTCGGTCCCAATTTATTGACCGATTTTCTTCGGTCTCAAATATTATGAGAGATTTATTTTTTCCTAGATCAACTGTCGATAAAACACGATAAAAATACTGTATACTTAAAATAGACAGCAGGATCAAAATTAATCCGAGCAATCTCTGTTGAAACTTCGTATAACGTCATTGTACTTGAAAAAATATGTTATGTTTTAAACAATTTATCTCTAAAATCGGTCTAGACCAATTTTTTGGGGAGACGGATCTAGAAGGAACTTTTCCTTTAGACCGGTATAGACCGAATTTCTATAAGAGACCAGTGCAGACCGATTTTTTTTGTTGGACCGCATTAGTTTGGTCATCAAAATATTTAAAAGTCTTGGATTTCCAGACTGAACCCCAACACTAGTAGATTATACAAACTTTGCAGTAATAATATTTGTTTTTCGAGGACCAATAATAAGGATTGAATGGGACGTGGGACTAGAGCTGCGAAGTCGGTACATTAAATGCATAACGCCGACTCCAACACACAATTTTATAATAATATATTTTATGGCCTCTATAAGTACTACATGAGTCATTTGAGTCTAGAGACTATAAATATAGATTTAATTTATAGCTATAAGTAGTTACTAGTTATATATTGGAAAGAATTGTCCCAGGTATAAAGAAAATATTTGGAATATAGGCTATTGCTAATACATTCATAAGTTTATGAACATAATTTAGCACTCGTAATCGTGGAACAACGATACAAACAACCTCTCACTGCAATGTTACAAATTACAATGTTGACATTGACTATTCACAAGGCTAAGTAATGAATTAGCATGGCTAATGACTATACTCCACGGAAAATTATAATTTAAACTTGAGCGATGTTTGGGAATGGAGAGACTATAGATTATAGAACACATTTGAAATTTGTGAAGTAAACTAATAAATGCATTATCTTTTAATATTAATAAATAAATCCATAATTTATTACCCCTTAAAAAAAGTCTTGGACTATATATAAGATTTATTTACATAATACAGGGTGGTCACGATAAATTGGAACTACTTTAAACTTCATCCAGATCCATAATGTGGATATTCGGGGTTAAATCATACTTATATAAAAGGTTGTGTGAACAATACACTATAACTTCAACCACAATTGTTTTGACAACAAACAATAGTCATCATAGAAGAGAGAGCAAGGAGAGACGCCATCCTATAATTGGCTCTCGCGGGACACAAGCCCTCTGCTATCTACAAGCTTCTTAACTACCCCAAGACCACGGTGTACTGGGTCTTCAATGATTGGGAGGTTGAGGGGAAGGTCTGTTGCAAGGCCCACAACTTGCGAAGTGACCGAATCCGCACTCCCCGCTTCCTTGAAGGCCTCCTGAAGTCCATCAAGGCTTTGCAGGGGACTTCCTTGTCCAGGTTGGCCAAGAACCGTGGATTGAGCAAGCAGCTGGTCTCCAAGGCTGTGAATGAGGACCTCGGGTACAGGTCATACCGAATGGCTAAACAACACATCCTCACGGCATCCATGAAGGCCACCAGGCTCACCAACGGTAAGTGTCTCCTCAATGACCTGAAGAGCCATGGAGGAAGAATCATCTTCCACTTCGACGAGAAGAACTGGACTGTCGACAGAAGCTACAACGTCCAGAATGACAGGTGGCTTGCCAAGGAGAAAAAAGAGGTCCTTGCAGTCTTCACCACAAAGTTCCCGGCCTCCGTGATGACCCTGGGTGTCATCTGCAGCACCAATGAGGTGATGTCTCATTTCTTCTTCAACCCCAAGGAAAGGGTTAACGCGATAAGGTACTGCGAAGTCATGGAGGAGTTCGTCATCCCCTGGATGAAGGATACGGCCTCTTGGAGGGAGTTCATATTCCAACATGAATCAGCGCCTGCACACATCGCACACAACCACTAACCTCTTCAACTCCCACGACATCAATTTCTGCGATCACAACACCTGGCCCTCCAACTCACCCGACCTCAATCCGAGTGATTACTACTGGTAGGGGAAGTTGGAGAGGGAGGTGTGCAATGTCAGCCACAAGAGCATCGCGGCCCTGAAGGGCTCCATTACGAGGGGGTGGAATACTGTCGGTTCAGCGGAAGTCATCAGGGCATGCAAATCCTTTAGGGGCAGGATGGAGAAGATGGTGGCTGCTGAGGGAGGACATGTTGACTAAATTTGTTGTTTAATATCATGTCTAACTTTTTCATATTAACAAATACACTCTAAATTCCATTTTTATCAAGCAGGTTGAATTTTAAGATAGTTCCAATTTATCGTGGACACCCTGTATATATAATTTTTTTTTTTTTTTGCTTGAATCGGGCCGGTAAACATTTCCCCACTTCTTATTTTGACTTCACCAAAAAAAGGTCTCACTGCCTTTTCCAACTTCACAGCCCTGTGTTCGGACGGGACTTTTTATAAGTTTATAATTTGTCTATATTAAATTACCTATCACGTCGTTACTTTAATTGTATCTCGCAGCCTATCCTCTAAAAAGAAATAGTAGGGGAAAGAATCAAAATCAGTTGATAGTTGTTAGCCAGTTCTTCGCAATCAGGGAATTACTTTTCAAAAATTCTGAGGAATTATTCATAAATGAACATGAGCTAACTTGAATTCCACCAATCAATGTTAGATAAGGGGGAACAAAACCTAAAAATTGACAGCCCACAAAGGAATACAATGTTGATATTTATATTAATGGTGTAAAAGCCTGCTAAACGGTAGCTAAATGATGACGTGTAATAGTTGATTTACATACATATGTTGCAGTTGAAAGTGACTAAATGAGGATCAAATTAAGTCTTTTGAATCAAATAAACGGTACAAACTATAGTTAGTATTCTTGGGATTCTACAATAATCCCAAAAATTTAAATACAGAGCCTATAATTGACCGAAATATGTCTATGATATATTAGGTGGTATAATGTAAAATATTCATTATTTAGGCTCAACGTTTTGATGACATTGTATAGTCATTGAGACAAGACCCGTGACAAAGGGGAAACATCCCTCCTGACAAAAATCCGCAGGAAAAAAATGGTGACAAAGCTCTAACCATTTATTTAGTAACTGCCAATAATACTCAGCATTACTCGGAGTTATTAGGCGTCAACGAACAGCCAAACTTTGCTTTAATAATGTGGAAGTATCCTCAGTAGAGCAATTAGAAAAAATTCACCAAAAATTTTCAAATTTGTTTTAAAAAAATGTAAGTTTCCTTGAGTAACTATGGACTTCTGAAAAAAAAAAATCAAAAAACTAAGCCATCCCCCCCCGTGAACAGCTTTAGTACTGATATACAGGACTGAACTGACCCGAACTGAGACTGAACTGCATACAGTCCCCTACAGTAGTTACCACTATTTAAAGAAGTATAAAGGGATAAAAGGTGTGGCAAGTTGAGTGAGAGAGCACATGCATACGTCATAGGTGTGTTGTAAGTACATACACGTGGATGGTCGTTGATTATTACTGATTACTTGGTGTATTTACAATGCACCTAATATATAATATGTTATCTTGAAAAAAAATCATTGTATTTCCTTCGTTCTCCCTCTCTCTTTCTCGTATTTTTGTTATTATTATGTATGATTAACAATAATAAATTGTAATCTTGAGATAATTTATTATAATTTATATTTTAAATATATCATCCAAATACATTTATCTATTCCTATATATATATATGTTTAGAGCCGAAGAAGTGACAAAGAATAACTATGTCATGAATGTATTTTACTCTCTTGAACAGCCGGAATTCAAAATATACTTACATACAATTTTAACTCCTGTTAACTATTATAAATGGAAGTTTGAACCAATGACAAAGCTTTAATTTGCCTCAGAATTTACCGAATTTATGTTTGATTTCTTGCATACTACGTTTCTCTTATTTTAAGAATGATTTTAGAACGTACTGATGGGAAAAATTTGAAAAAATTCAAAAGTTAAATTTTTTGTAGAAAAATTTCAAAAACATAGTTATTCACAGAAAATTAAAGGAAAAACTTAGAAAAGTAATATTTAGTTAAATGCCAATAATAATTAAGAATTGGAATGGCAAATTAAACATTATTCTGACGATGCCGGTCCCGATTCTCCAATTCCGTATTCGTATTCCGATTAATAGTCTCATCACTATTAGAATGAGACGTTTGGATAAAGATCTCTTTGAATAACAACTCAGGGATATTTTCACACCAGCTCAAAATGTCCGGAAACACTATTTTCCTGGTCTAGCACTGACCTTCCAACAGCGAAAATGAAGAGGAAGAACTCACTCAAACCCCTCAAAATATAATCTGCAGACACCCCTGAGGATCACATTTGGTATTTACATATATTGACAAATAAATTATCCTTCATTTCTATTGACAAATGATTCTGATTAATCCTTTGGGAGCACCGCTAATTTAAATTAAAGTAGGAAAAATTAATCGTCGCAATAAAAGAATTAGAGATTGATGGATTATATTATATTATGTAACCCATCAACACAAAGGCAAGCTAGAAAAGAATATGTATATATTTTATAAAAAAGGTCACCAAAAAAATGTATGTTATAAAAAAATATCAGCAAAGAAATGTCTGTCATAATTAACACAAAACAATGTATTTTACACAAAAAGGTCATCCAAAAATGTATATTATAAATAAAAATATCACAGAATTATCAAAATTTATAAAAAATGATTAAACATCTTTTTCTATACTCTAAAAGGTCGATAATTATTATTAAAAATTCAATTAAAAAAGGCCGCTGATTTTTTTTTTTTTTTTCTAACAAAAGAATGTCATTTGAGAAAAAAAGAAATCAAATATTAAAAAAAGAAATGAAAGAAAAATGCTGAAAAGAAAATACATGACTAAAGATGGGATCCTTGTAAAGAAAAACCATGATAAAACTAAGATTAAAGAAGGAAAAACGATTGAGGCGTGTGTTCTTTATTCTTTTTCGTTCATTATGTAATAAGTCGTGGTGTGTTAACATCAACGTCTGAAAGAAGAATTATCGCCAATCTTTGGTGTAAATTAATTTAGAATGAAAAATAGAATAAATTTTTCCTTTTACTAAGTTTGACTCTTTATAACAGTAATTCATTTTCTCCCTCCATAATCGAATAATAAACAGCTGATATTAACAATAGCCCTAATTCAGAAATACCATATATCTCACTCCCGCATTCTCCACGACCTCTTACACAAATCCCATCCCTAGTCATGAAAACTTAAGCAATTCATTCACTCAGTGTTGTGTCAGGTCTTATTTAGGACTAGAGTCTCATCCAATTCAATCTCATTCCCATCCAGTTCAGCCCTGTATAATATATACAAAGTTCGGCTTTTGATGACGTCAATCAACCACTTTTTTAAATTAGTTCTAGCACTGACTAGTGTTGTGTCAGTCCTTATTATTTCGATTCAGTCTAGATTTAGACCCATCTTATCAGTCCTTACGTCCTGTCCTTAAGACTGTCAGTCCTTCGGACTGAACTGTTCCGGACTACCGTCTTTTGGTCTACATATGGACTCACAAAACAGTAGGACTGATAGTCCGAAGGACTTCTCATAAAACTAGATTGGGCCGAATAAGTAGAGACTACAAATTTGAGGTGTTTGAAAATGCCAGACATCTCTACTAGTTATATATGCAATAAGGACATTAATTTTATTCATAAGAGAAAACAACATTATCACAAATATGAAATATGTATTTGAGAATCCACTCCTTTTCGATAAGAGCAAGGACCATCATCCATCAAAACACTACCAATCCTGCCACAGCCCCAACAAGAAAAACTTTTAAATGAGATAATCATTAATCATAGTTAAGTAATAACTATCTATGTTAGGGTGAGGCTAAAATGCCCGGACTTTGTATCAAACAACCCTTTCCTACTATTTATGGACCACCTAATGAACACATTCGTCCTACGTCAACATGAAATAAATTATAAGATGCGAGTATAAATTGCACATTCTGTAGCGAGAAAATAGAAATGTTAGCACACATTCCCTGTGATTGTGATCAGATAACTCCTTTTGTAGGAATGTGTGAACTAAAAATAAAAGACAATTTACAAGTCACCACCGCAAAAACAGATTTGGTAGTGGCAATGGATCTTAATCTTCCTTGGGATTTTAAGGTGGAGGTTATCATTAGGAAAGTGCAGGAGATAATTTATTTATGGTGATGCGACATCAAACCATTAGAACAAATTTGGAAGATGTATTCGCTAAATAACTTGAAAATTGGGAATTGGTTGTAAATTTAGACTTTTAAATATTTTATTAAAAAAATGGTAAAAAACCTATGACTTTTAGTGTTGTTTTTCTTGTTTTTCCAATTATTTTTTATTCATGTCAGATATGTTTAGGGTTTGTATTTTATTAGGTTAAATTTTTTGATTTTTGTCATAATTAGAAATAAAAATATGCCTTTTAGGCTTTAAAAAAATAGAAAAAACCCTTATTTTTTGACTTACTTACAATATACTTGGATACAGGCCACTATTTCATATACATAAGTAAGTCAATTAATAGATTATTATTCAAATTTGTGTAATGTCAAAAAAGTCTCAAAAGTTAAGCTATAGTTTCGAAAAGTGGTTCCCAACCTTTTCGGTGACATGATCCCTTAAATTAACTTACCCTTGTTGTGGTCACCACAAGGAAACAAAATTAGATGGGTTGATCTTTCCTCACTGCATTTTTGGAGCTAACTAGTACTGGGCTACATGTCAAATTTGACTTCTAAATATCTGAAGAGTTATACGCACAATGTTTTCTATTTACAAAATTTCGTTCCAAATGACAAATTGTGGTGTTTCAATTCCTGGTTCAACAATGCAAGTTAATCCTTACTTTAGAAATTCCTCAAGATATTTTCTTTTCCTAATCCTTGTTTCTCGAATTAAACAAAGGCAATCATAAATTTTACATGATAAATTTTAGTTTAGTTGACTATTATATTTTAAGAATATTGATATTAAGTCAAAAAAACAGCACAAGGACATTTGGTATCATATAACGACTTTTTTTGAAGGCCTCAGACAGTCCAATGAAAATTGTCAGACAACCTCAGTTGGGGTCGCCCACGGGTTGGAACCACTGGCTTAGAATCTTAATTTAATTTAAGAGACTTATTAGCCCGGATGAGATTCCTTTCAAATACATAAATCTATTAATTTATTTTTCATTTATTGTGACGATTCATTTTAGCTACTCTAAGTCCAATTTTCTGCACACCCTAGGGGCTTATAAGAATTATTTGTAAATAGAAATGAACCATAATTTGTTGAAGCATAGAAATGTAATTCACACTCAATTTGGAGATATATAAGCTCTTTACACAGTACAAAAAAAATAAGCATCCACTAGACCAGGGGTTCCCAAAGTCGGGGTCGCAAGACACAGATGCAATGCCCAAAAAAGTTATTCCAAAAAAATAATTACATTACTTATTTATTTTACATTTTTTTGTATAATATATAAATATGAGCTGATATTAGAAATAAACCATGCAATTGTAACCTTGCGTTTAGTTGTTATATTGAATAAGGCATCAGCCGAAAGAAGACACAAGAGACCAAAGAAGAATCCGAGACAAAGCTCAAAGGGAATCATATTAGGTGACATACATAATTGTACAAGCTAAAAAGCCACACCAATTGGTGAAACATTAATTTAACCCGCTACTATAACTATGAGTGTGGATAAATTAGCCCATGAGCTGGAATCAGTGCTGCCGTATTACATACAAAGCCCAGGACATAATATGCCAGCTGGTGGACAAAATAAAAGGAGAAAAATATGTTTTACAACTAGATGAATAGGCATATAGATCCAACACTGCCCCAGCTGCTTGTTTTTGTCATTTACATCTTTGACGGGAAACTAATTGAGGACATGCTGTTTTTCTCCCCAAGGAAGGGAGAATGCACAGGTGAGGACATTTTGGAAAAGCTTGACAGAAAACTAAGAGAAGCCGGACAATATATGGAAAAATGAATGGGCGTGTGTACAATAGGGCTGGAGCGATGCTGGGGAAAAGAAATGACGGAAAGCAAGAGTATTACAAGTGGCTGGTTGCAACATTATATACCACCTCCAGTGACATTGGGGGTCGCCGGACTCTGCCAGCATTATTTTGGAATTCGCAGGCTGAAAAGTTTGGGAATCCCTCAGTAGTGTATTTAGAAACTACAAAAGTTATTATTTCCGTCCTCCTTCCCCTCCTCTTATTATTATGTGGATATGTAAAGTACTGTTTTAGCTTCTATCATAATAATATAAATAGCTGTAGCTCTCTTGTATTAATCAAAGTAGTGTCGAGACACAAAGATGTCTATATAATTCCTTTTAGTCTCATTCCTCCACGCATTCTCTTTGTTTCTCTCGGTCGTCCTGATTCCTGGTATTGAATAGTTTGTGTCTTTCAACCACCTCGTCAAGACACCACACCCTCCACTAGACTCACCCTAATCAGGGTATGTATTTAATTTTGTATTAACAAGAAAGAAGAAGGCTCTGTAATATTGTTGAGATAGGTTGAGTGATAACGATCTTTTTTGAGGAGAAAGGGGAAAATAATATTATTAAAAAGTGTCAAGTCATTTAAGAGTGCTTTATTACCATAATATATTGAAGAAAAGAAATGATTTATAATATGATATTATAGGCTCGTAGATACTACAAGCCTATAATATTATTATGTTATGTAGACAGATCATTCTATAGAGAAGAACTCCATTGCTCAATGATCTAGGTTCTACTATTTGTTTGTCTATCTTTTTTAAATTAAGAATGATTCTTCTGACAAAAGATAATTAATATTTATTATGTTGTTGTTGTTTTTCCCCCAAAAAAAGATAGGAATTTGCCATACAAAAAAAATATGTTTCTAAAAATAGTACAAACTAAAAATAATTCAGCCCGAGCAGGGGCTCGAACCCTGGACCGTTAGGTTAAAAGCCTAACGCTCTACCGACTGAGCTACTCGGGCTCTGGTTATCCGCATAAAATTCAAAAAAAACCCTTAATTTATTACGTTTTGAAGCACATGTATTGAGTATCAATCAATTTGACATTGAATAATGGCCTTTCCCTCTACATACACACGCTAATAAAATAAATTAATGTTCAACAAAATTTTGACAATTTTTTATATGAAAAAAAATATATATATAGACATAAATAGTATAAACAAGAAAATGTTCCTTCTAAATAATATTAGCAGGAATTTTAATGTTAGCCTTTAAAAAAACATATATAATGAATATTCATTTATTTGAGGGAATATAACCTAAAAAAAAAATAATTAATTCATGTCGACTAATATAAATGATGATGGGTATTTTTCGATTAGCTTTAATTCATCATTTTGAAAAAAAAAATGGAAGGAGAAGAAAAGAAGAAAAAAGGAGGAGAATAAAAGGAGAATCATTTTTCTTTTTCTTTCTATCTAGCAACATGGTGGTAGTAGTTGTTGTTTCACACTAATAACAGAGTGCGTCATCTACCGTGCAAATAATGAAGTATATCTCTTATTTATGTAATATTATCAGTTTAAATAAACTAAAAAGGAAAAATGTGACAAGATGGATGAAATGAAATGTAAGCAAAAATTATTTATATGAAATATGTTCAGGATTCACGTAACCTCGATCAAAAAATATAGAATATAAATACCATTTGTAAATGATTAGGGTCAAGTTTTTTGTTTTTTTAGAATAAATAAAACTTTTCAGAGCATACTTATGATTAATATACTATGGTTTTAATGAATAGTTTATGTTTCTGGTGTATTCAAAAGAAAAATACATAACCCTATCCGAAACGTTGACTTGTATAAAATTACATTAGATGAATCTTAGTCTAAAGACATGATATAACAATGAACTGTCCAAGAGATGACAAAGCTCATATACATAATGTTAGACGAATCAGAATTAGAGATACGCAAATTAAATCAAATTTATGTTTTTTTAATCCATTAGCTTGGAAATAACGAAAGTAGCGTCAAACTTAAGACATTAACTCACAAACTGAGGCATCGATTCTCATAAAATCTTTTGAAGGTTGATACTAACTGAAAATGAGATGAATTTAGAAAATGGCGTCTCTATGTCTAATATATCTTCTACATTAATAAAGTAAAGTTTGTCTTTTAGCCGATAGCTAATTAGTTGTACAAATGACAAATTTACTGTACAGATTGATACTTTCACTTCAAGCACACAAACTTCTACACAGTATTTATAACAATTTGTTAATATTAACAGATTAAAATGATATGAACATATATCATATATCAATTGATAACCGACTAAAATAAATGACTGATGTTAACATAACAAACAAGGCACTAATGAGGAGAATAGAAGGTAGTAATGGGGACTTGTAGAATCTGCTTAGAGTACTACAAGTGACAACTTTTAGTACAAAATCTCAACTGGTATACAGGTTGGGTGGAAATAAAAATTTAATGAATAGTTTAACTTATTAAAGTAAATATAGTTTTGTTATTTTTCTCTCTTTCCGCCAAGTTTCGGTCAAATAGCTTGAAAAATGAATTAACAAGATCAATATCCATAAATCATTGGCACTATTCTTCAAGCTCAAAAGGACCCTAAGGTTCCAGGACAATAGGCCAAAAAAAAATTGCTGAAAGTCAATTTCCTGGATGACATTTTACCGAAGTAAACCATTTGAGACATTTGGCCAAAAAATGATAATATATATATATATATATGACATACCGGGTCGTCCCTTGTAATCGGAACACTTACTAATTCAATAATTTAAATAATTAATGTTGAGTGATTGAAACGGTGGATTTGTTTACAGTAGAGGGCAGAATTGAGCAGGAAAAAACAAAAAAATAGATCGAACCACTGTTGTGAAACACAAACCAAAAGAATATCACCCCCGTATACATTGCAAATTTTATTGGTCGCTTTCCATTCGATTTTCCCTTTCAGGTAGTAGTAAAAATATATAATATAGCGAATATCTTGCTATGAGTCCTCCATACTCGACCCAAGATAAATCACGACAGAACCCGCCAAGCGGTATACTGTCGCAGAAACGTTTGTAGTACACACTCAAACCATTACAACACTTTGCCGTATGATCCCATGTGACCGATAATGAACAATATATATAAATCCCTTGGACCTTTTCGTTTGTCTGGGCCAAGCCAGCAGTTGTTCTAGCGCACGTGGAATTGATCTTCTGTCAAAATCTTCTTGTCCAAGATAATTTTCACAATTGACCCATTTGCCTTAATCCATGTAAGGATTTTCTTGTAATTTTCGAGCCTCCTGGCTTTCATGACCTCTGTCAGAATGTGGTGTGGGGTCCTTGTGAAAGAAACAAATCCCAATTTGTGCTTTATAGCCCTCTTGATGGCCCAAGGAGCCATAGAGAAGTCGTTGGCCAGGCGATTCATCGACTCAGTGGGATCCTCCTTTATATTCTTCTCCAAACTTAATAACAACTTCGTATCCCTCTTTAAATTATGCCTCCACTTCCTTACATCCCATTTTTTAATCTTGGCAACTTAAAAACCAGGCTCTTAGAACATTTAGCAATGTATATAATCTTCATTACATCAACTCCAGCATCTAGGAGATCTTCGATGTGCTGCTTTTTGCTTGTTGCTCGTTCATGATGAGGAAATGACTAAATGATTAGTATAGTTTGTTTATGTAATATAAAATTATGTATAATAATGTGAAAACTATTTTAATTAAAAGTAAACATTTTCCTCACCTACCCTGTACTTAGTTGTAAAAAAAAAAAGGTCGGGAAATACGAAATTACTTTTTCCCCAAGGTATTATATTGGCTATGATATTACTGTACATATATTATATGAAATTTTGCTGATCATTTACAAAAACCCATATATAGCTAAGCTTCTAATAGAATTATTGAAGGATTATATCACAACCTTTCCTCAAAAAAAATATATTGGTCGTTTGAGAAATGATCCGCATTTTAAATGGGCGAGAATAGTTTGACATAATTCTTAATTTAGTCTAATTAAAGGTCATGTTATTCAAATAAAAATGGGGGATGATGGATGGATGATGACGTCAGTTTTAAAAGTATAATCCATGGACTCGTTCTCAAGATGACATTTATTGCAATGTCGTGAAAATTACTTGCATAACTTTTTTTTAATTAAATCTTAATACTTGTACTAACAATTTCAATGGAGAACTTGTACTTGACTTAAATATATTTTAAATATATTTATACTTAGCCTCATACCTGGTGGCGAATATGTAATATGACAAAATCTCCAAAAGGGAAATGACCATTGGCGAAAATGTACAGGTTTGGGCAGCGAAACGTCGACAGTTTATTAAATATTTAATTTTTTTCATTAAAAAAGAAATATTTAATACTTATTTTTTGACATTCTAGTTTAGCCATCTTTTGTGCATAAACAAACTATATTAAACATTTCTTCATCTCGTAATCATAAGTCAGCAAGAAGCCAAAAGGCAGGGCATCTCAGAACTCCAAAATGCTGAAGTGGAGATGGTGAGGATTACGGGCATTATGAAGTTTTTAAGGTGTACAAGATAAAAAATGATGGGGAAGACTTCTCCAGTAGAGCAGGAAGTAAAGAGCACAATTCGGGATCCAGAGTTTCTGCCCAGCTTGGAGAAGGAGATCAAGGTAGACCCTACCAAAATTGATGAACTGCCTTGCCAACGACTTTTCCGTAGCTGTTCGGATCATGGAAAAGGCTCTGAAGTATGACTTTGTATTGTTTTCATACACGAGGACCCAACACCACCTTCTGGAAGAGGTCAAGAAGGCCGGAGGTTTGAGACTCCAAGTTTTGGAGTCCATCCCTGTATGTGGCAAAATCACCTAGAACCGCGCAATTAACATTGCTTCGAGCTATAATTATCAGCTCTATACAAACGTTATATCACTCAAAGAGACATCTTTTTTCTGTTAGTATTATTAAATATAGATTCATCACTACTCAGGGGGGAGGGGACCATGGCATACCTTTAAGGGAGAGAGATCCATCTAGTTACAACGTATATAAATAATATGTTCAATGTGTACATGGATACAGAAAAATCAATCAAATGTACAAACCTTGACATCCCTGATCCTTATCGTCCTCATCATATGACGTCAGAAGAGTGAGTTCCTTCATCTTCTTTGATGAATGATGAACCTTCCTCCTCCCATTGTTGTTTTTATTTTTCCAAATATTACAATAATACATATAATATTTCTTTCTACAGTAATAACAAAAAGACTAATCATAATTTGTCAATGTTTGGTGTAAATATTATTTATCAAAGATTTCCCCCCTCCCTAAAAAAAAATCTATTTTTTTTTTATGGTTTTTAAAGAAAAATATTCTCATTAATTAAGATGATGGTTTTCTTTACTACTACCTTCAATGTACATATTTTGGTAGCGTCTATCTAGCCGGGTGGGAAAAAGTCCTGCGTGTCGTTGCACAGAAGTTAAGGTGCCCATATTTCTGAAATGAAAATCGGGGTCATTTTCACTGCAGCGGTGGAAAAAAAAGTAAAAAAATATTAAGGGGAAGCAAAAAGAAATTCACATTTTCAGCTGCATGGCTTGCGTTTTCGCAAGCATCAAAGAAAAAATGTCAAATATGTAACATTTTCTCTTTGCTCGTGTCCTTTTCTGACGAGACCTCAAACAATACTGAGTCAAACAATCACAAAAACGTTCCTAAAGTTATTTAAGTGCGAATCCATCATACTTATATAACGCGAGATACACATTATTAAAGCCGCCTATTGGAAAAATAATGGATTCACTCTTACTACACTTATTACTAATGTTGTGTCTGTTCTTATTTGAAACTGACGACTCTTCCAGTTCAGTCTTGGTTCGCCCCAGTTCCGTCCTGCATATCCGTTCTAAAAACTTAAAAAGTACGGTCATTGATGGCGTCACTCAAATTTACTATTTTTACTTTTATTCATGAAACTTTGTCCCTATCTTAGGACTCTATTTCATAACTCAAATTTTAACTGTGACTTTTCTGGCTACAGTCTACTCTACGAATATTTCTTCTCCATTTTTATCGATACATCACATTACATGAGACGTAAACTACAGATGAGGGATCTGAGCTATTCACAGCAATACTGAAAAATTATTTTTTAAATACTTATACTTACACACTAGCCTAGGACTGTTCTTCCTACAAGTTAACACACCAGTTTTCATACCAGGGTCTTTCATTTTAATTATTATTATAGGAAGAGCCTTCTTAGGCTATGTCCTACCTTGACAGCAAATGTCTTTTTGAGGAGAGGCTGTATAATGTTGAGTTTGCAATTACCAAATTTTAGTTATTTGAATTTATATCTCTCGATATACTCGTATATAATGTGTATTTCCTTCTCTAGGAGCAATGGTGAATCGAACCAATGCACATTAAGTGCAAGAGAATAATTTCTTCCGGTCGTGTTGCTCATTGAGCTGTGTCGCTGCAGGTGAAGTCGAAAAAATAAAAATATCAATACTGAAATTTCCGTTTAGGGCAGGGATCACCAAAATACGGCCTGATGGTCAGATACGGCCAGCAACGTCATTTCATCCAGCCCACCGACGGTATTTTAATTTAATTTACTTGAAAGCCAAACGTTACTTTTAGAAATCTCACTAGCTATGTTATGTGCAATCTATGTCGGATGTGACTATCTTTTTTGATAACGTCACTTCTTTGATAACTTTTTAACAAATAAACATGTCACCCATGATTAACAATGTATGCTAAACTCAGTGTTTCGTCTTTTCTCTAAGATTTTTCGTTCTGGCTTGGAAATATTGAACAGAATGATTATGCAGCCCAGAGTCCTCATTCTTTCAGTTATTAGGCCTGCAGTAAAAAAAGTTTGGTGACCCCAAGGCTAATAGAAATACAAGGATATACCAAACGCGTGTACGACTGATGTTTTTACTTCTACCGCGCTTTTTAATATTGACGTCATTGTGTATGAGTGGATGCCTGTTTTGTCCAAATCTGTCTGTCTTGCCAAGCAGTCGGTACGATACATCAAATTGAAAATTCTAGCAAGACCGATAACATAATGGTTATTTCTTGTATTTCTATTAACCTTGGGTGTCCCCTGGCCTAGTAGATTTTTTTTTTGATTTTGTTTGTTTATACAAACAAAAGAAAGATAGGGGAAAATGTATTAATGATGATCAGACTACTTTTGTGTTTTTATTATCAACATAAGGTATGGTTCATTTATCATACATGGTTGCCAAATGCTGTTTTTTATTGTTGTATGGATTAGTAGTAGTCTGACTATCAGTAAATATCTATAAGGAAACCAGATTCATTAATAAAGAATGCATCATTACTTATGAATAATAATATATTCATAAAAGAATTTGGGAAAAAATATATCATTTACTTTCTTTATTTTCCTTTTTAGTAGATACTAGGGATTTCCATCCCGGGATTGCCCATGGTTTCACACCTACGGGAAATTCACGGTAAATATTTACTTTAAATCCTTCAGATATCTTCAGAATACGAACGCCGTTCGGCTATTACTGTGTCTCTCCGTGCCGGTCGCACGCCCAAGGAGATTATTGAGTTTACAAAGCTGCCCAAATCAACTGTTTATGACATTGCAAAGGCTTTGGAACACTTGCAAAGAAGAATCATAATCGTTTTGGGCTTAGAATGGGATATTCACAGTAAATTATTAATTTTTTTCCCGTAATAACACATTTAATTAAGTTTTATAGTATCAGTATCATTCAGGCCCGGAAGCACCAATTTGACTTACTTAAATCCCTGAACGTATGACGTCACTACATTTAAGTAGTCTTAAGCATGACTTAAATTGATGTCGGTTTGGGGCAACAAGGCCTTAGTTATACACATATATATATCATTAAATTAAACGTTGCATATTCACTTGTTTTAATTTTTTGACACTTTACAAATGATGCAGTATATGCATCCTTAATCAATGAAATTGGACCCATGGGCTCTAAAAAAAAACTAATCTGTGTACTATGATGAGTAAATGATAGAATGAAGAAAATGAAGGTAGGGATTTTAAATCCGGAACAAATTAAGACATCAATACCTTGACTGAAAGCTATGTTTAAGAAAGTATGCTCATCAGATTCAGCTGACAAGACGTTATAAAAAAACCAAATCCGGGATGTATCTTCCAAATGCGAGCACCGTGTGTGCATTATTGTGTGCGTCTATGCCAGGCGGACGCCTGAGGACGTAAATAGCTCCATAGATAATGATGTTAGATTTCTGAAATTTTGGTTAACAGATCTGGTATCAAGCTAGAATTTTAAATTGGTGCAGTTTAACCGAATTGAAACAATACAATCGCATTTTTAAGACATTGGGCGTCTTTAAAAAAGAGTCAAATAAACTTGCACATAACACTGTTGACTCCTTGTGGGCTTCCATTCTCAAGGCAGTGGCCAATATGGACAAAGAGTTCTTCATCATGGCCTGTGTCAAGTTAAGGGTCAGGTTGGAGACTGTGGTTGGTTTGAGTGATTGACTTTACTATGGAAGATCAAAATATAACTGAATGTCTAAAGTAATTTTGGGAAATGAATAAAATTTAAAAACCCAACCCTGCATTTATACTTAAGACCCGGTATCCCGGCCATAAAAAACTTCCCGGGAAATGAACAATCCTAGAAGATACACAGTCCTACCAAAAAATGAATAATAACAACAGACAATCACCAATGAATAATGAGAAATAAATGACTTAGTGTATATTGTGCTATGTAGTTGATTGTCTTATGAGATATGTTTCTTTAGATATAATATCCTAAATAATATATCCACTATAGTTTATGTAAACAAATGCTATAGATGAAAAAAATATGATAAGGAAAGAAGAAGTGATTTTTGTAGTTGCAACGTGAGAAAGTTTTGAAGAGAGAACCTCCATGTATCAAGTAAGCACTTGTGCGTGAACGACCAAAGTTTTGAACCGACTCTACAAGAGCCTGTTCCGTATTCTGTATCTGTGGAGTCAATTACTTGAGGAAACACCAAATTTTCACAAATGAAATTAAGGGAAGAATATAATTTATCTTTGAGTGCACAATCCAAAACTGATCTCAGTCTTTTTATGGGTTTCAGGTTTCAGAAATATTTGAAATTATAGTCATTTGTGACTATTATCGTTCAGAGACATTTTTCACTACTAAGACAATCACTAAATTGAAGTACGATGAATAAAACTGATGTAAAAGGGTCCTTATTTTTTTACCCTATTTTTTAGGGGTGTGTACCAGCAAATATGCAATATTATCTTATATAATTTACGATTACAATGTCCTCATTATTACATCATACCCCGTAATAAACATATTCATAACATAATCCCGCACTTTGCAAAAATTCAAGTAAAATAATTATTAATTACAAATTAGGTATATTTTGAATATTAAAATTATCACATCATCATAAATGGATCTCTTCATTGTTTCTGCCCTGGAATCCCTTTTCCCAATGAAGGAGTCCACTTTACTCTCTTATGAAGCCCTTCAGTTTTTCTCAGAGGAATTTTCATCCCGTTGTACTCATGGAATACGGAGTTACAAAGAGTATCTCTTGAGATGGATGATCAAGCTAGAAGTATCTTCCATTGGTCCTAATTTTTGGAGAACTTTAGAACATCTTAGTCTTTAAAAATTGTCAAAGTAAAGTAGCATTTAAATTTCAAATTGTTGTATATTTTAATGTTATGATGTAATACAGTTAACAAATGATTCATTATATTTTACATGTTTTAAAATCTGAAAGTAAATGGTACTGTCGTAGTTTCAACCGGTGACAATATATTAATTATTCCACATAGATAGATAGATTCCCACCAAAGGAAATTATTTTTCAGAAAAATATAATTTTTTTATAATAACCAAACCCTCCAACCCCCTCCCAAAATATATATATATATATATATAATCCTGCGGACGCCCCTGGTAATACATAAACTGAATTGAGAAGTGATTTCTGTATTAGAAGCCAAAAGTTTGTTGGTTTTTTTTTATCAAAGTTTCTGGGAGTATATTAATAAATCATTAACTAAAAAGAAAAAAATTGATATAATTTATAGATAATTTTTCTACGGAAGGACCATAAAAGATGATTGAAACGAGACTTATGTATATACACGCAGAGTCAGTCATTTGACATCGTCATCCTCCCTATATGATCCCACAATCTAATTTTCAATACAAGATATGACGTATGATACAATAAGTCCATGATAAAGCCGATTATTACGTTTATTGTATTCTCTGAAGAAAAGGTGTGAGAGATATATAAGTAATTAATCATATTGGAATTAGTCGATTGTTATTGCATTTACAACATATTCTAGAAGGGTTCATGATGATTCATAGTTAGCTATCTATAAATGACAGGATGATTCGACAAAATGATGTTCCTAATTACGGAGGTACCTATATAAGTAGTGGTAGTTTTGAGAAGGAACAATCAAGACTATTTATTAGTGATGGGACGATTCTAAAAAAAAATCCCGAGGCTGATTCCAAAGTGATTCTAATAAAAATTCCAGATGGCAATTCTGATTTTTTTAATATTTTAAATAATAGTTAAAAAATACTATATTGCGATCAGGGTGTCCACATAATTATATTTTGGGGATTTTTGAAGAAAAAAAATATATCAAATTGTGAATAATAAAAAAAAAAATTTGAAATTTAATTTTTAAAAATTCCAAAAATAACGATAAAAAGTTGAAAAATTACATTTTGTACAAAAAAATTTCAAAAGGAAATTTAAATATCAGGTTTAATATGTAAAACTGTTTCAAAAATCCAAAACTCTGCATCAAAAATTAAATGTTTTGGGAAAAAATTTAAAAAATCAATGGCTATTTTGAAAAAATTCGAAAATTAAATTTCAAATGTACAGTTTTATAATAAAAAACTATTCACAAAAAATTAAAATTCAAATATACAATTTAATATTAAAAGCTATCGAGAATTTTTTTTTTTTGGAAAAGAATTCCAAAAAATCAAAAAAAATTTCAAAAATTAAATTTTTGTGAAAAAAAATAAAATCCACAGTTATTTACAAAAATTAAATTCAAAAATCTACAGCTATTAATAAAAGAAAGAAGTTTTTGGAAATTAAATATAAATATAAAATTTTTTGAAAATTAAATTCAAATATAAAAAATTTTCTAAATGAAAATCAAATATAAAATTTTTCCGAGAAAAATTTCAAAAAATAGTTTTTTCAATTAAATTTTAGAGAAAAAAGTTTGAAAAACTATTTTTCTCCGAAATAAAAGTTATAAAATTAAATTAAATTTCAAATATTAAATTTTTTGAAAAAAAATTTCAAATATTAATTTTTCTAGTAAAAATCACTAATCACTAATATTTATAGTACTTATTTAAGTGAACACTAAAGATTGTTTTTCAAACTTTACTAAAAACTAGAACGTAAGGACTGTGAGAACAAAATTAAGTTCATTTCGAGTTAATTAGAACTGAAATCCACACTTTAAAAAAAAAAGGTATCCCACAGTTAATGGCTGTCTCTGCCCTCTTCCTGAAGATCGCGCCAACCTTTCGGAATTACTCTTCTGACAAGTCAGCCCATGCAGCCTTAAAGGCGGACATCAAAGATATCCCAGACCCGAGAGGCTTGTTGCAAGCAGCTCCCTAGACATTTGGCTAGACAGAATAAATTAAGAATCGGTAGAGTTGGGAGGCCACATGATCTTGGACAGGGACACAGCTTGGCTCTAGACAACGTCTTCTTCTTTGTGACTCTCTTAATGAGTTGGTTCTTTCTCCTTGCTATTTATTTTTCTCCAAAGTCATCTCTAATTATCCTTCGGAGCGTAATATCGCTCACATTCATACTTCTGGCCATACTGCGAATCCTCACTGGATTTCTAGCAAGGCGGTTATTAGCAAGCATTACCATAGCCTTTGTTCTTACTGTTCGTGTCTACGATAAATTTCAACTATTTTGTCTCTCTGAAAGAGGTTATGTTGAACAGTTGCTGAAAGAACGTAGTTAGTAACTAGGTTATTGCGTGTATTGTAGTTACCATTATTATTAAAAAAATTATAGCAACACATCATATAAAAGCATACAATCAGAAGGGAGACATGTCTAAATAACTTTAACATGTTGTGCCCTCGCAATAGTTTGCCAGATTAGGTATCCTACTGCAGTCCGTTCTGAATGTGTTCTGGGATGGAGCATGTTTCAGCCAGCACCCAATATATCAGAATTAATTAAGAAACTGGAGATGCTGGAGACGAAATGTCTTTGAAAAGCTCAAAATTGTCTAAAATCTCTGTCCTCTCAATGATAAATTAAGTACATTCATAAACCAAATGAAGTGGTTTCTCATCTGGTAAACCAGATCAACGACATAGTGGTCTTAGGTCATGGTGTATAATGTGTCAGCCTAGGGGACAATGCCCAGTGGTTAACTGAACCCAAAGAGTTCAGCTTTCCTTTCTCCAAATTCAAAAGATGCTTCCACGTCCCAAGTCTAACTCTTGGGAGCATCGCACGGCTTTGACGGTAATAGTTAAGGTTCTACCAGAGGGTCTGCCATTTGTCTATCTAATGGGCAGTGACCTTCTTCCTAAGGAATGACCAAGGGATCCAATAACTCGGTAAGGAGGTTGATCCAGAGCTCCAGCTTTGGCTATCATATCAGCCCCTTCCAGTGACATTACTGCGACTTCTTACCCAGCAGAAGGAGAGAAGGATCTCACAAATTAACTACACCAAAAGAGTCTTCGTGCCTCGGGAATAAAACATCGATAAGTACCCGTCCTTGGACTGAACAATTTTATTTGGACTGGACGGATAGGTCGCGAGTATTTTTAGCTTTTTAGACGGATCTAACACGTCGTTTTTCTTTATTTAGCCATGATTCTGCATGTTTTCTCCCTCCTTCTGTACTATTTGATTCGAATAATTGTTCGAGTCCGTACAGCACTAGTAAGATGTATTTTTTTTAATAAGCAATAATACATATTATATTATATATAATATCGGGATTGTTTATTACTTCTTGTTTTAGTTCTTACACATACTATGATGGATATGTTATTTTTCTTGTTCCTGCCTTTCCTTTTTGAAGAGGTAAACAACAATCACCCATGACTGATCACCCAATTCTTCTTCTTCTACTTCTCCTCCCTCCCTCCGTCTCAGCTTCCCAATCTCACTCATCATACTCAAAATACTTATCAATAAAAAATTGAACGAACAAATATATAATATTATATATTGTACGATTGATACATCTTGAACAGAGTTGTATAAGCAACTGAGTGGTCCATTAATATCTGAACAATCTTATACTTTAACAATTTTATTAATGAACTATAGAATTTCAACAAATTAATAGCATAAATAAATGTGTGTCTGAGCTCTTTTAATCATTTTTGTAGCCACCCTTAGAACAATGATGGTTTTCAGGCCGTGGCAGAAGGCCTGGCACCAGCTGCGATTGCAGACCTTTTTCATGGCGTCCCAGTGCTGTCTGACAGCGGTTTTGGAGGCTATCGGTGTTTTGACAGTGGCTGTGAGGGCCTTGGTGTTTGGATGACGGACGCTGGAGACTTCTCCTCGACATGCAACCAAAAAGTATAGTCGAGAGGGGTTAGCATCAGGGCTGTAAGTGGGGGGGGCAAAATTTTCCAAAAGAGTCTTGTAACGAGGAAGATGCGTTTTTTCATTGCAGGTGTCAAAACGTGTCTCTCAACCCTCACAAGGCTCATTCCAACCACTTTTTTGATAGCTCTCCGGACAGAATGGTATGAAATCCCGAGATATCTTGCATGGGTCCTCATGGACTGTAAGGGATTGACCTCCGCTGTTTTCTTTAACTCCTCAAAGTCCAGTTTGACCTTTTAACAGAGACCTTCTTCCTCTCCAACATTTTGGGCTTGCTGACGGGGTAGACAGGTCCTGTAAACGAAAATTTGTGGATCACGTTAAAGTGTCATTTTCTCGACTTTACGTAAGATGAGAGGCTTAGGTTTTTGTTATGTTTTGTAACTAATTGTTTATACTTTAATATATTGAAACATGAATTAATTTCAATCTCTCAACCTTCATTGATTATTTCATGTTCAGATTTCAATGGATCACATAGTATGTCACAGGTGGTTATCCGGGGAAGGTTTTTTCTAATTGACAATCTTAACAGGGTTTTGTATTTTTCAAAATGTTTATAATTATTCTTTAATTATCGAGGAAGAACATCCAAATATAAAGTAATCACTATTGCGTGTCCTCATGAATGACGGAGAGTAGCGATGAGGGTTGGCTCCTAGTGAGTTATAATTATAAGTCCTAGTTAGACTCGGAGTACAGTGTGTGAAGGTAAAATTGTGAACATGACTTTATATCAATCTGGATTACTTTAGGGTAAATATTTTCAAAAAATTAAAAGTAGGAACTATTCAGTTTGATACACAATAATAATAATAAAATAAACAAAAAGCACAAGTTGCTAACATGGAGGGAAAAAGGCAAAGGGTGTCTAATTTGCTCCACGACAAGGTGAGTGTCAAAATGATCATAAAGGTGATGGAGTGCTCCTGGAGTCTTGTTTATGATATTAAAATCGTATTGGCTTCAGGTCAGACCCTTGAGAGGCCCCTGTAAGCAGTAGACACCATAAAAGTGGACACCGCGATCACCAGAAGCCCAGCCAAGTCGATTAGGCAGCATTCTAAAGCTCTCGATGTCGGAGATTTGAATATGAAAAGGTATATGAAGGATATTTGGGGATGGCCTCTTATGTGCAACGATATCGGCAACTGCCAATCAAGGCCAACCGGGTCCCGAATCTGCCATTTGGGCGTCATCACAAAGAAAACTTGTGCTACTTCTCACAGAAATTTGGATGAATTCAAGGCCTCAGCCTAGCAGAAGTGGGTAGCTATGGTCAAGGCCTTCATCAAGAAGGACCTTTAGATCCAGGTTAGAGGCCACTGTAGCAGCTAAGTGAAATCCTTTTGAAAAATAGAAAGATAAATCAATAAAGAAGTATGTGATTAAGCATCATTCAAATGTATCATATTTGTTCATTATCAAAAAGTCCAAGATTTTAGCTCGCAATCTCTCGAATTGAGGATCGACATCGGTGTAATTTTAGCTTATATGCCCTTGCTATTAACAGGGTGGGGTTTGTGTTTATTACCTTCCTCTGACGGCTACTTGCAGTTACCTATTAAAAGGTCATGACAGGTAACCTGTTTTTCTCCCTGAGAATTCTTTAAAACGTGAGAAGTGTATAAAATATGCCCTAAAAAGCGGAAAAAGGCACTTTTATTTGGTTGGAAATTTTATTTTCTAAATCTGTTTTCTTTATCATTTAATAAAGCTGTAAATCCTTAGCATATTTTAATGTTCTGTATCTTCTTGCGTTTTTTTATTTGCTACGGCAGTTATCATTATTTTTTAATTATTGGGGCGAGAACATCTACGTATAAAGCAATAACTAGTGCATATAATTATAACAGTCGGAGAGCACCTCTGAGAATTTGTTACGGAGAGGACGCCATGTTGGAGGTATCAACAGTTGTTGATCTATGATGCCCTAGTTCAACAAAATTGAAAAATCCCCTATTCTTCATTCTAAATACCCTCATTCTAAATACCTAAATGGTTATAAATTATTGGTATTATGTGCTATAAATTTATAAAACTTGAAAGTTAACTCATTTATAAGTTTACTTTACAAATTTCAAACCTAATTTGTAGTCTATACAGTCACAATTCCCGGACATATCTCAAAGCTAAATTATTATGTTGGGTAGAGTATAGCCACTAGCCATGCTAGTTCATTACTTAATCTTCTGAATAGTCAATGTCATCAATATAATTTGTAACATTGAATTGAGAGGTTGTGTGTATTGGCCTTCCTCGGTCACGAGTACATAAAGTATGTTCAGAAACTTATGAATGTACTAGCAATCGATAGATTATGATCCATTTTATTTGTTCTTCATCTTGTTAAATATCTTATTTTCCAAATAAGATATTTATACCTTACAGAATTACTTACTGGCTATAAATTAGATCTATATTTATAGTCTCTAGGCTCAAATGACTCAATAGTACTTATATTGGCTATAAAATATATTAATAATTAATTATGTTTTGGAGTTGGAGTCGTGCATTTTATTGACCGACTCTCTAGCCGGGGATATAGCATTAGTTATCATTATTACAGAAGTATTAAAGAGGGAACATTTTGGTTTAAAGTCATAACTAGTGCGTTTGCTCATGAAAGACGCAGAGTTACAACAAGGGTTTGCTTTTCGGGAGTTGTAAGTCCTTGCTGGTCTGGGAGTAGTAGAATTGAGGATTCACACCATAATAATTCCTCGCCTATAAAATTACTAGAAACGGAGTGGGATTAGTCTTTATTTTCTTTCCTCTCGAAGCTGATTGCAGCTGACCTAATAACACGTGCTCCACGTCTCAAAGATGCTTAAAATATTTTCCATTTCTTTTGCTTTTACATACCAGGAGGCTATGTTTTAGTGCTCCCTGATGTAGAATATTCCTTGTACAGAGTCAAACAAATAATTATATTTACATACGATGTTTCATAAAACTAATTGACGTAGTAAAACACTTCAAATCACTTTTTACGGCAATTTTTATTATTATTGTTATTGAGTTAGTGAGGATAGAAAGGGGCGATTAAGGCTATGTTTTAAGATTCACTATTTCAATTAAAAGAAATGTTCATATACATGATATATTTATATATCGTTCTTTACATATATAACGGTGGGAAAACCAATAATGTACTTATATATCAATACGAGGGTAAGGGTATCCGCAGAAGGATATATTTTTGGGAGGAAATGCAAGGTTTTTGCATTTTTTTCTTTTTTTTTAACACACACTAATTAAATTTTTTTGGAATAAAATTTGAAAAATTAAATTTTTTTTTTATATTTCAAAAAATTTAATTTTAAATATAAAATTTTTAAAATTTTATTCTCAAAAATCGACATCCATCCACAAAAAATTAATTTTTTCCCAAAATGATTTATAATATAAATTTTTTTGGAAAAAAACTTAAAATGCTAATTTTTTTATAAAAAAATTCAAAATTTACAACTGTTTTCAAAAATTAAATTTTTGGAAAATTTTTTTGACAATTTATTTATATTTTTTTTATACTTCAAAAAAATTTAATTTTAAATATAAAAAATTTTCAAAAATCGACATCCATTCACAAAAAATTACTTGTTTTTCCAAAATGATTTATAATATTAAATGTTTTGGAAAACAAGGTAAAATGTTTAATTTTATTTTTTTTAAATTCAAAATTCACAGCTGTTTAAAAAAATTTAAAAATCAATAGTTATTCATAGAAAATTTAATATTTTGAAAAATGAAATTGCATAAATTAAATTTTGGAAAAAAAAAATTCAAAAATCTACAACTGTTCACAACAAAATTAATTTTTGGGAAAAAATTTCTAATTTTTTTTTTTTTTTTTTTTTTTAAATCCACAGCCATTTACAAAAAATTATTTTTTCGGAAAAAAAATTCAAAAATCTACAGTTGTTTACATAAAAAAATTCAAATATAAAAAAATTCAATTTTTTTTTCATTAAAAGCATGTCAACCCTACAGAAACAGCAAACACCGCCATTTTAGATATTCTTCCGACTTTATACGATGATGAAAAAAAAAGGATTATAGAACTTTTCAAGGCTAATCATTTATCTTCTTTATGGTATAAAATATATATATTTATATAAAAAATCTTGAATGATGAATGAATCAGTATGAAAATAATAAATTAATTTGGATTAAGTTTTGCGATTCAAGTTCATGTTTCTTTTTCTTCGTCATTTTTTCATAATATTATTATTTTCGTAACTACTTATGTATTTATTAGTAGTAGTCATCCGTTTCCTTAATTCAAGAAAGGAATGCTTAAAATGTCTGCATCTTGACATTTTTTTAAAGGCATTCTTAATTT